>NW_018744062.1:1714304-2131804 GCF_001683475.1 Chenopodium quinoa | reverse complement strand
TTGTTAAGCGCGGCCTTAAGAGAGGCTGCGGTAACAGGAGGATCATCAGCTTCTTCAAATGTGGCTATTAGAGGATCGCTAGTACGGATCGTAGGGATAAAATCCTCTACATGTCCATCCTCGCCTGGATTAGGTGTCTGACCGTCTATCGCCATAACGTACGAGTATCCCCACAGACGACGCCAAATGTTTCGGGTCTTTTTTGGATTTCCTGGGATACTGGTCACGCTCTGCTGGCAATGAGTCGGTCCCACCTGCAAAATAACGAATATTCCGATCAACGGAATATTCGCCTCCGACGATCAAGTCAGTGATCAGAACGGAAAAAGGCTAGAGAGAGGAAGTAGAGAGAAGTTAGAGCTATTTAATGCTCTGTTGTTTTCAATTGTCTGAATCCCCTCCCATCATAAATGATTGGGGTATTTATAGGGGTGGGACTCGTGCCCCTCTCTAGGGTTTATACCCTAAACACATGGCATCTTCCCGTGGTGACACGTGTCACCCTAATACTGGGCCACGTGTCACTATGGGATTGGCCTGAGACCTTAAGGACTCTGGATTGCGTGGCATCTTCCCGTGGTGACACGTGTCACCCTATAACTGGGTCACGTGTCACTATGGGATTGGTCCACGTATACGAGGTATTTTTACCCTCAACACCACCCGTTTAATTTTTTATTTTATTTTACCACCTCTTAAATTAAATAACTACTCATATTACCACCCATTTCAAAATTCCGATGGAATTCTGTTATGAGGACCCACCCAATGGCTAGTAATGACTATGTCTAAGCATTACAATCAGCCATGTCTTCACCCCACCTCCCCCTTAAATTAATTTATTGAATACAAGATAACCTAAAACCAAAAGAAAACAACTAAAAAAAACCAAGAGCATGATGTCTGAATTGCCACTACTACTGATCATCTTCTTCCTTTCACCACTAAGAGTCGTTGGGTAGGATCCATTTAAGAAAAATCCACTTGAATTTTGAAATGGGTGATAATCTGAGTAGTTTTTTAATTTAAGGGGTGGTAAGATAAAATAAAAAATTAAACGGGTGGTTATTTAGAAAATGGATATATTTTAGGGTGGTAATTTAAAAATTTTCCAAATAAAAAATTAAAATTAAATTTAAGTGCGATATTCAATTACCTTGCTGTAGAAATTGGTGTAAAAAAATGTAAGTGTGTTCTTCAAAGGATTCGCTTGTCAATTTGCAAAACTAGGAGTAAAAATTGGTAGAATTTGTGGAAAAGATGAAGAATTTTAATTTTGTGAGTAGTTTGTGAAACAAGGGAGGAAATAAATCGAGAAACAACTTTTATAAAAATAAAAAACAGCCGTTATGAAGGGTCCATGCTTGAAAAACTGTTCGGAGTATATGTCGGGTGGTAAAACCTACATTTTTTGTAAAATATGGGTGGTTATTTTTAATTTCAAAAAAAGTGGGTGATTATTTCAATCCATGATATATTTTGGGGTGTTAATTTACAAAAAATCTCTTATTTTATAAATCAATTAAATTATCTAAAACCATGTGCCGTTCAAAGTATAACACCTTATTAATATATGAAGGGAGTACAAATAATGCTTGACAACTATTTTTGACAAAAGGTGCAAATAATATCAAACAAAGGTACTACTCCTTCTATGGAACAAGGTTGATAGTATCCATTATAGTCCTAGACTTGCCTGGAAATATGTTACTATGCCGCTTGCTGCGGGTGGTCTAGGGATTAGAAGATTAAGAGAATGGAATGTTTGTTTTATGGCTTAGTTGGGTTGGACTCTTTTAAATAATCCTTCGAAGCTTTGGGTTAAAATTTTCAATGAAAAATATCTTAAAAATTCAGCCCTTTTTTATTGTGTTCCAAAATCCTCTCATTCACCGATATGGAGGGATATTCTTAAAGGTCGCCATCTTCTTGATTCGGGTATGAAAATTGGGATAGGTACTGGTACTCTCACTTCTCTTTGGTACCATCATTGGGTTAGCACAGCTCCTATTTCTCTTCTTATATCTTGTGCCATTCCTCCTTCTATGGGTCATTGGTTGGTTAGTGACATTATAAAAGATGGTGTTTGGAATTTGGATGATATCAAGCATATGTTACCTGCCTCCCTTATTTCTGAAATTTTAGCTACTCCCATCACTAGAGTAACTAACTTTGATGATTTCATTCATTGGACTTTATCCAAATCGGGTGAGTTTACCATTAAGTCTGCTTATCATTTTCTTATTTCTTCCTCTTATCATCCTTTTCCTTACTTTTCTTCGTGGAAATCTCTTTGGAAAGTGTCTGCCCCCTCAAAATACAGAATGCTTCTTTGGAATGTTGTCCACTCCATACTTCATGTGGCTGAAAAGTTGACGGTTTTTCTGCCTTTTATTTCCCCTATTAGTGCTCGATGTAATATGTATATTGAATCACATCTTCACCTCTTTCGAGATTGCTTCTCTTCTTCTATCTTATGGAAGGATATCTTTGCTAAAATCCATCTCCCATCTAAATTTAACTTTCATAATTTCTTTTCTTTAGATTGGAATGATTGGCTTAATTTTAATTTGGCTTTGGATTGTCATTGGAAAATGACATTTACAATAGCTATGTGGCATATATGGAAGCAAAGAAACACAACGGTTTTTTATCAGAAAATGTTTAATTCTCGAATTGTGTTTAGTCGTTTCATTATAGATTATCAGTGTACTAATCATATAATGCAGGGCAAAGCACAGGTTGTCGAGAATCCAAGCACCTCAGCTGTTCGAAACTCATGGAGTCCACCTCCAAAGGGTCGGGTCAAGCTTAATACGGATGGAGCTTGGACGTCCATTAATGTTGCTGCTGGAGGGGGAGTTGTGCGTAGGGATGATGGCACTTGGATCATGGGTTTTTCTAGCAAATACAATGCCATTACAGCTTTTGCAACTGAGTTGCTAGCAGTTAGGGAAGGAATTGCTATGGTCAAACAACTTAAGGCTAAGGATGTGGAGTCAGAAGTGGATGCTCTCTCCCTTAGTGTGATGCTCAAATCAGCAGGTAACACTCTTCATCATGAGCTAGCAGCGGTGGTGAAAGACATAGAGGAGGATATCAAATTCTTTGATACTTTTGAAATCCTCCATGCGAAAAGGAATAACAGTATTGTTGCCCATGAATTAGCTCAGATTGGTTTGGTTATGAGTGTTGGTCATCGTCTTTATCTCACTTGTCCTGAGCCTATTCTTCCAATATACAACGCAGAGCTTGCTGCTGTGGCTGCTCTGAATGCTGATGAAGATACTGAGGAGGAGTAGTTGGTTGTATGATTATCTTAGTAGTATAGTTTCTGCTGTCATAAACTTTGTTTTAGTTGCTTTCCGATGGGGCACAGTGTGTGTTAGTATTAGGTCCATTGATTTTCACTTTAGTTTATGGCCCTATGTTAATAGCTATTTGTCAGCCCCTAATTTTGTTTTACGGAATGGGGTTTGCTGCTTTGCTTGTAAAACTCTAATTAATTAATATATGTCGTCTATTATGTGTTAAAAAAAAAAGGTACTACTCATTATTGTATTTTAAGATTGTTTACTAGCAAGAAGAAACAATTAATACTCCGTAGTTGTTTTACCAGCCATCTTTGCACAAACACGAATTAAGTGAAGCAACGAAGAGTACAAGCAAAGTCGTACAGACCCGATCACTAGAATAGTAGAATTACCACAAAATAAAGAAAAAAGAACAATTAATACTCATATCACAATACTGTGTAGCATTCAATACAATTTTTTTTTTTTTTTAAAAAAAAGTGTCCCTCTTGTATTTTTACAAGCCGCTAACTTCAGTAAACACTAACCATACAAAAAAAGAATATATTAACATGCCAAAAACCAATACTCCATATGTAATAAATCATCACCTCTGCTTCCATATGTCTGGAATAATTAGACAAATTGTTGAAGAATAGATTGAACTTGAAACAAAGAGCCACAACTGCCTAGGAGCTCCTCTATGCTCGCAAAGTCCATCCACGTTCAGCAAGTGCTTGGTGTATCTTACAGGCAGCGTCAGCAGTGTCGTTGAGTGGAGGATAGCTCCAACTCTCTGTTAACTGAATTTCAAGGATACAAAATCAGATTACTACTATTAGACCTTGCTTGGATTGAACAGAATTTATTAAGGCCATAAAGAACAACTATCTATATCAAGAAAAGTTGTAATTTGGGTAAAAGACTAAATGGGTCACTGCCACAAATAAGAAAATTAGCCTCCAATATCCAAACTATCCATCCTATGTGCAGTCTCAACCCAAGAAAATTAGCCTCCATTATCTAAACTATCCATCCTATGTGCAGTCTCAACCCAAAATCTTTTAACATAATTAAATCACCAAGAAACAACCATCAATTCAGGGTTAATCATATATCTTGAATAATCCCTTCACTGTTTTTTTTTTCCACCCTTTTGCACATAAAAGAAAAAATATTTAAGCACAAAAAAAAAAAAAAAAAAAAAAACCTTTATAGCCCTACCCAACCCACAATTCATTTCACTTAATCCAAGTAAAGAATTCACGTTGGCCAAAAATGAAGCAAATCAAGATTCAAGACCACTTAAAACTTTGTGTACTTAAATAATTAGGATACCTCTTGGTTACACCGTACTCTTATTATTTGATTGTTTCAAGTAGGGGCTTTACTGATGTACTACCTCCGTTAACGGTTATTTGCAACATTTACCAAAATAGGGTGCTACTTATTATTTGCAACAAATCTATTTTTTTCCTAATATAGTAACTTTTTTCTGGTAAAATGACCAGAATACCCTCATTTAAAAATCATTAACACATAATACTACACAAAATTACAAATTATTATAACTCTAATCTAACTTTTAATTATCTAACTTTTCCCCTCAAAAAATCAGATTAATCTCATCTACCCACTATCTCTCTCCTCCATCTTCATCTCTATGTTCATCATCTCTCATCTTTTTCGATCTTCATCTTTTAGTTCACCATCATCATCTTCTCTCATCTGTCATCTTCTTCCCTCTTCATCTCTTATCTTCTTCCCTCTTCATCTTCTTCTGTATTGTCATTTCTTCTCAGATCGTGGTGGATGTTAATGGTTTGTGGGTGGGTTTGGTAGATTAGGTGGTAATTTATGGTTCAGGGGTTGTTTTTGTGGTTTGTGGGTGGGTGTTATTCGCGGATGGTTGTTTCAATTCGTGGGTTGGTGTCAGTAGTGGTGGTTTTGGGCGGTTCGTGGGGGTAGTTTCGTGGATGGGTTTAGTTTTTGGGATTCAGATCTTGTGGTTCTAGGGTGGTTTTCGTAGTTATTGTGTGGTTTCCGTGATTCTTGGGTGGATTTCGGTGGTTTGTGGGTGACTTTCGTCGAGTTGTGGGTGGCGTGGGTGGTGGTTCGTCAGTTCTGGGTGGATTCCGTCAGTTCGTGGGTGGTTGTCGGTGAGTTGTGGGTGATGGTCGGTGAGTTGTGGGTGGCGAGGGTGGTGGTTCGTGGGTTCTGGGTAGCGTGTGGTGGTTATTCTGGGATGTTCTTTTTAAATGGAATTGGTTTTTTTTTTAAATTAAAATGATGTAGTTAATTACATATCCATAACTTTCAATAATCATGTTTAAGAAGTTTTGCCTAGGAGTCCGCGCATGTCCCTTTCGTTGCAAATAATTGTTAACGGAGGTAGTATATAATTTTCATTTTATTAATAGTTATGGGGTTATGAGGCCTTAAGATTCCATAAGTTGTGTTGGCTGAATAGGTGACAATCTTTGTTCATTGATTATTAATTCGGGAAATTTTTCTTTATGTGAACTCTTGTTAAGCTCCGAACTGGTTGTTCACATCAAACTTAGAACTCATTGACGTCTAAAGTTCTAAGACAATCCTTCATTATTCCACCATTGAAATCACTTAAAACCTTTCATCCATTAAAGGATCAGCAAGCTCCATATAAGAAATAAACTTAAAAATAAAAATAAACAAATATATACCATAGGAGGTAGATAAAGAGTGATTCATAGATCATCTTCCAAAAGACCTTAAAAACAAACAAATAAGTAATAATATTGTTTTTTCACCAAATACCCCTGGATTTTAACTTAATTTACCACATACCACCCAACATTTTCACATTCTTCAAATAACCATAAGTTTCCGTTATATTAGTTAATCATTAACAATAATTGTGTAATGTGGCAACATGAAATTGGTTCTTATTTATATAATTATTTAATTAATTAACTTTTAAAAAAAAATATTTAAAAAATTCAGAAAAAAAAATAATAAAAACAAAACAAAAAAAAACCACCCAGCCACTGTTGCCCCCAGGAACCCCACCTCCGGCTAGTCAATGCCTGGCCCGCAACCCGACTAAACGGCACCCAACCCCCCTCTCCCACCGGTGACAACCTTGACCCTAGTCTTCTCCCTTTTCCTCTCCTGGTCGTAGCTCACCTCGAATTCCCTTTCCCTCAGCGCCTTAAACCTAAAAAACCCCTCCCCACCTTACCACCTTAATCGAAAACCCGAACACCACCCCGAAATCCCTTCGCCGTCAGCCCAAACCCTCTCCCACACATCGCCGCCGCCCAATTTGCCGAAAACCACCACCCTGAAACCCTAAAACACCAAAATCGAAATCCTAGATTTTGGTTTTAGGGTATTGGCGTACGTGGTGGTTTAGTGGGGTGGAGATAGGGGAGGATTTTTCGAGGGAAAGATGAGGTTTTTGAAAATTAATTTAATAATTATTTTAAATTAAATGATTTAAAAAGAAACCAATTTTATGTTGCCACATAGCATTATTAGCGTTAATGACTAACAGTGTTAACGTTCGTTAGTCATTAATGACATGTTGCGACATTTTCATAAAATTGAATAGTGTATGGTGAATTTGAAAAATGTTGGTGTTTGGTAAATTAAATTAAAACCCAAGGATATTTTATGAAAATCCGATAAAAATATTAACTCGTACTAATTACGAGTATAAAATTGTAAAATTCCAAATCTTTTAATAAATTTTGTTTCTTTGTTAATCTTCTAATAAAATTTTGTTTTTTGCTAGTTGAAAATACATTTGTCACCATTAAACATGTTGAAAGGGGAAAAGAAATTATGTGCAAAAGATGTCGACAATCCCAATTATTTTAAATTTTTATTTCTTGTGTTGTACTTCCACATTTTTCTCAAATGATGCATCATAGAGAACTAGCACACAACCCAATAAGAAGAAAAGAGAGTGAAGTGATTTACATATTTGCCATTAGTCCCACTTATTTTGAGGACAAGGTAGTAATAAACTGATTTCTCACATAAAACCTTTCTAAGAAAAAAAAGTGATGCATCTATTGTGAACATCCCAAAAAAGAATATAATAAGACACAGGGGAAGTTTTGCATGTCTCTTTTTTCATCTCCCTTGTTTCTTTTGTTATTGGTACAGCAATATTGGACTAATCTCTTAATATCTTATCCACTTCCTCTTTTTTCTTTTGTTATTTTCATATCATTAATTTGCAACTTCATCATCTAGGTCATAAATCCTATCTAAAATTAGCAAAGTATAGCTCAAAAATATTTTAAGTTACCAAAATAATGAATAATCAATAGAAGTAAAGGAAATTTGGCAAAATATAGTATTAAATATTGCTCTGAGCATTAAAGCAAACTTACATCCTCGGAACCAGTAAAGGGCCTAACAAGGCCTCTCTCCTTGAGAGTATTGTGGAAGTCTGCAAATTTCCACTTACAACGCTCAGATCCAATCACATAAACAGGCTTCCTGTAAACCACAATTTCTTCTCTCAGCCTGAACATTGGATAGCATGCCAAAAAATAATTTTTAAAAGAGAGAGAAAGAAACTTACCCGGTGCTGCAAGCCTCACTCAGCATACTGATTGAGTCTGCAGTGATGACAAAAGCATCGGCCCAAGCTAGATGCCCTAGATGTGGATTTGGCTCTGAAAAACAGGTGAAAAGGAAAAATGAAATCGAGCACAACAACTATGTTTGTTAGGTTACTGAAGTTGAATAATCACAGCATCTATGGTAACTCAAAAAGTTGAGGAAATAAGGATAAAGCTGAATAGATACAAAGGTACCCAAAATAAAAGACAGAAGGATTTCCTTCCCATAAACTTGCCTTTACATCAAATTACAATTCAATCCCTTTGTTTTTTTTTTTTTTTATCCCTTCTTTTTTTTTCAAGTGCCCACGCAGAGTTTTAGGACCCATATATGATTTGGATAAAATATTTACAAGTGGGGTTTATTGGAGGATTAAACGTCGTGAGAAAATGACAGTGAGTTAATAGTTTATTCAAAATACGTAGTATATAAGATGTGAGTGGAGAGAAATAATAAACAATGTAGGAGAGGAGACATTGCACGATCGCTTTAATAAATATTTGAAAGTTTGAAACTTCTACGGAGTATATATTTACTTGTCCACATATTTCCACAGTATAATGATTTCCAAAGTCCAAACACACTGTTATAATCACCACCTTGAGATGAGGATGAATAGATTACCTTCACCATCCCATATGTAAACTTTAGGATGATCTCCAAATTCTTTCAATATGATCTTGGAAACCTTTACGAGACACCATATATTGTGAGAAATTTAAAAATGAAGTAGCACAAAAGAGTTTTGAATGAGAGAGTGAACAGACATACCTTCTCTGGGGTCCTTCTTGAAAAAGATATTCTTATGGTACCACAGCTCAAAAGAATATTCTGTAAGTATACTATCAGTTGTCTCGCAAGATCAGCACCATATCGACAATGGCCTAAAATAAGAATACATTGCAAGTCAAAGAACACATTACCTACCAAATGAAGCAGAAGTCAAAAGGCATAGAGCAAAAGAAAAAATAAGCACCAGTTTTTGAATATAAATGAACCCAACCAAAATGAACTCTCCTCCCCCAAATACGATTATATCATGGTCCTGAATAACCAAATAGGTTATAAATAAAGAACATATAGTTCATACAGTTCAAAATTTTTTAGCATAAAATCATAATATGAACATATAGTTCTTTTTTTGCTTCACAAAACTGAAAGGCCCTTTTTTTAGTGGTGTATTAGCTGCATGTATCAGCTATTTACATAGATATGTATAGTAAATACTACCTCTGCTCCTACTTGTTATTTTGTACGCAATGTAACCGTTTTAAGTTATCTTGTAACTAAAATGTGTACTTGATTGTTAAAGCTATATGTTCATCTAGGGCCGTCTCTGGCCCACACTTTTGCCTCCTCCCAATAAAACACCAAAAACCTCACTATAATTATTCTTTTTTTTTTTTTCTAAATAAAAACAAGGGAAAGGTGTAAGATGGCCACAGTACGGGTTTAACAAAACCCAAAAGGGTGAAATCAAATAGTCTTATAATTGGTATGAAAACTAAGGGGAGATAACTTGGTATAGGATACAGGGACTTAGCCATACATTTTCGATTTAAAAAATAAATAATTAAAATTAGCATACTTGGAATTCAAATTCAAATCCAAGTTACATTAATCAAACATGGAAATGAAACTCCTAATGGTTTAAGATTTGAAGATCTCATACTTGCAACGAAAATTTCCAAGATATGGGCCTCTTTATAAATGACACAACTCGTAAAAAGATGGAAATTAGGAGTTTAGAACTCAACCAAAATAGGTCATTACTCAATAACTAATAACTAAAGATTTCAGCATTAGGAATAAGACAACATTTTAAAACAGGCATCCGTTAAAGGCAAGTTATATAAAAAAATATACACAAAATAATAAACGAAACAAATGGAAATAAGGTCTGGCTCTGGAATGCTTTTTGTCCTTGAAGAATCTGTGAGTATAGAATTGTGTGGTCCAGGGGTTTCTATATTTCTCGAAATTTGTTTCATGTATTAAGTAGTCAGCACAACTCCAACTAGTATGATTTGTATGAACTCAAGATTAATACCAGAAATAAAGACATTACAGCACATTTGATATTTCCATGCAACATTAATATCATGGCAAACACCCATGAGCCAATGATGAGATGGCAGGATGAAATTCCGGTTCATCCAGCAGCCTTAAATTGGCAGGGGCAATGGCAGCCAACTACTAGTGGTGACTGGCAATACACCAAAACGAAGCCCCTGTTCAGTTTGCATTCTTTGCAATTATATGGAAAACATATGTAAGCTACCAATCAAGTCCAAAGATTTAGAATTTTCGAAAGAAAAAGATCCCTACATCTGAAGTTTTTCCCACAAAACAGCAATTTTCTGTCCAGAAAAGTACCACAAAACAGCAATTTTCTGTCCAGAAAAGTAGTCAAATATTTGAATTGACATACATGAGTTGGATCTTTTTGCCAGGTGCCATCAGATCAACATGAAACAATGAGTCAAGAAGTTTGGAAGCTGAGTCAGTCTTACAGGTTGAATAAAGGAGAATAGAGCACAAGCATCCAAGACTTAAGCTACAATAAAGAGCTTAGGCAATAATAATTTTGTACTTCAATGCACTCCTACCAAAGTACCAAACTAATTTTCTTTAATGGACAACCTCTAACCACTGCTCACTTGAATTATTGCCTCCATTTTCCTTTGCTATCATACTTACCATATTTGACTAAGGAAGTTTCCTATAATCAGCAATATGACTGATAACCCGTTCTCTTCAACAGATCTAAAACTTATTCTTATCTGCAACTATTTTGAATATAATAGAGCTTGTTTGTGAGTCTCAACTTAAATGAATCTTATTAAGCTTTTCAGAGAAAAGTAAATGGGATGGAGAGAACAGACATTAGAGAGCAAAAAAGGCTACAAAGAGAATGATGAGTAATTTACTTGTGGGGCCCCCAATATTGACAACAAGCAATGGCCTAGACAGAGAAGCAAACTCATCATGCCATGTTTTCGCTGCACTTCGTAGGGCAGCAGAATCAATTTGATGCAAACCACCAACAGTGAGGACCTGAACTCAAGATTCAAAGATCAATAAATATGAATCACCAAAAGGTTTGCGTATTCAAAATATCAAGAAAAAGCAAATTAACGGAGAACACCAGGGAAATCCAGCCTAGGAACATACCACATTCCTACCAGGTGGTTCACGTGGAGTAATCCATGGTCGGAGAAACTGAGGGATCTGCTCTTGTGCTTCAGGAGTTAAGGGATAGTAATCATGGCGAGGTGTAATAACCATGTCAAATCTATCTAAACGTGTTCTTGGATGTTGAATCTGCAGTCCCAAAGAGAAGTATGATGTCCATGCCTTATTAGAACACTTATTTAGTTATTTAAGGAAAAAATCAAGTGTGACATGATCATTGTTTCCAAAGCAAACTAGCAAATTCATCAGCCATTAGATAGAAAATGTATCAAACAGTAGTTTGAATATTCAAAGAGGGAAATCTACAAAAGTCAAATGATTTACCTCAATATTTGAAAGTTTTTAACCGTTTCCGTTTTCATCGTTTTAGAATTGGCAAACCCCTTTAACTAAGTTAACCCTCTTACCCCACAATATTTACACCTTTTTGTTCACTCTCTCTTACTTTATCCATTTATTAAATTCAACTACCTTTTTCATTCTCTCTCAATCTTACTTCATCCACGTACCTTTTTCTTACACCCACTCACCACATCAACACTATCTCCATTCTCCAATTGCCTTACTTTATGTGCAAACAAAGTATTAACAACTTTCAGAAAAGGAGGTAGCACCATGCAAGCATGCTTACAGGTCATTTAAGTCATTAATTCTATATACTAGTCATTATAAGTCCATACAATATAAAGCAATTACATGAGATGTACAAAATCCCGATCCCAAAGTATGCAAATTAATTTTCCCCATTGATCATCTTAATTTATTTATGTTGAAGAAAACAGACCAAAATTCACAAGAAAGTCACTAAGTTGGAAGGCAGAGAGGAAACACCAACAACAAACCTGTACAACAAACACATAATCAGATGCCAGCTGTCTGACGGAGCTAGAAACAGATATTGTGTCCCTTCCAGACGCAATCACCAATAAAGGGCCATCCCTGCAAAAAAATATATTCCACATTAGGCATGGAAAAATATAGCAATTCAACAATTTCTAATGCTACTAAGTGAGCAATAGTTCTAAACACAAAGATGCCTTCGAAAATGTACTACCATTAAAAAGAAAAGGCCAGCATAGCAAGAATTGGAGATGATGTCTATGTTAACAAAGATCAGCAATACAAAAAGATGTAGTCAGAAGCACATAAGAAGACACGCTGTTTGATATAGATCACTAGTCCAAAATGCTACCCAGCATATACAAAAAGATCAAGTAAGCTGCATTTTCCATTGCCTTCCCATAGAAGAAAAAAAATTTACTCTTTTGATATCAGTGACTACAGTTCCATGAACTTCAGCATTTCCTTTCTGTCTGAAAATGACCTAGCTAGGAAAGTTAGGCCTACACGTTAATTATTTACAGTTTCTGTATCCAGTCCTGCAAGAAATCTTGAGATTTTTCCCTGTATCTCCTAAACTCTTTCATCCCCACCCCCCCCCCCTCCCCCACCAAATCCCTCTGTCATATGGGTTGTGGGACAAATTTTTAAGCCATTTGATTGTAAAGTGGGCAATAAACTGTAATTTCAGCAGCTGGTTTTCATTGGTTCAATCACGCATCTCTTATCTAGCTTGGACCAAGACAATACAGTAAAAAAGTTGTTGAAGGCACACCAAATCCAAATTATGATTATGCTTCACAGACATCATTTCCTTCAAGCTCTACTTAATGTTCACAGCCATGCAGGTAAGCACTAAAAACAACAATAGTTTACTCAATACTTCCTCCATATTTTTATTTTTTAAAAGAGCAAAAATTTCCATAAACAGCTTTTTTTTGTTAAGTGAAACAATTCCAAAAATAGAAATCCTCTATACTTTTTTTAAATATATCTCTCTTCACTCACACTTTTACATTTTTATTTATTACTCTTTCTCTCACATTATTTACTTTTAAATAAATTATTCACTCACTATCTCCTTTTTATAATTTTTAATTCCCCAACAAACCCCACTTAGATATTATTCAAAGTTCTAACAAAGTCAAATAAAATGCTTAAAACTATGTGCAAGTCAATTGTTGCACTTACAAAAATAGGAGTATGATTAAGAGGAACAAGAGTATACTTTTCAAAAGTTTTATGGGCCATGCTCACTATCTGCTTCACATCAGCTTCCAAAACAGATGATAAGCCAACACTGCTAAAGGTATTTGAAGAAAGGGAAATAGATTTCTTCTCTCTTGACAGAAACCAAACATGTGAATAAACACACATTTGTCTAATGATGTAATCCAATTTCTTATGGAGCGAAACAGGAAGCCAATGAAGCCACTCGTTGATTCCTCCTCTGGGCCTTGTAACACGCTGCATAATAAAGAACATAGAGTTAATTTCACCATTCTACGCAAACATGATAATACAACAGCTGTAGACTGCAGCATATGTTCAATTTAATCTGCATGTGATGGCAATTTACTCCAAATCCGATTAAAGTCTGACCTGATCAGAAGATTTGATCAGATCCTAGATAAGCAAATCTAAATATGATTAGAAGGAAGGCCGGATTTGGCCCTAAGAAAACTGAAAAGCCCAACCAACCTCCAAGTCTAATCCAAAAACTAATTAGTTCCAGTAACTACCATATGTTTTCTTCTCTGTAGAATTGCCTTTATGTTTAAACTTTACAATCTAACCATTCCTCACCCCTCTCTAGTATATAAATGTTGTCAGAACCCAAAGTTTCATATCCCTCCATAATTGGTGAAGTGAATGCTGGGTGGATGATGCATAGGGTCAACATACCAAGCAACATAAAACCCAATGACTTGAGCCATTTCCTTCAATATATATCAAAACACATTGATGCACCCAAATTAGTAAGCACCGATGGACCTGACGTCTAAAGGTCCTGGAGTCCTGAACAAAGCAACCTGGGTTTCTTTTCTTTCTTTACTGACCTTATTTATGTAAAACATGTATTATCTCTGTTTCCAAAAGTTCTCAACATTTACTACTTACACAAAAATTAGTAAATGTGAGGTAAGGAAAAATGCGGACAAAGTAAGGGAGGGATGTGTGTAAGGAAAAGGTGTTCTAAGGAAGAGAAAATGGGTGGGAGGTGTAAATATTGTGAGGTAAGAGGGGTAATGTAGTAAAATAGTTTTGCCAGAATGGAATAAAGTGAGAGTGTTGAGAGCTTAAGAACTTATAGAAAAATGACAACTATAAAGTGTTAAGAGCTTTCATAAATGAAGGTAGTAGACAAGTTTATGACTTTAAAAGTTTAGTATGCATTTTATTTGAATATCCAAGAGATATTTAGATTCAGTTATTTTCCTTTCTACATTCTTTTGGAAATTCACGTGATATATAGATTTATATCAAGAGAGGAACAAGAATCTAGTCATGTTTGGAGGAGATAAGAGTTTAACCCCCTAACAAACTTGGATTCAAGCATAAGAAGACAAAGTCGGAGTGGAATCAAGGGTTCGAGTGTTTTAGTATTGACCGGGTCGAATTTGGATCCAGCAAGATACAACCCAAGTCCAACATGTTGCCTTTGATAACATCAATATCCGAAAATTATGTTTATCACAAAAGATTGTCAAGAAAACTAATACTTCCTCCATTCCTTTTAACTAACCTGTTTCCTTTATTACGCTTGCCGATGCACAATTTTAACCGTCAATAAATTTAATCCTCTACAAGTAAAAATTATAAAAGTTATATATTTTGATAGTACTTATTGAGATGATTTTAATAAGATCCCACATGATATGTTTTCCCTTACATATAATTCACAAACGACGGTCAAAGGAGGGATGGTTAATAATGTAAAAGTGAGCGGGTCAAGTAAAAAAGAACAAAGGAAGTAGTTTAAAACATAAAAATGGATCACTATAGCATTAGCATACTCATAAATAGCTGAAACTGCTAGCAAATTATAGAGAATGATATCATGAGAACAGGATATTGATCCTAGTTCTAGAAATGCTATATAATGAACCTGCCAAACCAGTGATTGTGCATTATGAAACTGCATTCCAACTTTCCAAGCAATAATGGCAGAGTACAACACTTCAGTTGAGCTACTTCAAAGAAGATAGCAAGAATTCACTTTACAAGAAGTGAGTCAAGTGACTTGCCAATTTTCCATCACTTCGGCAACCATCAGTTTTATTTCTTTTAATCCCCAACTAATTTTCCAGCCATGTGAGGAGATCAATAGAGAAGTCACTGTTATTTCCTACAAAATCTTATTATTGTGATATAAGAAAGAAAACATATATAGAATGTGGCCTTTCAAAATCCTGCAATCAAAAGCTCAGATCTTAAAATAATGATCAAGTTCTCACAACTGGAATAGATTGGAAATCATCATCCCTTGTTGGCCTTATACAATAATTGAGATCATGGAGGGATATATATTACATAGAGATAGGATTGTGAATAGAATGTGGCCCTTCAAAATCCCACGGTTAAAAAGTTCAAATCTAAATAAAATGATGAAGTACTCGCAACTGTAGTAGACTGTAAGTTTCAACCCTTGTTGCCCTTTTACAACAATTAAGATCATAGGGGAGTTGAAAGGTTCAGGCACTTCATGACATAGTCCATTATAGTAAACAAATTTAAGCACGTTATGATTTGATGCAGTGTAGATATGCCAGCAAGGCAGCACTCTATAACCTAGGATATCATGGGTGTTAATTTGGTCCCCCATGTGTATCTCATCTATAACTAGAAAAACAACCTTCGTGAACAAAAAGAATCCATCTTTGTGCGTGAACATTTCTAGGGTAGGGGTGAAAGTAGTTTGGATAAAAACCGAAAACCGAACCAAACCGAACCGAATAAGCAATTCGGTTCGGTTTTGTTCGGTTTTCGGTTTGGATCGGTTTGAGAAAATGAAAACCGAATTATATCGGTTTGGATTCGGTTTTGGGATTTTAAAAACCGAAAACCGAACACCGAACCGAAATAAGCCCCATTTCTCAGCCCATTTTCCTACGTATATATACTCAAACCCTAAATTTATAAGCCCATTTCTCAGAATCTCAGCCGTTTCCCTCACTAAAAGTAAAACCCTAGATTTTCCCTCATCTCTCCCTCTCACCACCTCACTCAGTCACTCCGTTCGTCCACCACCACCAATCCACCACCTCACTACTTCCTGCTTTCCTACTTACCACCTGTGGCTGTGTTCCGTTCGAGTGTTCCAACGCCGGCCGCCGCTGACCACCTGTTCGAGTGTTCCGGTATGGCGGTATGCTTTAATTTCAATATTTCATATTTCACTTCTCTTTCGTTTCTGATCTCTTTCCCTCACTAAAACCCTAGATTTTCCCTCATCTCTCCCTCTCACCACCTGTGTTCCGTTCGAGTGTTCCAACGCCGGCCGCCGCTGACCACCTGTTCGAGTGTTCCGGTATGCTTTAATTTCAATATTTCATATTTCACTTCTCTTTTCCTGCTCGAATTGCATGTTTTCTTTGTTATTTTGAATTTCAGATTTCACTTGCACTTCTCTTTTCCTGCTCGAATTGCATGTTTGTTATTTTTGAATTTCAGATTTCACTTGCACTTCTCTTTTCCTGCTCGAATTGCATGTTTTCTTTGTTATTTTCGAACTGGTGATAGATTGTTTTCTTTGAATAGTTATTATGCTCGAATTGTATTATGCTCGAATTGATGATATTCCTTCAGAGTTCAGAATATATGTTGTTCTATTATAGTATTATGCTCGAATTGCATGTTTTCTTTGTCATTTTCGAACTGGTGATAGATTGTTTTCTTTGAATAGTTATTATGCTCGAATTGTATTATGCTCGAATTGATGATATTCCTTCAGAGTTCAGAATATATGTTGTTCTATTATAGTATTATGCTCGAATTGCATGTTTTCTTTGTTATTTTCGAACTGGTGATAGATTGTTTTCTTTGAATAGTTATTATGCTCGAATTGTATTATGCTCGAAATTGTATTATGCTCGAATTGTATTATGCTCGAACTGGTGATAGATTGATTGTTTTTCATAGATTTGCATAAAAATTGTTGGTTATTGAGTGAGTTCTTTTTTCTGTTTTAAATCAGATTATCAGAATGTCCACAAATATGGATAATGTTGAAGGGAATGTCCCTATTGAGGAGCATGAATCTGACAATGAAAAATCCAAACCCAAGAGGAAGAGAATGAAGGATCGTTCCGAGGTTTGGGAGCACTTTATCAAGGAAGAAACACACACTGGAATGGAAGCACGTTGCAAGTACTGTGGTATGAGATACAAGTGTGGTACAAAGAGAAATGGCACTAGTCCATTGTGGGCTCATATAAATAGATGTCGTAAGTACCCCTATAATACTCCTAAAGAATCAAAACAAAGTTTGTTGTCTTTCAAAAGCAATAAAATTGAAAGTGGTTGTACTAGTGGATTGTCTTATGTGAAATATGATCCAACTGTAATTAGAAAAGCTTTATCTGAGATGGTTATAGTTGATGAATTGCCTTTTAAGTTTGTTGAGGGAGTAGGCTTTAAAAAATTTTGTAATGTAATGGAGCCTAGATTTCATGTCCCTTCCAGAATTACTGTGGCTAAAGATTGTTATGAAACTTTTTTAACTCAAAAAAGAAAGCTGAAATTGGTATTAAAAAATTGTAACTCAAGGGTTTCATTAACAACCGATACATGGACATCTATTCAGCAAATTAATTACATGTGCTTGACTGTTCACTTTGTTGATAATGACTGGAATTTGCAAAAACGTATTCTGAATTTTTGTCCTATATCAAGTCATAAGGGGGAGGAAATTGGGAAAGAAATTGAGAAATGTTTGCTTGATTGGGAACTTGAGAAAGTATTTTGCATAACTGTTGATAATGCTAGCTCAAATGATACCGCAATAGGATATATGAGAAGGAAAATAAATGGTTGGAAAGCTGGGGTTCTTAAGGGTCGGTTCCTTCATATGCGTTGTGTTGCTCATATTGTGAATTTGGTTGTGTCTGATGGCTTGAAAATTGTTAATGAGTCTATTACTCGTGTGAGACAAGCTGTAAGATTCATCAAACAATCCCCTTCTAGGTTGGTAAGGTTTAAAAAATGTGTTGTGGAAGAAAAAATCAACTCTAAAAAGTTGTTGTGCCTTGATGTGCCTACTAGGTGGAATTCCACCTTTTTAATGTTGGATGCTGCTTTGGTGTTTGAGTATGCTTTTGAGAGGTACTCTGAGGAGGACCCTCATTATGTGATTGAGTTAAATGAGAGGGAGGGGAAGGGCTGCCCTACTTCTGAGGATTGGGAAACAGTCAGAAGGTTTTCTGAATTTTTACAAGTCTTTTATGATCTTACGTTGCGTGTCTCTGGGTCTTTGCATGTGACTTCCAATTTATTTTTCCATGAATTGGTGAGTGTTGCTGTCCTTTTGAAAGATTTGATGACAAATGATGATGTGGAGATGTGTCTTATGGCTACTAAAATGAAGGAGAAATATGACAAATATTGGGGTGATCCGGAGAAAATAAACATGCTGATTTTTATTGCTGTTGTGCTTGATCCTCGTTATAAGTTAGATTATGTTGAGTGGATGTTAATTGAAATTTATGATTCTAAGCATGCATTTGTTTTGGTGAATAATTTGAAAGAGTCTTTGAATGCATTGTATGAGGAGTATCGTGGTTCTTCTGGTGATGTGATTAGGGAGGAAGTGTCCTCAAGTATGGACAGTTCCCAATTTTCTCCCAAACAAAAGAAGCTTCAGGTATTGAAAAGTAAGTATAAGAAACATAAGTGTGAGAAAGATGGAGAAGCAAAAATTGAGTTAGACAAATATTTAGAAGAGGAAACGGAGGAGGAATGTGAAAATTTTGATATTTTGGGGTGGTGGAAGTTTAATAGTGCTAGGTTTCCAACAATTGGAAGAATGGCCCGTGATATACTTGCTGTCTCTATCTCAACAGTAGCCTCTGAGAGTGCATTCAGCACTGGTGGTAGGGTTCTAGACCCATTTAGGAGCTCCTTAACTCCAAGGGTCGTTGAAGGACTTGTTTGTGCTCAAAATTGGCTACGTTCTTCTCCCTTTCCTAATATAGAAGAGTGTTTACAAGAAGTTGAAGATCTTGAAGAAGGTAACATAAAACAACAATTATCATGTTATTTTTTTTCATTATTTCATATATATTATGTAACTTGTTTATTTTTTTTTAATGTTATTAGACTTGAGGAATATGACAATTGGTGGTCAAAACCCGGACTTGGTTGAGCTTGATTGAGAGTTAGCTGCCAAGAATGAAGCTGCCCTATTGATTGAAGACTTGAAGTTTCTGCCAAGAGCCTAAGAATGAAGCTGCCCTGTTGGTTGAACTAGTTCATTTGTGGACTGTTTGTCTGTTTTATTATCAATTCATCATGTGGACTGTTTTGATAGTTTTAAGACTTGTTAAGTTCTTATGTCTCAATGTGGACAATGTGTAAGTGTATTTAATTACTATGGTCTATGGCAGTATGGCTGGACAATTTAGTTACTATGGCAGTATGGCATATGGTTGTGACTTGTGAAAGTTGTATGTTAAAATTTATGCTTTAATTTTGTTCAGGAACAGGTACAAAATTTAGGCCTTAAAAGGCCCAAAATTATATGCCCAATAAAAAGCCCAGATTTTAAGGCCTAATACAGCAGCCCATAAAAATTCGGTTTGGATTGGATTTAATTCTCAAAACCGAATTATTTCGGTTTGGATTGGATTTAATTCTCAAAACCGAATTATTTCGGTTTGGATTGGATTGGATTGAATCCAAATTCGGTTTGGATTCGGTTTCAAAAATCCGAAACCGAAATAATTCGGTTTGGATTCGGTTTGGGGTGTAATCCAAACCGAATACCGAACTTTCACCCCTATTCTAGGGTGATATTAACAATCTCAAACAAAGAAAGGAAAACAAATTTATCACCCTCGTTCAATGGCTTTAACAGGTTCATGCCTTCAACCCAAAAACGAATATGTTATAGGAGGTCCCAAAAAAAGTAATTTAAATGAGCATTGAGCAGCGAACCCAGAGCTTTAACCATTTTGAATTAAACATGGGTCCTGAAGTCATTAGTTCACATTTGGAGGTTCTACGGTAGCCAAAGATGCAGATATTAGTCCATGGCAGAGTCTAAAGGCAGCGAGTATAAGTAATCCTACATATCTACATGTAACAAGCCAAGAAGAAGCACAACTCCCCTGAATAACAAAAGAACCATAACAAGAAAGCCAACCATCATCGTATTGCCAATAAAAGGGAGGGAAAGGAAGAATAATTCCAAGTCTCCAAGGTAGCCAAGGTTCGTTTAGGTATGAAAAGGAAATGTAATCACTAGTCCTTGTGAGATCATTGTACGTGAACTAGTGTAATAGTATTAGTTCATGTATTTGTCATTTAAACCAGCAATGATTGGCACACATACAGAGCATCAGATGACTAAGAGGTCCAAGACATATTAGATATACAGGTATCCTCAAAATACAAGAATAATTATTTGGCATCGTCTTTTTCCTTCTCACACACTCATGCATCAGCTCACTGATAGGTCTCTAGCATTTATATTTCAGTTGGTGATGATGGAAAGCCTAGCCTTAGTTACAAACTACAAGAGAATGAGTAGACTAATAGATGACTCCATGCCTCAAACCCTTCAATCAAGCATAATTAGATACTAAATGATGGAAATGGAAATTAAGAAAAGCTGTGATTGATGATTCACAAAGACCAATAATAACAATAATAACAAAAGTCGCCAGTTAAATAAAAGAAACTGATCCCATAAATTTCCACCAGATATAATAAACTTACATAGAAGAGGTGTTTGTCGGAGAGCCCAAGAGCACGAACCAAGCCAACACACTGGTTTTCTGCACCTGGGAATCCGTTGCCGATAATGACGGCACGTCGAATTACACCAAAAACACCTCCTTCGAAGATCTCTGGCATGCCCCTGGGACTAGTGGGAGGTTCAGGAAGCCTAATTGGCCTCATTTCAGCAAACCGATGATTATAAATTGAGCGATTGGATGCAAATATTCAAGTTGATTCCAATTCTACAGCAGATTCATAGATGGTTGAAGCAATTGAAGGGTTTTGCACCCGGTATTTCTTGTTGGAGAATAAATTGGCGTGAATTCAAAGTTAAATCTGCTAAATCGAAGCTTTAATCGTTTCTGGTATATGGCGATTTGAGAATTTTCGATTATTAGGGAAAATATATGAGGGGAGGGTTGGAAAGAAAGAGAGACCTGGTGAACCTTGCGATAGTTTTCTTTCATTATAGACAGTATGCAATATTATGCTACTTTTAACAACTTTGTTGGCGAATTTACATTAGAGACGAGAACATTTTTTTTTTTATTTTTTTTATTTTTTTTTGTTTTGTTTTTTTCGGGTAATTGTTTTATGTCCGGAAAATTTTGTTTAGATTTACTTGAATGAATTTTTTAAAACCTCTCGGACATAATTTTGTTTAGAATTACCTTAAAGATAACAATTACTTTTTTATTTTTTTTATTATTTTTTTTTTTTAGTTTTGATAGAAATATCCATTAACATTTTTTTGTCCAAAATAACGTTAATAGAGCCCACTTTTTTCAATTTTTCCACTTAATTAACTCCTCTAATTTCCTTCTCTCTCCTTCCTACTTAACTTAAGTGGGAAAAGTGAAAAAGTAAAGGTAATTAGGGAGTTAATTAGGTGGAAAAAGTGAAAAAGTGGGTCCAATAACGTCTTAATTGGACGGAAAACTTTAATGGGTAGTCATATCCAAACGTTAACGTGTTGTAACTTCTGGATAGTTCTAAACAAATAAAAAAAAATGAGTAGTTGTTCACAAATGATCTTATCTTTAGGGTAGCTCTAGACAAAATTATGTTCATAAGGTTTTAAAAAAGGAAAAATTGCCCGGAATAATCCACCTTTGAGTCGTCCGCTAAAAACAATCCCACCTTTGGATGATTTTTTAATAACCCGACCTTTAATAACAATCTTCTTTAAATGGTCTCAGGTGACTTGTAACCGGTTGAGTAGGTTTTTTTAAGAGTTTAATTTACACTTGTCGTCACTTGATTAGTTAAAAATAAAAAATAAAAAGAGAAAAATTAATTAAAAGGAAAAAAAAAACACCACCACCAACTACCTTAGCCACGCCACTTCAGCCACCACCACCACCCAAACCCAAACCCAAACCCAAAACCTGGAACTACCATCTCAGACAAACCTGAAACCAACACCACCTACCGCAACGACCAAAATCCCACCCCAGCCAACCCAACCTCAAACCACCTTCGAAAAATCGATTCCCCATAAACCAAGACCATTCGAAAACCACCAAACCAAATCTCAAGAAACAGTTGGGGAGTTCAATGCTGGCGGAATCGGGGGCAGAGGAGGTCAGAGAAGCCGAAATCAGAGGATGAAAGAGGTCGGCGCGGCTAGAATTGTGGGATGTGGGAGGTTGGCGAGGCCGGAATCGGGGGATGGGGGAGATCAGCTAGTCTAGAAACGGGGGTAGGGGTGATCAGAGAGACCGACATCGGAGGACAAGGGAGGTCGGCTCGGCCAGATTAGAGGGACATGGGAGGTCGGCACAGCCGGTGGTGCGGTGGCAGGGGTGGTCGGCGCGGCAGGGTTGGTAGTTTGGCTGGTGGGTGGTTTTTAAATTTAATTAATTGATTTTATTTTAACTTTTTTTTTCTTTTAATTTTCTTAAGTTTTTCAGACCAATTAGGTGCTGACACATGTCAAGTAACTTATTATAACAAGTTAATTGACCAGTTGGGACCATTTAAAAAAGATTGTTATTAAACGCCAGATTATTAAAAAATAATCCAAAGGTGGGATTATTTTTAGCGAACGGTCCAAAGGTGGGATTATTCCGGGCAATTTTTCCTATAAAAAATACATTGTGTACCTTTAAAAAAAAGGGGTAATTGAATTTTAGTACCTCAAAATTGGGGGTAATTGAACTTTAGTACCCATCTAATTTTTTTTTTAAATTAGTACCTCCAAAATGACAAAAGTATAGGTTTCAGTACCTCCGTTACTATTCCGTCTGATTTGCCGTTTGTTGGCCCCAGCTACCAAACTTCCCTCCCTTTGTTCTTTCTCTCTCTTCGATTCTCATTCAATTCCCTCCATTTTACTCTCTTTGTCTCTCTTTGCCCTGTTCCTCCATAATCAAATGCTCAACCACATGCAATAACTCCATTGCCCAAATTCAACCACGTTTTCTTTCTCTCTCCACTGTCAATTGCTAGGCTGTAATTTTTTTTTTTTTTTCATTGTATCTCTGCAATTGACTCAAAGGTGTCTTATTTTGACTCAAAGCACACATCAGCAAGCTTCTGGGAAAGGTCAATCTTGGAGTCGTCATCTCCATTGAAAGAAGTGGGAGATTCTTCTGACAACGAACATGTATGATTTCCCCAACTTTTTGTACTGTCCATTAATGGTTTGTTGCGCAATTTTGATGAAATTTGTGGGTATTTTTGGAAAAAATTAATTAAACCCTAGATTACTGTGTTTGGATTAAAGTATCAATTTAATTGATATTGATTTATAATTGAATGTTACAAATGCATGTGTTAGGGTATTTGTGTTGTTGCTTTATGGTAATTGGTGTAGGGTAATGCATGTTACAGTTGTTGTTATTGTTGTTTGTGATATAGAAAATTGGTTAATTAGATTGTTTATTCCTTAATTTGTAGAATCTCAAATGGATGAGCTTGATAACACTGTTGAGGAGGAGCAACACACTCTCAAAAAAGCTTGTACTTCATTAGTTTTGAGGAGGAGCCCTAGGTGGCAACAGTCCAACCCATTAACAGAAACTTGTAGTGCAGTTAGTGAGCCATTAGTGAGGAGGAGTCCTAGGTTTTCCTCAGGAAGTGAATTGAGGGTAGGAAATGATAAAGGGAAAGGGAAGTTGAGTGAAGCTGCTGGGTTGGGAAAGAGGATAGCCAAATCAGAGGGGAAAGGGAAGGGTAAGGCACAAAGGAAGTTGTTCATTGATGATGAGGAGAGTGATTCAGGTTCTTCTAGTGAGGACTTAAGTGACATAGACATAGATTGGAATCCAGGTGAGGAGGAAGAGGGTTATTCTGAAGATGAGGGATTGGGTGAGAGCACTGCTAACATCCTAGGTGAGGTGGAAAAGAGTTTGGCATTGGTTCATCCTGGGTGTTCAGGGCAGGGGAGTAAGCAGAAGTTGGATCAACTGGTGAAAGATCTAGGGCAGGGTGAAGTACAGCTTCATGAAGAAGAAACTGATGATGATGAGCTGAGAAGTGAGCATGGTTCTAATGAGGACATAGATGACAGTCCTTGGTTTAGGGAGGATACAGATTTCAAGAAACCTGTTGTGTTGGTGAAAAATCAGAAGTTCACTAACATTTTGGTGCTTAGGAAAGCACTAAGAACTCATGCAATTGAAAATAGATATGAGTTCTATTTTCTACACAACAACAAAGAGAAGTTAACCACTTTCTACAGGAAGAGATGTGGTTGTGAATGGGATTCAAAGAGGAGTAAGCTTCCTATTTGTAAGTGCAGTGAGGAAGTGAGGAGGTGCAAGTATAAGGTCATTGCAAGGCCTTTGTTCAAGAGTAGTGCTTAGCAAATCCAAGATCTGAAGTTGGAACACAATTGTATGAGGAGAAACATGAATGCCAATGTTACAACAGAGTACTTGGCTGAGAGATATGTGGAAGAGTGGAGAAACAACCCTAGTTGGAAGATAAACAACTTTAGGGATAGGGTTTTGAGTGACTTGGGCATTAAGATTGGGTACTACAAGGCATGGTTAGCCAGGGGTAGGGCTAAATTCATGATATATGGCTCTGCTTCTGAACAGTATGCCAGAGTTTGGGATTATGGGAAGGCAGTGCAGAAATATAGCCCAGGGACTGTAGTGAATGTGGTGGTTGATGGATTGGATAGGCCAGAGCCACCACTATTCTTGAGGATGTATGTGTGCCTTTCCCCACTGGTAAGGGGTTTCTTAAAAGGCTGTAGGCCTTTAATAGGGGTGGATGGATGCCATTTGAAGGGCTCCTACCCTGGTCAGATTCTGGTGGCAGTGGGAAAGGATGGGAACAACAGCATCTACCCCTTTGCATGGGCTACTGTAGAGGTGGAGAACAAAGAAACTTGGTGCTGGTTCTTGGAGTGTTTGAAGAAAAGTTTGGATGACTTGGCAATGGGAGGTGGCTTCACTTACATGTCAGATAGGCAGAAGGTTAGTGAACTATCAATTTAGTGACTTTTTGTGGCATTTATTTTGAATTGACTGTGTTTTATTTGTTTACTCACATATAATTGTCATTTTTGTGTTTTTAGGGCCTTCTTGAGGCATTTGAGGAGGTGGTGCCCTTTGCTGAGAAGAGGTTTTATGTGAGACACATATGGGCAAACTTCAAATTACAGTTCAGAGGGTCCACATTCAAAGAGTTGTTTTAAAATGCTGCTAGAGCTACAATATGGGTATGCTCTGTTCTTTGTTTGTTTATTAGTATGGAATTAGCTCATTTTTTGTGGTAAATCCAGATGTGATTAGTTTATAAGCATAACTTTGTGGTTAGTTTAGTTGTGAACAGTTTGTGACCATCTAGGTGGTCAGTTTTGGTAAACAAGTTTGCTGGCTTAATATGGGTATGCTGACTTTGTTTGCTGGCTTAATATGAGTATGCTGACTATGTTTGCAAGCTTAATTTGGGTATGCTGATTTGTCTGTTATGTTCTTGCAGTATGTTAGCTAATATATGCCCTGTTCTATTTGTATGCTCAGTTTATGTGTTATTTGTTTGCTCAGTTTGTGAGGTCATTATGAATGCTCATTTTGTCATTAAAGTATGACTGCGCACTGTGTTTGCTCAGTTTGAATGCTGAGTTTGTCATTTTTTGTGGAAAATCCAGATGTGATTAGTTTATAAGCATACTTATATGTAATTGCTTTGCACTTATTGTAGGCTGATTTTGAAATTGCAATGGAATCCATAAGGTTCCTTAGTGAGGATGTCTATGAATATCTTGACAACATCCCTGCTCAACATTGGTCTAGGCATGCCTTTTCAACTAATTGCAAATCTAATATGCTATTGAATAATATGTGTGAAACCTTCAATGCTTGCATTAGAGAAGCTAGGGACAAACCTATCCTAACCCAAATGGAATGGTTAAGGAGGTATGCAATGAAAAGACACAATGACAAGTGGGAGGGTGTGAAAAAAATTCAAGGAAAAGTCATGCCTTATGTGACTAAACTGTATGAGAGAATGGAGAGGGTGGCTAGGCACTGCATAATGCAGGTCTCTAGGGATGACACTTATGAGGTCAACCTCAATTCAGACCAAGTAACTGTTGACCTTCAAAATAGGACATGCACATGCTACCACTGGCAATTAACTGACCTCCCTTGTGTGCATGGATTTTCTTGTATATTAGACAAGAGAAGTGATCCAGAAGAGTATGTGGACCACTATTATACAAGGGAGAGATATTTAGAGGCATATGACTTGCCAGTACAGCCTATGTCAGGTCCCAAACACTGGGAAAAGATTCAACTAAGGGAGCCACTGCCACCACCTGTGAGAGTCATGCCTGGAAGACCTAAATCCAAAAAGAGAAAGAAGGAAAAGGGAGAGGGTGTAGCAGATGCTGCTGAGGGTACTTCACAAAAAAGGCAGAAGAGATGCCAAAAATGTGCTCAATTTGGACACTATGCAAAAACTTGCTCCAATATGCCTGCAGAAGTGAAAGAGCCTTCTTCCAAGCCTAACTCTATGGGAAAACCTGCTGTAAACACACCATGGGTGGTAGAACAGAGGAGAATCAAAGCTGCAAGAGCTTTAAACAAGGTTATTTCTGAAATTTTTCTCATTTATGTGTCATTTAGTTTGTTTTTCTTTGTCTTAATTTAGTATACATCCCCTAATTTTTGCAGACTACTCCTGGAGCATCAGCAGGACCTAACAGCATTGCCAATAAGAAGTTCCCACAAGAAGAGGCTAAGAAGAAGGTTGCTACCGCAGCAAAAGCTTCCTCAACAGTTGCTGCAGCAGCAGCATCTCAAGGAGCAGGAGCTGCTGCATCTCAAGGACCAAAGGCATCCTCAAAAACTGCTGCAGCAAAAGCATCTCAAGGAGCATCAGCACCCTCACAAGCAGCACCTTCTCAAAGGCCTAATACAAGGTCAAGGCAGAGTGCAGGAGCTGAGCCATACCTCTGCAGCCAAGCATCAACCACAACAACAGCAAAAAATACTACAGCAACAAGGCCAAACAAGAAAAAAAATTAAGTGCAATTTCTGAAAATTGTTGAACCTATTTCTCTGACAGTATCCATTATGTATTCACTTTGATGAACTTATATATTTATTAGTCACTTTTTGGACTTAGTCCCTTGTAAGTAGACATATTTATGTATATATGATATGACTCTATTTTATTAGATAAATGAAGCACATATATTTGAAGGCCAATATTTTTTGAAATTCATACATACATAAAGTGCAATATATAACTTAAGTTCAATACAAACCACAAATACAACTACAATTAAGAACCATACATAATTAGTAGGAAAATTAGTATCACCATACTTAGACATAAGACCCTGGAATTCATCACCCTCCCCTAAACAAGTTTTATGACAACACAAACTCCTAAAACCATAACAAGTACACAAAATACAACAACTACAGTCAACTGAAGCCTGTCACCACTACCATTGTTTCCTGTCATCTTCTTCCTATCACCAGACAAGGCCTTGCATTTAGTCTTCAATGTGTCAACTTCATTTAGCAAACACCTCCTTTGCCCAACAAGATCATCAACCTCCCTTTGCAAAGAATTCATCTCAAACTTCATTAACTTCTTGTCAAGAGTGAGGTTGTTGATTACCTCCCTTTGCCACTCAGTTTGCTCTAAGTCAACCCATTCAAAACATTTGCAACCCCTTGTCTCAGTGTTTGGATCCCAAAATTTACAAGCCTTGAACTTGCGCCCTGGATTCTCCCTCGTCCAAGATGTCAGCCTTGCTAGTGGAAACCCACAGTTACACTTCTTCAGTTTAGAGGGAGATTCAGTATTGTAGGACATTATGACTCCTGCAAACATCAAACAAAATAAAAATAGGGGCATTAGACAAAACACACTACAACAACAACAACACCACTTAGACACACCATGCATCACACAAACCTTGTTAAACTGGTGGCTGAGCACCATTATAGGGATAGCCAGGGGGTGGCCAATTCCCATTCTGTTTCTGCCTAAACTCCCAAATACAATCTGCCAAGAACCCAGGATCATCAGTGGTGCCCACATGAATGGTGTAGATGTCCTTATTACCAAGCCTCCTAATCATTTTGAACACATCCCCATCATCCTCTAAATCCCTATATTTCCCTTTATAAATGTACTGGAATCTGGGAAACAAAATATCTATAGATCCTTCTACTGATCGTCCATTTCACGCAAACGGTCTTCCCACTCTAAGCATTTATCCATCAAGTTGTCTTTACCTATTTCTACTTCAATGTCAATCACTACACTCAAGAACTTATATCTGAATACCACTCTATCCTCAGCCATTCTGCAAATAAAAATACACATATGCAACAAAAAACCCCAATTTTAGAAATATGACACACATGCAACATTAATTTCAATAACACCAAAAATCCCCAATTTAACCAAATTAAAGAACCCTAACTTTTCTACAGCATCAAAATACAAATTACATCAACATTATTCAAATAAACACACAATTGGCAGTACAAACTACAATGTCAATATCATATGAACCACAAATACAACACAATTCTACTCAAATCAACTTCAAATATAACAATTCGTATACAAAATTATGAACAAACTGACCTTTTTTTTTTCAGCCAACCAAATCTTCAGCAAATGCGTGAACAATCCTCCCAACAGCTTCGCAATTAAGCAATTAACAAGAACCCTAAGTCTAATTGAATTTCTATCCCACAAATTTTGATTCTTCACTATAAACAGTAGCAAAAATGGGCAAAAAACGAAGAAAATCGTGGTTTAAAAAAAGGGAAGTAACAAACTAGCCGTTGACATGGGGCCCACAAACGGCAAATCAGACGGAATAGTAACGGAGGTACTGAAACCTATACTTTTGTCAGTTTGGAGGTACTAATTTAAAAAAAAAATAGATGGGTACTAAAATTCAATTACCCCCAATTTTGAGGTACTAAAATTCAAATTAGATGCATTGGTTACTCTTGAGATTTGTAAAAACTTGCATCATACCATTAAGGTCTATTCTAATTGACTTAAATGAGCTAAATTGAACTGAACTTATTAGAGCTGAACTGAACTAAAATGAATATTTTATGAGAGAAGGAAATTAGGAGCTAAACTAAAATGAACTGAACTGAACTTATTATAGCTGAACTGAACTGAAAATAATCTGATGAGAACAAGGCCTTAAACTCACAATAAATGTTAATTTTGTTAAATTGAGACCCCTTAAGTATCAAATACTATTAAACCATTTTAGTTCAAATGTTCAATGCTGCTATTATGCTAAACCATTCAATTATAAAGTAAACTTAATTAATAAAGCAAATTCTAACACCCAAAATTTTAGATTCATAATGATCGACAAAGTTCAAATTTTGATGTTATTTATGCTTTTAGGTAGTTTTACTGCATAAATATAAAGTATTAAAAAAAAGTGAGTTAATGTGTAGGCATGATTTTAGTTTGATAAGTCCATTATATGTGCATTTGTTAGAGGATTAGGGTATTTGGTGCATTTATTTACAAACCTAAGGGGTACATGGTGCATTAAAAGTTTCAAGGGTACACGGTGCATTTTTATAAAATCTGGAAGGTACACGGAACAATTTCCCTTTTTTTAAAAAATAGAGATACAAGGCCAAATCGTAGGTTTTCTTCTAGCTGCAATAGCTAGTTTATGAGCTCTAGTGACTACATACTTAGAACTTAACAACAACAAAAACAACATATTTGAAGGACATTGAGGATGAAGTTTTTCACTCTTGTTGGCGCCTTACTAAGAATTCCCTCCCTGAGCATTAAGAATTGTCTCCATGGTTGTTAGTAGCTCGCATCAGAATATTGGATTGCCGACCTCCTGTTACTCTTCTATTTCCTTGTTGATACTCTTTCAATTCCTGACTTTTGTTTATGTCTTTCAGACTGCTTTCATTCGCTTGATTTTTTTTTAATATTAAGATACTAGATTAAACCCCGTGCAATGCAAAATTGCTACATACTTATAACAAAATAAATTTACCAAAAAAAATGGTATACATATTATCAATCAATTCAACAAGGATTCAAAAGTATGAAATATATTTTTGAAAATTAATAAAATATGTGAGGAAAAATAATTAAACATGTAATAGTTATAAATTTATAATGATCAATTTGATGTTGATGGAGTTTACTTTAGAATTTGTATAGAGTAAAAGTCATAATTTACGTACAATACTACAAACCTTCTTTCTATGTAGTAATGAATTTGTTTAAACATGTAGTTTTGAAGGATACACTTTTAATTATATGTTGCCAAGTGTTCTTAGTATCACCGTTAATAGTATGTAATAGATTGGTCATCTCTCTCAATCACATTCATATTCTTTTTATTGAGATTCTTGTTGGGAAACAATCCAATCATTCTATGTTTCACATTACATGCAACATAAAAATTTAGACGTATTTTAAGGAAGAGATTAAAAGATGTAAACCAGCCAAAAAAAAAAGAAACACAAGCAAAACAAATATGTTATTGTCCTCATCGATGTTAAACTTATTTTAATTAATTTGATTATTTACATATGCTATGTTGCAAGTAAAATACTATCTCTGTTTTATATAAGTTGCAACTTTGAGGTATTATTTGTGAAATATAACATATTCCAAAACTATGTTGCAACTAATATGAAACTGAGGTATTAAAACTATGGAAGTACAATAATTATGGATAATTCCTTAACATATCAATTGTTTTGGCCTTTAAGGGCTTGCACTGCTTTTTGAGCCTTCAAAGCACACACCTTATTCCTCTCCTACAACATATTCCCTCGTCTCACCGACACACCAACAACAACTTGCACTCTTATAATTGTTTTCATGAATCAATAGAATAATAATTTTAATCTATTTTTCTAAATATATTTTGCGGAAGTCTTTCATCATTTTTTACCCCATGAATTTCCGAAAAATGCTATATAGGAAACTCAAAATTTATGAATTATTACCTTGACAGATAAAAGATAAATTATAAAAACCATATCATTTCTTTAAAACAAAACCGAAAATTTAAAATAATGACAACACTTATGTTGTAATCCCCCATATTTTTAAATATTTTATAAATGAAATTTTATTTTATTTATAATATTTATTTGTATTTTTCCGTAATTTAATTCTAAAAAGTTTCAAATTATTAATTTGGTTCAAAAAAAATTTATTTTAGCACAAATTATTTTATGAACCTATATCGTATAATCCATGATCATAAAAACAAAGCCTAACCCATTTGTTTATTTAATTGGCCTATTATTTTCACCAGGCCTGATTCTACTCTACAATTTTCTCCTATAAATACCCCATGAATCCCCAAAAATTTCCCACATAAAAAGGTTAATCTTATTTTCTTTCTTCTTTGTTTTATTAATTTGTGTAATTATAATTATTAATTTATGGGTTTTGATTTTATTGTTGAAAATTAATTTAATTAGTATCAAATTGTATTTTGATGATTAAACTTTATAATTTCATATTTTATAAATGTTATAATTTTCAGATTTTATAAATTTTATAACCTAGGGTTTTTAATTATTGAAAATCATGATTTTTGGGTTTTTATGAACAATTGATTTAGGGATTTTATAGTAATGATGTTTTGAAATTTTGGTGATTATAACTACTGATAAGTTTAACTTAATTCCAAATTATTTTGAACACGTAAATTCATGTTTTAGTTTTTAGATTTCCGTTCGTTAATCCTGTTTTAATACCGATCAGGTTCTGAACTCATCCGATTTTGATAAAAAAAAAAGTAGTGTTTTCCATGTGGAAACAACGTTTTAAGAAAGACTGACTACCTTTGGTAATGAACACTACCCTCTCGTGGCCAAATTCAGCTTCTAAATATGATTTTCGGGCAGTTTTTGATTTTTAACGAAGTTTTTTTTATTCTTAAAATCTTATCCTTGAGTTTGATTAATAAAATTAATTATGTTTAAAGTTAATTAAGCATAAATATATGTTTTTATTGAAGTTTTAAGAGGTTTTTCATCATGTTATATTGTTGGAAATTACTTGGGTTAGTAATATTAATTGTTGGTTGTTTTTTAGGAAGTGATTATTTCCTAGGAGACTTTTAATTGAGTATAAAAGTGGTGTGTTGATAAAGTTTTGAAGGGTTTTTAATTAATCTAAAGTGCTGGAAATAGTTTTTAAGTACTACTTTTGATGTTTTATAAAGAGGGTTTAATCACCCATTAAAAAGGGAGATTATTAGGGGTTTTTAAAATAATTTTCAGATTTTTATTAAACTTAAACTTGCTGTAATTTTATGTATGAGAGTGTATTTTAAGGTTTTTATGGAGAAAATTTAAAGAGCTATATATAAGCCTTTAATTTTAACTAAAGGGAAGGTTTTAAAGTGTTGTTTAATTGGATTTTCAAGGTTTTTAAGTAAGTTAGTATTGCTGTAAATTTAATTGCTTGGGTATTTATTAAATTATTGTTGTGTTGTTTAGGGGAGGACTTTATAGAAGGTGATTTCTAGTTAGTAAAGTGGCATACCAACTCGTATATTCAAGGTACGTACGAGTTACAAAACCTTGCCTTTAGAAGCATGTTTAGGGATGTATCGAGAACTTAGTATCACGCATAGAGAAGACTGGGCTTAATTGTTTGGTTGTACATTATGATTTTCGTATGAAGTGCACTATTCTATATTGCAAGTATTGTTTATGCTCTAGGTATGTGATTGGTGAAATGATTAATTTAATACTCATTCATGATTATGAAAACAGAATGAGTAAATGAAGAATTTAAGTCTTATATGACGAGGTTAAGTTTGTGGAGTGCCTTATGCACTCAAGGTGTTTATACACCGAGGTAGTTAAAGGATTTAATAATAAATGTTGCTTGTCACTAATAAATCAAGAATTGAAATTTGAAAGTTTTCTTTACTTGATTGAACTGATAATGGATTGATTGTGTTGTTTGCAAATGAGTCATCACCAAGTCTAAACTTATAAATCAAGTAAAGGGCAAGATGGATGAGCAATAAAACTCTAGATTTGTGTACATCTGCAGTAATGACAATCATGGGTTGGGGTACACGGGGTATTAGCCGTGCACTTTTCTCGAGGTCGTCTGATCTATGAGTCTCTTATTTCAAATACTTTTCAAAACTAGGAGTTAGATGAGATCTCATACTAGCTACGGTCACGGAGTCGCGCCCGTGGTCGTTGGATGTTTTATTGATGTTTCCTAATGGAGGCATGGGGTTTTCTTTTATTGATGTTCCAAATGGAGCATGGGATGGACAACCTTGTCTATTGCTTAATCCAATGAATAAAATGAAATGATTTACCTATTATTGATTAGTAGAGTCTTAGTAATGTAAACAATTAAGTCATGTGTTTGAGTTTATAATTGAATTGTATTCGATGATTGATTGTTAGTAGCATTCTAGGAATTTCTTATTATTCTTGTATGTACTCAGCTTTGCTAATTGCGTGCTTTGTGTGTCTTTCTTTGGTCATGCCCTTCGCCTTTCAATGACCCTGTAATGATCCAATCTTTACACTTGTAATATTGGGGAGCAGACTCATCACAGGTGTTTACATAGTTTGGACTTGCATCAAGGTGGTGGAATTTTGAGTGGAGAGTTGGTTATTGTTCGCACTTTATTTCTTTTCATAAGTTTGAATTAATTTAAACTCTGGTTTTATTTATTTATTTTGTTCGCAGTTTATTTCTTTTCATAAGTTTGAATTTATTTAAACTCTGGTTTTATTTATTTACTACTTTTGTGGGGTTTTGAATAAGGCCCTTAATGGTTCCAAGTTGTAAGATTTAATTTAGTTTTGGTTATTGGTTTTGAAACTTATTTATAACCGAGTTAGTTTTTCCGCTGCTATTTTCTGATAAAGCCTTAACGTTTGAACACGTAGCGGTAGCACGCCAATAATTCTCTTGAATATTGTTCGGGGTCCTCGCAGGTTTAGAGAGAGAATTATTGGGGTGTTACAAATGTGAAACAAAGGAAAATTGAAAGAGCAAAAAGGTAGAGTAACACAACAAGAGGCAATACTGAACCAAACAATAATGGTGTTGGCGAATAGCAATGGTAAGAAAAAATAGGTCAATATTGTTGAAACTCGTAATGATGTTCTTTGATAAAGACACAACTCTAATGACTAAGATGGTCCATCTAGTGATAATATAAAAGAAAAGGGATAATACTCAATGGAACCTAACCAACAAGTAAATACAATTTCTTAACCTGCAAGAAAAATAAAAGAGAAATTAAAAAAGAAGATATGACTCATTAAAATTTTGTTTCACATTTTTTTTATCCTTTAAATTTAGGCTTAATTTAACATTGAGAATTGAAGATTTAGTGTCAAGAATCCTAAAATTATGAATTTGGCATTGGATTGATTATCAAAATGATGGATAATACAATTTGACTATAAACCCCATACAATGTAATTCGTTTAATTTGAAGTATTATTTTATTATAAATTAACTTTATTTAGAATATTTTTTTGTAAATAAAAGCACCCTTTGTTGAACTTACCACTTTTTTTCAAAATTAAAAAATACCACCCCTTAAACACAAAACCAGTATGCATCACCACCCCTCTCCTATTTTGGCTAGTAATCTAGCCAATTTTCTGAGTTAGGGTTTTAAAACAAAATTAAACTATATAAAAAAAATAAAATCAAACTCACCTCTTCCACCTCCGGTAGGTGGCAGTTGTAGACATCTACATTTGGTCCCCTGTCCCGACTGAAAGTGCTATGACAATAAACAAAACCATCTTTATGTTGGATCAAAGTGAGGAATGCTTATGGACTATTGTTTAAGACTTAAACACATTAAACAACTAGCTCGACCCAATACGAAATAAACCAAATTAAAGCTTACTAAAACTAAGCTCGATCAATAATTAGGCCTAATCCTAAAATTAAACCTAATTTTGACAGATATAGAGGTGGTTAGGTTAAAATTCGAGGTTTTCGCAGGAAAAACCGCGCGCCACAACTCAGGGAGTCGCGCTTGCCCAGAACGCGCAACCCATAAGGTCGCGGGTATGGGTTACGCGTGACATCCAGCGCAACCTCCAGTGATGCGCTTGCGAAAGATTTAAAATTTCACAAATATACTAAATCGAATCTTACCATAAAGCTACGCGCAAGACAATAGGTTGCACTGCCCAATGCAGCGCAGCTTAACCATTTGCGCGCACTAGCCACGAGCGACCTTTCGAGATGCGCGCGCCACTTGCTGCGGCAGAATGTTCAAAACCCTAAACTCACCCATTACCTAAAAATAGAATCTAAAATTGCTTAAAGAATTTCTTAAAGAATAAGGGCTATTTATATACAAAGGAAATAAGGGGAAAGTCCTAGAATAAAGGAAGTTGGGCGCCCCCTCGCTTGAGCTTGAGCGCCCGCAATAAACAAGGTAAAAAAATAGATCCCAAAGGTGCACTCCCGCGCAATTTGAGGCTGTCGTGACGCGCTGGGTGTTGTCGTGTCACGGTGGTTGATGCCATGTCGCGGTGTTCTCCGCCGTGTCACTGTGGGCGGTTCATTTCTGCGCGCCCGCGCTGCTGGAGTAGGGGACTTCTTTCGATGCGGGCTTCATGTAGATTGTGCGCCCTTCATGATCAACATTGGGTATGTGTAGGGAATAATTTCAAGTCTGTAAAATCCCACTAGCTTGAACCCCACTGTGATCATACACTAAAGTACGGTGGCGTCCAAAAGGGAAGAAGATAGAGCAAAAGAGTCGCCAACAAGTTTTTAAGGAACTTGTAAACCGTTCACGAGGTGAAGGTTACACCCCTTAACGATCCAAGAGATCGTCAACTCCATAAGGTCATGAACCAAATAAGGGTTCGGGGATGAAGGTACAAATCCAACCTAAAAGAGATTGAACCTGCCCTAATAATAGGCCTCTACTTTATTCTGCTCGTATTCATGTGCGCTTTCTAATTAACATACAATCAATAGGATTAACCCTAAACCTGTTTATCTATGTTGGTTGAATTTAATGCATAAATAAACTATTATTGGCGATCACTTGAATTATAATCACAATTAACCCTAACAAGATTATTAATTATCTTATCAAGCATGATTGCAAGTACAAATTCCCTTTAAACATGCAATAAAGGTGACCAAGCAATAAAGAATAAATATAATACATATCAAGCAACATAATAAATAATCAACATCATTAATAATAATAATATTAATCATAATCATAATCATGTTAAAGCATAACAAGATCCTAGGCATGATACTAACAAGATTAATAACAAACCCTAGCATGTCACTAAACAATAAAAATCAAATCTTTAGCCCTAACATGATACTAACAATCATAAATATTAGGAAGAGAATAAAAGGCATCATAGAAATCATATTTAATATTAAAAATACCCTAGACATGATACTAGGAATCAAAATAACAATATAAACATGATATCTACATCATAAAATCAATAAATCAATTAAAGTACTTACTTGGATGCCTCGTACCTCTTTCTAATAACAAAATACACACGTTAGTAATTTCAAGGAAAATAATAAACAAAGCAATTGAATTAAATAATTGAAAAAGAGATTTGGGACCAAACCCTCAGAAATTAAAACCTTTCACGTCTAGGGCGAAGGCAACTTCGAATATGGCTAGGTGTTTCTAGATCTAATGAATGCGGAATTATGTATGTGAAAAGCAAAGTTTAGAAAAGAATAAAAAAAAGAATTCTAATGAAAGAGATGAATGAAAAGGATGAATGGAAAAGATGAATGCTAATTGATAATAGTTTTTGAATGAAGAGAGTTGACTAAAACTTAAGAATAAAGAGAATTGGTGAATCTTGGTGAATGAAAACGGAGTTTTTGATACGATATTTATAGAGAAAATCATCCAAAAAAGATAATTTATCAAAACAGTCTGAAGACCGCAAAACCATCTTGGCGCCAGCCCTGGCTAATTGGCGCCAGCACCAGTGGCTAGCGCCTGGCGCCAATCCTGGTTCCAGGCGCCAAGGCCTGGGGTTGGACGCCAAAGCGGTTTTCAACGCGTTTTCGAAAATCTGATAAATTTACCGTACTAGAAGATAAAATAATATAATTTCCATCGAAAATGCTATTTGATCTTGATTAAAACTCTGAAGAGTCCTAATTGAATTAGGAATGATAAAACCTTCTAGAATGTTCTAGAAGACTAAAACAATTCCTAATTGCATTAGGAATGATAAATTATATTAGGCCCTCCCCTAGATCATTGGGCTGTACTTAAAGCTCAAACCGGGCCCAGTTTAGTAAATTGGCCATAAATTCCTCAATATTCATCGGAATTGAGCTTATAATATATCGTTGGAAAGGTATTTGCGAACCCCATCCAACTACACCACTATTGGACCCATATCATGGACCAACCAAACTGGATTGGCTGTTTTCTTTAAAATAAAGTTTTCAAAAACAGGAAGAAGAGAAAAGAAATAAAACTTTCCGCAACATTAAACCTTTCCACACTTTCGTTTCATTCGATTATGATTTGACGTGAAAGGTACTCATCACTGGGTTTGGTTTTGGGGAGACACAAATGGGTGTCTACAGTATGGCAAATTCAAATGGAATCGACGGTGGGTTCAACACCATGATCTCATGAGAGTGCAAGAGCTAGAACTTGGAGCATGCCACTTTCTTACATCTTGAGCTTTCCCAATGCTATAAGCTTGCTCCAAAAGCATCTTCCAAACTGGTAAGCCATCTATATCAAGACTCGAACCTCGTACAAGCCCTAAAACCACAAAAAGATAGAAAATGAAGGTGAAACACCAGAAAAACCATTAAAACACAAAATAAGAGAGAAAAGGGAAATTAAAGAGAAAATGCATAAAACTAAGCATTTGTTAAGTAAAAAAGCTATGAAAAGAAGGTAAAAACAACCTAAAAGTCATCAAATGAGTGCCATAAATGGCACACATCAGTTTCATGGTCCTTCCATGCCAGATTAATGAATTTCATGGCTAAGCTTGTTACCCCGTTGGACCCATTGAAGGTCCTTGCGTCCCTTGTCTTCCATAGCCCCCCAAAGAGTAGCAATAAATAGGGTTGTTCATCGGTCCAAGACTGGACCGAACCAGACCGACCTAGATCGGACCGATAACTAGAATTGTAAGAACCGAAGACCGGTCCGATTAAGCTAGGACCAAACCAGGATCGGACCAAAAGAATTGGTCTAAAACTCGCGCCAGACCGCTATGGACCGATTTAAGAATTTTCTTAAAAAGAATTCTAATTTTTAAATAATTTTATGAAAAATTCAAAAAAAATAAAGGAAAATCTACAGTTTAACGTCTTTTTTTTTGTATATTTAGTACAAAAGGCTCATAAATTTAAAGTTTTTGAAGCTTATTAAGGATAATCTTAACCATTATTTAAGGTTTCATTCATATTTTTAATAAAAAAATTGATCCAGTCTAAGACCGGTTTTTATAGGGTTTTAGACCAGACCGGAACGATGACCGGAAAAATAAATTTCTAGACCCGAAGACTGGACTGATTAATCCAGTCCGAGGTAAGTCCATTTTTTCAGATCGGACCGATTTATGAACACCCCTAGCAATAAACATGATACGTCTATTTTATATAGTATTTTACCCCCGTCCCTTGGTCATAATTGGTAGTGTTTTTGGCTCTTTAGAGCCATTTTTATTACTAATTGGTGTTTTCGTAGTTTGATTGAGTTTTGTAGGGAATTTCACTTTTGGAGCATTTTCCCTGGATTTTATGGAGCGACTACGAGCATTGGAGGAGCACGACCACTTTTCATAGCCCAAGGCCGGTTAGAGTCATCGAGCTGGTGATTAAGGCTCGACATATGAAATACCGAGCATTGGACACCGAGTATTCAAGCCCCAAAGTGAAAATCCGGAGTGGGATAAAAAGTGAAGCCCAATCGAAGCCCAAGCAAAGTCGGGCCCGATCAGGCAACCTCTGGCTCGATCGGGCGACTGCCCAGAATCAGATGGCGAGGAAAAAGGCGGGCTCGATCGAGCGCGTGTTTCTGAGAGGGAGTTTTAGGCGATTTACTTAGTTTCTAATTAGGATTTGTTAGGAGCTTGGTATAAATACGATTTAGTGTTTTTGGTACTAGTTATTTATTCTCTTAGACTCTCTCTACTGAGTTTTTCCTCTCTTATTTTCTCTCTCTACAACTTTACACTTTGTTCTTGATTTAACTCATTATTTATGTTAACTTTGGTAACGATATCTTCTCTATTAATTTAAGTAATTTTATTTCTTTAATTCATCAAGAAATGTTTAATTTCTTTGATTAGTTTAGATTTAATTATGCGTGAGTAGTATTCTTTCTAGGGTTTGTGGGGATCCATAAATAATATGCAGGGGTAATGTGTTATTGTTGATTGTTATGATTGATTAATCTCCTATTGATTGATTTAATTAATGCTATGCAATTAGATTAGGCCTGGTTTAATTGTATGAGTTTAGCAATATTGATTTGAGATTCGAGAGATGAGAATTGATGTTTAGGATTAGTTTCAAAAAGGCGGACTAATTTATAAATGGTTAATTCGAGATTCGAGAAATGAGATTTAATACCGGTAAATTAACTCTGTGATTGTAATACGTAGTGAAAGCCCTTTATGATCTGATTAATTGATGCAATGATGATTGATTATTATGTTTTACCCTGGAATATTGTTTATTGGTGAACCTATGCCCTAGGTCTTTTATTCATTGATTTCCCCCTACTTTTATTCTTCGTAGTATAGTTCCTTTAATTAACAACAATTTTGGTTACTTAATAATTTAGATTACTCTTAATTAATTAGAAATAAATTGACTTATTTCCCTGTGGTTCGACCCTTCTTCCCTATCTGCATAGTTAGTGGACTTAGGAATTATTTTTTATTAGGTGATACGACTTTAGCATGTCAAAACACTATGCTACGGGTGCCATACTTACCATCCTCACTATAAAACAGCTGGATATAGTTCTGGATCCACATTCTCAAGGAATTGAATGTAGTAGAGTCAGAGCAAATTTCCAAGGAGCCATTGTCCCAGACTTCCTTTGCTAGATTAGAAAACCGAAATAGGTGTTGACTATCTTCCATGCCTACACCACAAAACTCACAAGTTTCATCAACTTGTATACCCCTTTTAGCTAGATTGGCTTTTTCTGCGATATTATCGTGAAAAAGCTTCCACATAAATAGTTTTCATTTTGGTTGGATATTCATCCTCCAAATGAGATTTACGAAGTTTTGTTCTGCTAAAGATAAAGCTATATTTCCTACTCCTTGTTCCTTCGTAAGGTAGTAGTATCCAATCTTAACAGTGTATCTCCCTGACGGGTGATACTTCCAGTAAAGAAAATCATCCTCCATAGTGTTAGGGAGCTCCATGGACAGGATTGACCTTGCGCTATTCCAGTTAAAACATTCCCTTACTTTTCCCACCTTAATTCCAAGAGGAATATTCCCTAAATCATTTACCTTCCACCTCAACATCACTCCCGGTGTTTGAATTGAATTCGCAATTGGTATTTCCCCATTCACCCAAGGCATACTAATGGCATTGATATCTTTCCCATTACCAAATTTCCATGCGAAACCCTTTTTAAAGGAATTAGTCACCTTTTGTAAGCTTGATCTCCCCATCAATGGGTACCCTACTCTTTCATATGGCCTCGTCATATTGCAAATTCCACAAGGTTGGAACCCTCTATGTACTCTTGAGATTACGAGTTGGGGGTTAAGGTGCATCCTTGACGCTTGCTTGAAAAGGAGGACCTCATTGAGTATCGAAGTTCCTTGGATGCCAAGACCTCCCATGCTCTTGGAGATTTGAATGGTCTCCCTACTCCCCCGGTACATACTCTTAACCCCATTGTTTGACCACCAAAACCTTGTGATCAAAGAATTATTTTTGTTTGTAATACTTTGAGGGAGTTTCAGGCTTTTCATGAAATGAGCTGATATACTTACTAGCACCGTATTTATTAGTATTAGTTTTGCTGCTTGGGATATTTGCAGAAAGGCCATGAGACAACTTTTTCCGATATGTTGTCCACCAAATATTGGAACGAAAAGCATTTCTGTCCTTGAATATCAATTGGAGCTCCTAAATGCACCCCCATGTTGTCTGTCTCAGTCATGGCTAGAATTCTTCTCAAAGCAGACCTTGTGTTAGTGTCGACCCCAGGTGAGAATTGATTATGGATGATTGAAATTATTGAAATAGGTGTTTTAAAACATAATTAAAACAATTTTACATGTTTTATAAAGCTGGAAGTTTTATTTAAAGGTTATAGTTTTGTTTCTTAAGAGGATTTTTAATTACCCATTGATTAGGAATAAAATTAAGGGTTTATATTAATTTTCAGCTTGTGTTTAGAGGGTTTATAAGTGATTTAGAGAGTGTATATATTGTTTGAAATTTATATTGAATATGTATTAATGTCTCTTTGTAATTTTGGGTTGTAGGAGATTTCCATGTGAGTGACTTTATTTAGTCGTGACGATTTTGAGATCATAATCGAGGTACGTTCGCATACTCGGTAATTATGTAGGTGTATATAATAGCATTCTAGGCTTTGTTTATACAATTAATTGCATTGTAGTATCATCATGATAATATCTGTAGGGAATATTTCAAGCATTACCCCAATCTTGAACCCAAATGTGATCATACAGTAAAGTACGGTGGCATCCAAAGGGAAGGAAACTAGAGCAAAAGAGTCGCCAACAAGTTTTAGGAACTTGTAAACCGTTCACAAGGTGAAGGTTACACCCCTTAACTATCTAGGAGATCGTTAACTCCAATAGGTCTGGAACCATGACTGGAAGTTCGGGGATGAAAGTACAAATTCAATCTAAAAAAGAAAGAACCTGCCCTAATACTATGCCTCTACTTTATTTTTTCCTTATTCATGTGCGCTTTCTGACTAACATGCAATCAATAGGTTAACCCTAAACCTGTTTAATCTATGTTGGTTGAATATTAATGCACAAATAAATTTATTATTGGCTATCACTTGAATTATAATCAAATTAACACTAGTAGAAAATATCAAAAAGGCACCCCCTAATTGGCACCGGTTCAGTCCAAACCGGTGCCAAAAATGGCCTACAAAATTGGTGGGAAGCTGAACCAGAATAAAAGGCACCGGTTCACTTCAAACCGGTGCCAAAAACATAAAGGCCACCGGTTTGAACCGGTGCCTTTGTGAACCGGACCTTTTAATTATTAAAAAAAAAATTGGCCCTTTACTTATAACCCTAAAAAACCCTAAGTCCTTCTCTCTCCTCTCACTCTGCCTCTTTACTCTCTCCTCTCCCTTCTCTCTCCTCTACTCTCCCTTCTCTCTCCTATAGCTCTCCTTCCCAATCTCTTCTCTTTCTCTTCGATCATCTCCGCAACAACAACAACACCACCGCAACAACAACACCACCACCACCGCAACAACAACAACAACATCGTAAAGTCGCCGCCACAAATTTTGATGTTGTAACTCGATTTCCTCATTGTTTTTCGATTTCTAGGTTAATTTTCGGTTACAATAATCGATTATTGGATTAATGCATGCGTATTTGGGTTTTTTTTTTATGGGTTTGTTCGAAGTTGAATATTTTGGGTTAATACAAGTTGATTTGGGTTTGTTCGAAGTTGATTTTGGGTTTAATTGATTTTATGAGTGTCTTCGAAAATTTTTATGGGTTTCTTCGAAATTTTTTTTGTTTAATCCACCACGAACACATGCATGAGAAAGTTTAGGGTATAATTTCTTGATTTTAATTCGATTTTTTTTTTATTTTCTGGGGTTTTAATTGATTTTCGAATTTTATTTTATTTTAATCGATTTATTTTTTATTTTAATCAATTTTAATTTGTTTTTTTAAGTGATTTTCAATTTTCTGGTTTGGTTAATCGATTTTTAAACTTATTTTAATTCGTTTTTTTTTAATTTTTGGGTTTTTCTCTCAAAATTATTTTATTTTCTGGGTTTTTTATCTTCTGATTTTCGATTTTGGTTTTTATTTTAATCGGTTTTTTTCTGGGTTTTTTTTTTATATTTTAATTTTTTTATTTTCTTTTTAACTGATTTTTTGGTTTCAATTCTTTTTAACTGATGTTCTGGGTTTTTTTCTGGGTTTTTGAACTGATTTTCTTTTTTTTTTTCGATTTTCTGGGTTTTTTTTATTTTTTTCGCAGCTAAATCATGTTAATCGATTCATTTTGGTTGTTTTAATTGGTGCAAGTATATGGATTTAGATCTTAAATCGAAGAATCAAGATGCAAGTATATTGATTTAGATGTTGTATGGGTTTTTTTTATTGTGAAGTTGTAAATTTTTTTTGTAATCCCCCATATTTTTAAATATATTATAAATGAAATTATATATTATTTATAATATTTATTTGTATTTTTTCGGAATTTAATTTCAAAAGTTTCAAATTATTTTTGGGGTTAATAAACGATTTTATTACAAAGAACTTTTTATGAACCTTCCTTCTATAATTTATGTCCAACAAACAAACCAAACCCAGTTTACTTTCTTAATTGACCCATTAATTTAATGAGGCCCAATATCCCTACTTACCCTACTACTCTCTCTCCTATAAATACCCCATACATCCCCAAAAATTTCCCCACACAAAAGGTTAGTCTTATTTTATTTCTCCTTTGTTTTATTAATTTGTGTAATTATAATTATTGATTATGGATTTTGATTTTATTGTTTGAAATTAATTTAATTAGTATCAAATTGTATTTTGATGATTAAACTTTATAATTTCAGATTTCATAAATGTTATAATTTTTCAGATTTTGTAAATTTAATAACCTAGGGTTTTTAATCATTAAAAATCATGATTTTAAGGTTTTTATGAACAATCGATTTAGGGCTTTTATAGTAATGATGTTTTGAAATTTTGGTGATTATACTACTAATTAGTTTAACTTAATTCCAGATTATTTTGAACACGAAAATTTGTGTTTTGATGTTTAGATTTTGGTTCGTTAATATTAATCCCGTTTTAATCCCGATCAGGTTCTGAACTCATCCGATTTTGACAAAAAAAAGTAGTGTTTTCCATGTGGAAACAATTTTTTAAGAAAGAATCACTACCTTTGGTAGTGTGCACCACCCTCTCGTGGCCAAATTCAGCCTCTAAATATGATTTTCGGGCAGTTTTTGATTTTTAACGAAGTTTTTTTTATGCTTAATGTTTATAATTAGTTTTGGGTTTTGATTTTATAGTATAAAGTTTATATTTTTAGTATCAAAATCATGTTTTATGTTTTAAACTAATAATTTCAGATTATAATTGTTGTTATAATTTTCAGATTTTATAATTTTAAAACTTAGGGTTTCAATTTATTTAAATTGGGATTTTAGGGTTCATATGACTAATTAAATTGGGGCTTTTGTTCCTATTGTATTTATAATGCATAATTAACCATAAAAACATGTTTTTAATGAAGTTTTAAGTAGTTTTAATCTAAATTATATTGCTGGAAATTTGGTTAAGTATTAATTTATTATTGTTGCTTGTTTTCTAGGAAGTGATTATTTCTTAGGAGACTTTTAAGTGATTAAAAGTGGCACAAAGGATTGTTTATACGAGGTACGTACATGTCTACTTCGTTGTAAGTAGCATCATGTTTAGGTACCAAAGAAAAGAACTTAGTTTCATGATTAGAGAACACTTGGATAAAAATTGTTTGGTTATACATTTAATTAATTCATGTGCTTATGTTTATGAGACATGTTTTGGTGAATTGATTATGTTTGTATGAAATTATGGATGCTAACATGTTAATTATATTGGATTAATTGTTTGTATGGAATGTTGATACAAACATAATTTTATTGGATTGGTTTGTTAACCACATTTGGATTATTAAAGGATTGGATTTGAATGGTTTAAGTGGAATGAATTTATTAATTATTTCACAAGGTTGTTATTTATTTTATTTATAAATCAAGCATGGCTTGTTAGTATGTTGAGTAAAAGTGGATTAAGCCAAAATGGCTAGGTGGGTTGACTATGTTCAACAATTTGGATAATTTGGAAGTTAATGAAATTAAAGGTCAATTTGTGATGTGATCACCGTTGTCCTAAATAAGATTAAAAGTGAATTGATGTATGATTGTTATGTATGGTCTTCTTGATTGAGTCGGCTATTAATTAAAATTGTAATCACGTAAAGTGAAACATGGATGAGCAATAAAACTCTAGAAAGCGTGCACTTCTAAAGTATTGACAATTATGGGTTGGGGTACACGGTGGTAGCCCGTGGCTTTCCGAGGCTTGTTTGATCAACATGTACTCTTCTCTTTTGGTATTTACATTTTTATTTTATAATGAAAGTTAGATTGGATCCTAGACTAACTTTGTGAGAATGGAGTCGCGCCCATTCTTGCATCGCGCTAAACTTTTATTTTAAATCGTCATTTGGGACCAAAATGATTTGGTGGATTGGACAACCTCGTCTATTGCTTACTCCAACTAAAGTAATTATATTAAATATAAAGAGTCAAGTGTTTGGAATTGATTAGCAAGTATGTTGAGTCGATTGAATTGTTTAAGTGTGGAGTCTTGATTAATGAATTTGTGTTGTATGTTTATCTACTTTAATTAGTTGAGCATGCTAGGCTTGGTACGTTGTAGCTTGTATGTACTCAGCTTTGCTGATTGCGTGCTTTTGTGTGTTTTCTTTTGGTCATGGCCTTCGCCTTTCAATGACCCTGTGATGATCCAATTATTACACTTGTATTATTGGGGAGCAGTATTGCACAGGTTAGCTTGATGATGTGAAGTTCGGGGATTTGACATACGCATTGTCAAGGGATTGGTGTGATTGAGAGTATTCGTTATTTGTGTTGAACTTATTTATGTTTTACTACTTTAATTATGTTTTGGGACTTTGATTATTGGTTTGGTTTTAAATAAGGGTCTTTATGGTTCCAATTTGTAAGCCTTGACTTATTGGTTTCTAAATTATATTATTTTAAGATTTAAGTTGGATTTCCGCTGCAATACTTTGATAAAGCCTTAACGTTTTAACACGTGGTGGTAACATGCCGATGGTTCTCCTCTATTTTTATTTAAAGTAAGTGGTTTGGAAAAGGGAGAATTATTGGGGTGTTACAAAGTGGTATCTCAGAGCTTAGGTTAGATTTAATTACCACCAAAGTCAATTTTAAAGTTTTTAGGCGCCTAACGTTTTAAATTTAATGAGTTTTATTTAACTACCTTATTTAAAGTTAACTTAAGTTTTCAAAAAAATTATTCTATTCTATTATATTTATTTCGGCATTTATATATATAAAAAAAAGTATTTGTTTATTTTATCTAATTTTCGAATTATTTATTTATTTGAAATAAAATTATTTTATTTATTTATTTTATTTTCTTAACTTCCTTGCTTGTTTCATTTTATCGGTGAGATTTGGGTAGCTTTAGAAAGGGCGTATAGGATAGATTATTTATCTATATCAAAATATCAATTCAACAATTAAAGTACTTACTTGGATGCCTCGTATCTCTTTCTAATAACAAAATACACACGTTAGTAACTTCAAGGAAAATATAAAATTAAATAATTAATATAAATAATTGAAATAGAGAATTGGAACCAAACCCTCAAAAATATCAAACCTTTCACGTCTAGGGAGAAGGATACTTCGAATTTGGCTAGGTGTGGCTAGTGCTAATGTATGAAGAATTGTGTTTGTAAAAGGTTAGGCTTAGAAAAGCTAGAGGGAGAAAGAATAAGCTATATTGCTTAAGAGAGAGAAGAGAAGAATTTGAGAATTCTGGGTAAGAGTTGATGATAGTTGATGATTTGAAAAGGGGGAGATATGACCTCTATTTATTGAGAAAAAAGAGGGCCATAGAATAAGAAAAGAATCCAAATTCGAATCGAAATAAAACTCGATGAACAACAGTTTTTGCGGATTTTTTTTTATCATATCTTTTGATCCAGAAGTTCAAATAAGGCAAATAATATGTCGTTGGAAAGCTCTTGAAGTCTAATTTCCAATCCAATTAGAGTCAGATTAAAATATTTTGTAGATAAAAAAAATATGGCCAAAATAGTGGAAGGGTGTCAGTTTTGGATAGAGTTTCATATTCCATTCATATCTTTTCGTTATAGCTCGGATTTAATATTCTAATATATCTCAAGATCTATCCAACCATATAAAATTTGGAAAAAGATTATGAGGCACAAAAATAATATCTGAACATATTCAATCTCGTACAAAACAAGGATTCTCAAAAGGAGTAGTTTTATTCAATTTCAAACTCTTTGAAACATAATTATCAATCCTAACTCCTTTAGGTTTTAAGAGAACCTTCTAGAGTATTCTAGAAAACTATAATCAATCCTAATAGCTTTAGAAATGATAATTAATAATAGGCCCTCCTCTAGACCATTGGGCCGCTTATAAGAACCAAATCGGGCCCAGTTTAGTATTTTGGCCATAACTTGCTCATCATTATTCATCGGAATTGGGCTTATAATATATCTTTGAAAATGTCTTTTCAAGCCCCATCCAGCTACACTATTATTGGACCCTTATCATGGACCAAACTAAAGTGAAATGCACGTTTTTCATAAATAGGGTAAGAAAATAAATATTTTCAAAAGCAGAAAGAAGAGATATTTTAATAAAAACATCCTCATCACTAGACTTTTCACACTTCTCTTTGTTCGATAATCAAATGACGTGAAAGGTATGGGTTTGATTTTGGGGAGACACATTTGGGTGTCTACAGTATCATGATAGGTATGGGTTGGAATTGGTGATTCAATTGATGTTGGTGATTAAATTACGATGTATGAATTATTTATGCTGGATTGATGATTGGAATTAATCATGTTGGCATGTTGGATATAAACTACACTTTTGTTATTGGCATAATTAAGAGCATGTTTAATTAAACTAAATGTTTAATTTGGTTTGGAATGTAAAAAGGAAAATTTATTGAAGTCATATTAAGCATGGGAATTGAGCTATCAAGTGTCTTAGTACACATGAATAAAATATATTGTGGTGTCCATGTGCACTTAAGTTGTTCTAAACACTGAGGGATAGGATTTGGGATGCTTTATGCACTTAAGATGTTGTTTAACGTCGAGGTAGTTTAAAAAGGGTTCAACATAAGATTATGTGGTCACTAATTATATTGGCATGATTGATTGTTTGGATGATTTGTTATGGTTGATTGTATTCTGTTTAAGAGTCATCACTGAGTCTAAAATATGTAAACAACGTAAAGTGAAAGAGATTACGCACCAAAACTCTTGTAACATATATACCTTGAGTATGAGCATATAGGGGGAGTTATGGGGTTTTATATTTAACCATAACTTTATAAGGGGTACAGGACATTGTATTTTCTTTTATTACTATTATACGCAGGACGTCCGTCACTTCATGTGACATTTGTCTACCCGGTTAGCTCCCGGTGTAGTTTACCTCAATTTATTTGGGGCAAGATATGGTTGAAAACCCGTTCGATGCGTAAACATATTAATTAAGTAATTTAGTTGTCTATTTATTTGTTGGTTGTGTTGTATGCTTGTAAGCAGGTGCAACAAGGTAAGTTGTGAGTTGATATGATTAAAGCATTTATATAGTGTGAACTGTTTACGCTTATGTACTCAGAAATGTTGAATGTGTATTGTATGTTTGTTTGGCCTTGTCTTTATCTTGGCCCTACGACGACCCATTTCTAATGGCAAGTAGTGGGGACAAAGTAAAGAGGAGCTTTCCAGGTGATGAAGCATGTTCATGATGGACATGAGTAAAGAGTGAATCATTTTTAGTTCCCATAAGAATATGATGTGATTTATTGCTTTAATCATTATACATTTTGCTTATGAGACTAACGCAAAAGTTTTTAAATATTTAATTTGATTATATTAAGGGCCTAAAATGGTTTCAGGTAGGGGTGTACAAAAACTGGTCCGGGCCTAAAAACCGACCTGAACCGGACCTGTTGGGACCGGACCTGATCTGGACTTGTAGATTCAGGTCTCGGTCCTTGAAATTCAAGGATTCCGGGTTTCAGGTCCGGTCCGGGTAAAACCCGGAAATTTCAGGTCCGGACTTGAAACCGGCAAAACTACTTTTTTTATTTAATAAGTCTAAATAGGTCCATAAACAGGTCCAAACAGGTCCATAACAGGTCCAAACAGGTCTAAGCAAGTCCAATCAGGTCTAAATAGGCCCAAACAGGTCCAAACAGGTCAACACTTTCATATTATTTAAAATAAATCAAAAAAGAATAATAATCCGGTCTATTCAGGTCCAAACCCGGACCAGACCTGATTTTTCAAGTTTGGACAGGAACCGGACCTGTTGATTCGGGTCCGGTCTCCGGTCCTTAAAAATCAAGGATTCAGGTCCCGGTCCATTCCGGTCCGGTCCGGTCCGGTTTTGGACCGGTGTACAGCCCTAGTTTCAAGTTGTAGGTTGATTTTGTTTAAATTTACTTTCGTTTGGTTTGACTTTTCAAGTTGACTTGTTTTGAATGATTTTTAAAGATAGTCTTCTGCCGTGGGTCTTTGATAACTGTCTTAACCGTTTTCACGGTGGCGATAATGTCTTAGAATTTCCTATTTTGTATTTCAAAAAGAGCAAAACATGTATTTTAAAGGAAAGAAATTTCAAAAGTGTTACAACAGGTTTCAGGCGAGGGATGAAGGATGGGTTATGGGTTTCAAGCGAGTGGGTTGGGGATGCGAGTTTTAGGCGATGGTCGAGGTGGAGGCTAGAAGGTCGAGTTAGGATTGCCGATGGTTGGGGGAAGACTGGGCGCTAGAGGGGAAGCTATGCTGGATGCTGGTAGTGAAAGGGGAGAGGGGGACAATTGCTAGCTTAGCTAGTGTAGGTGGTTGGTTTGGGAGAGGGGGTGGTTGCTTTTTTTTTTTAATAAATTTGAATTTATTTTAATTTCTTAAACTTTTGTTATTTTAGATCAATAGGGTGGTGACATGTGGGCCCTTATTTGAAAAACAAGCTAGAATAAACAAAAGGGTGGTGTTACCTAACGGTTTTATGTTTTAAGGGTGGTTTTTAAATTTTAATTTCGAAAAAAATGAGTGGGAAGTTCAAAAAATGGTGCTTTGAAATGTGGTTATTTACACACACACGAATTAAAAAAAAAAAGAATAAAAAAAAATCCTTATTGATATCACATTTAAAGATTTAACTTTTATATAATAGATTAAGATTTTGATTTTCGTCCCGAGTATCATGTAATATAATTTTTTTAACTTCCTTTTTCAATCTTGTTTATGTTTACTTAGAAGAATGCTCATAATTAATGCTAGTTGTTGAGTTTAGAATTATATACGTAGTATAGTATAAAAATTAATTAAATTATCAACTTTTAAAAGTAATACTCTTATTTTGTTTCAAAAATAAATAAATAAATAAATAAAATAAAATAAAAAAACTAATACTCTTATTCCAAAAATTAGGAAATTTTTTTAAGAAAGAGGAAAGCACAACAACCATTCCTAACTTGTGGTTGAGGCAAAACATTAGGCAAATTAGATGCCACTTTTTTTTTTTATCCAAGACCAAGTCTCATAGCTCATATCTACCATATGTACATATGTTGAAATATTAAATTGTGAACAAACTATATTAGTTCCTCACTTTTCGGTGATAACATATATAATAAGGCATTACAAATTAAATCACATAAAAGAAATTTAAACAAATACATATGACTAGAAATTTTCCTTCAATAATTTTAATAACTTGAAATTTAATAACCTCAACAAGTGAAAAGTTATGGCCGACAAAGGAACAGGAAACGGAGCAACAAAAAAGGCGCCAGGTGAAGCGTTACACCAAAGAAGGAATTTACCATTTTGTCCGTTGAGATTAGCCATTGGAGGTGTTGCTGTTGCTGGTATCATCGGATACTCTGTGTTGTACAGCAAGAAAAAGCCTGAGGCATCTGCAGTTGATGTTGCAAAAGTCACTAGTGGTGTTGCTACCCCTGACAACACACACCCTCGTTAGTAACATGATTTAATTGTGTGTGTGTGTTATATATATATATATATTTTAGGAAATTTTAATTTTATAATAGTATATTAGTAGATAGTAGTATGTAGTGTATTAAAAAAAAAAAAATTTTGGTCATACTTTTTGAACAAACATTAATTTATATACTTCCTCAGTTTCATAATATAGTTCATGTTTTCCTATTTTAGAGATCCAAAATATTGTTCTCGTTTCCATTTTTGGATAGTATGTAAATATCATTATACCATCACTTTTTTAACTTTGTTCATTGTACCTTTTTTTTTTTTTTTGTTGTTGTTGTTGTTGTTGTTGTTGTTGTTCCACTCAATTTACCTTTTGAGCAAATCCGGATTTGGGAATTAGTTCTAGGTGACTAGGTTCCAATTTCCTCTCAATTGTTGTTGTGGGAGATTGAACTTGGGACCTCCTTACCAAGTGTAGTCCTAAAGGGTCCGAATCCTCTATCCCACTCATATGGTCCCATTCCATGTCCCATTCGTTTTGATTGGTCCACGTCACTTTAAATATCAATATTAATATTAAAAAAATTAATAGAAAATTAAATTAAATAAATTTTACATAATTTATATTTTAGTCCTTATCTTTTTTTTTTGTTTCTCCTTGACACAATTACGTTTAATTCAATTGCATCATTTTTTTCCTGTATACTACCTCTATAACTCTAGAAGAACCCTAATTTTTTTTTTAAAAGTTACCTCAATTTATTCTTTCTCTAATTGCATCCATAAATACTAAAGCACTACAATTCACTTTAATGGATACTCCACGAGAAGTATTGACAAACGATTTCGACAATTTACCATACGAGGTATGATTCTTATTGAATTACGTATCTATGAAATACTATATGCATATGTTTTGTTTGTTTTTGGTCATTAGGGTAGCTATTAGAGCGCATATTGATAATTACTATTAGTATAAGCCATAGCATTGTCAAAATTATACTGCATATATAGTTGTTTAGGTTATGGATGATTGTATTTTTATTGATTTTTATATGCGATTTTTGGTGGTACAGAATTGTCATTTTGATAAAGAAATTGGGTCATTACAAACTAGTCGTAGATTATCTTTTGAGGAGCATGAGTAATTGAATGATAATGATGATGTGGTCAATAACTCTAAAAATAACTTTGAAGATAATAAAGTTGAAGAAGATAATTTTCTGCCAAATATGAATGAAATTCACTCAAAGCTGCCCAATGAAGCCATTCCAATGATAGGGATGGAGTTTGCATTAGAGAATATAGCTTATGATTTCTACAACAGATATTCTAGAGCTATTGGATTCGGAATTCGGTAAAGTAAATCAGTTTTATTTTTGTGTGTATGTTTTCTGCATTTTCAATTTCCTAAAGGTTTTGAATTTACAATGAAGTTGTATCTTTACTCAATTATGAATTTTTATAATAATGATTGATATGCTCGGATTGTTTTATCATTGTGTAAAGGAGAAACAAAAAAAAGATAAGGACTAAAATATAAATTATGTAAAATTTATTTAATTTAATTTGCTATTAAAATTTTTAAACATTAATATTGATATTTAAAGTGACGTGGACCAATCAAAACGAATGGAACATGGAATGGGACATATGAGTGGGATAGAGGATTCGGATTCAGTCCTAATCACCATCTCATTTTTATTATGAATGTACTTTATCTACTTTTTCCTCTTATTTTTTAAATACCGTGAAAAAACACAAACAACAACTATATTATGGGACGGAGGGAATATTACCTATGGAGTAAGCAATTTGAAATAACAATGTTCCCACTACTTCCGGTCTAAATTACTCACGACTTTGGGGTAATATTTGTGACATATAAAATATTCATAAATTGCGAGTAATGGACCGGAGGTAGTATATAACTTGGATGGATGTACAATCAGTCACTCATACAAGGATACACCCTTAAAAAAAATCATACTAGGATACAACATTTCTCTAACGGCTCCACCTATTATTTTAAGAAGCAATGAAGTTAAAATACTTTGCCTATATCACATGTTTTACCTTGACTAACTTTTATATTCTTCAGTATATAATTATGTGCAATCTTGTTAAATTTGATTCATTTTATATAATATAAAATTTCTGCTTTTTTTTTGGCGAAATTTCTGTAATTTTAATTTATTGATAATAAAGAGAATACATATTAATGATTGAAATAATGAATTGTCAACCGTAAAATGAGATGTGGTGCGATTTTATTGAAAATAAATACACACACAATGCTTGAATGATAAGGAATTCATAACCATCCATCTATCAATCTATAACTAACACTAAAATAACATCCATTGGCATCATCTTTTTCCCCAAATTTTACACGTGTGACGTATCAACTTTTTCTTTAATTTTTTCCCGACTAACCTTAAACATTTTTTTTATCTACATTCAACCTCTTATTCCTTCTCAACTTATTTTTTTTCTCTACACTAGTTTTAGTCCCGTACAATGCACAGATTTATTAATGTCTATCCTTTAAAAGAAGTATTAAAAGAATTTTTATTTTTTTAATAGATTTTTTTTAAAGAAAAAAAAGTAAGTCATTTTGGAGGGAAAAATTTTCACAAAACCATGCCAAAGTGTCCCTCCTCTCCAATCTATACTTTAGTATATAGTACTAGGTTAATCCCGTGCGATGCACGGTTTTAAAATAAGAATTGAATTATAGACTTTTAACATTTACTAAAATAACTACTTTTTTAGTTTTCCTAACTAATATCTAATTAAATATGAATTTACAAATTTCAAAAGTACAAAATTTTTATATTTAATTAGGAAGTTTCAATTAAATTATATTATTAATTATTGTTAACAATTTGTAAATAAATAGCATAATATGAGTAGAAAACCCAAAATTTACAATTGAAATAATTTTCAAAGCAATATTAAATAGGGTAGTTTAAAAAAGGAAAAAAAAATATGACATCATCCTTGCATTTTGAAGAAAAAAAAATTAAATAAAAAAGTGTCACGTAAGCAGTGATGACATCAATGGTTGTTATTTTAGTATATATATAGATTATAGATAGATAGATTCAACCTCTTATTCTTTCTCAACTTTCTCAATTCAAGATCTTTTCACACAATTAGGACAACTAACACGCACGATGCACAACTACTCATAGCTAAACATGTCCAGAAACTCTTTTAGTTCGGAGTTGTTAGTAGCGTTAATTAGGGAAAGTATGTAAATAAATGTTTTAGGGTTATAAATGTCCACACACTATTCTTAAGAGTTTAAAAAACAAAAACCAATTAACGTTAATGAGGGTAAATATATAAATAAATATTTAAGGACATAGTCGTTAACACTATTTATAAAGTATAGACATGTATTTAGAAGGGGTAAATACGCCAATAAATATTTTAGGGGTACGATAATCTCAACACTATTCATAAAAGTTTATATTTAAGTCTATATATTCTTTTTTAATTATTACATTTGAAACAAATTTCTCTAAAAGAAACAAGTTTTACACCACACAAAGCAAAACTATACCATCAATAATACATACTCTGTTTTACTTTTATTGCACCATAAAAACTTTTACACTATTCACACAATATTCTTTGAGTATCATTTGTGAACTATCCATAAGGAAAAACATAGTCACGTGAGATATACATTTCAAATATCAAATTATTACAATTTTTACAAAAATGTAATTAAAGAAATTAATAGGCAAAATAATGCATTGACAAGCGTAAAATCATGGTACAATAAAAAAAATAACGGAGGAAGTATAATACTCTGTATTTGATATTTTGAAAGTTATATCAATACAAATCTAAAATGCTCATAAATGATCAAATGTTTTAAGTGTAAAAGTATAAACATTACAAGTAAAAAGGAACCAAGAAAGATAAATATAAAAATCAAATAACTCACACAATGATCCCTGTAATATTCACCTCAATGGAGGGAAAAATAAAAGGTGAAGACTATTAATCTTCGAAGCATGGTTTCCTCATGATCATGGGCGTCTAGGAAGTACCAGAATAACATGATGGAAAATGTAGACTCAAACACCAATAACTTGTCCTTCGGTTGTGTACTTGATTGCAGAAAACTTGATATCCACGATTTTCTCATTTTGTATGTTTGGATTCACTTCAAGGCGGCACGACTCATAGCTCAATCTGAATCAATAAAATTCCCACTAAAAATAATCTCTCAAAACTAATACCGCTGAATCTTATATTTCTGTGCTAAGCATGTATTTCAACAGCTTTCAATTAAAAACAACAGTACTATGGAGTTCATAATACTGCTTGCTCAGCTTTCATCTTGAGCTGGAGCTTCACTCAATCTGACAGATCGAGGAAGCATAAACTCAGCAAACATTGGATAGTGGGAGGATGGGTAACACCCGTCGATATTATCATTCACTACTTCACATAGTACTGGTATCAAGGATCTTCCTCTGTACAGAATCCAATCCACATGAAGATCCTGAGTTTGTCGATCCCAACAGAGACAAAGAGCCCTAAAAATCAACTTCAGAAATTCCAAAGCTCCCTGTTTGTCACCTATCACACCATTAAAGCATGTCAGAGGTTTGTAAACCAAATTCCACGAGTTTCACTGGTAATAAAATTCAAAAAATTTCAGACTTTGAGCTTCAAAGATACCTCTGAATCCATGATAGGTGCGGATTAAGGATCCATTTTTTCTTACCCGTGCATTTGGCCATGTGTCTCTCATATCACCTACCACACCATGCTCTCTGTAGACAAAAACAACGAAACTCATGTACGTGGTCCATTACTCTATCATGAATATGTATTCTCTCTCAATAATCTGGAGTCCCTATCTTGAGCTCCAGAAACAGTATTAAAAACAGCAAGCTTGCTGGCTAGCCACTAGTCGATACATGTCACAAATAAACAAAAGATGCCATGGTAAGTTGGTAACTGTGTTTTTTTGACACATCTAACTATGCAATGTCATTTTTGCTTTTGCATACCACCTTCTCCCTTGCACAATTACTTCAGTTGTGTTCAGTTAAGTGGGAAATCTTTTCCGAAGTGAAAATTCTTTATAGTATAATCATAACTTTGACTTTTACCAAAGGCGCATAATTTATCAAGTACCTCTATCCTTTAATCATCATTGGTACAGAGTGTACCACGTTCAAACTGTTAATAAAACAATAGTTTGGTCAATTACTAGCCTAAGTTCCATCTCCTAGTCGTCACTTCCCCATCCTCTGTTTTCACAACCAACCAAATCGTCTGCAACTGATTTTATTAATTAATTACCCCTCAAAACGTTTAATGAATCCCACATCAATTTTTTTTGTTTCAATAAATTTCTTTTTCTTTTTTTTTTTTTTCCTGTCTAGCATAGTGGCCAATGTGAGAACTTGCCATATGGCCCCACATGCATCTAATTCTTCACAAAGTCCTCAAGAAAATAAAATGATATAATTGAGAAATTTCAAGGGAAAGTAGAGATATTAAGACAAGGTTTTGAAGATTTGCAGCTGAATCAAATTGGGTTGGTCTTATCTTCAATGAAAAATTTATGCAAAAATGCAGATCCTATTAAAAGAGAGAATGATAGATAGAAAGATCAGAGAGAGAAATTGAAACTGATTTCTTAGGGTGCAGATATATAGTACTTAGAATTTCAGACTGATTGCTCCCCTCTTAACAGTAGCAAATACCAATGTCAACCACAAGAATAACGTAGCAGCCAAATCAAAGCCTGGCAACCTGCCCAAACTTTCAAACATACAACTTAAAAGGGGGCTTATAGTAGTGCATGAGCAGAAAGAAGCCAACGGTTTAAAAGCCTGCAATAGCTGGTGCCAAAGAAGGTGGGTGTAATGCTAATTGCTAAAGGAAGCGAATCTCTAACAAGTAGCAAAGAAGAAACCATTTTTGATGATATGTGCATCCACCATTGACAAGAAGCGGCAAATAGGTAAAAAAAGCATTGCACTAAAAATAAAAAAAATAAAATAAAAAAAAGAGGGAAAAGAAAAAAGAAAACTCTACATAAAAATGTTTTGTAATGTTTGCTCAAGTAATTAAAGTCAAAAGTTTGAGGACATCAATACCATGTAAAGGATTTATTATTTTGAGTACCAATCAAAAAAAGTCAAAAGAAATAGGGTATCATACTATCATCAAAATTCTCTTTCTAGAAGTCAAAAGAACATGAAGAACGGAGAAGTTCTGCTGATTCATTCAAAACAACAAAGGGATTTAATCGATATTCTACCTTGATCTCCCAAGAAGGAAACGCCCTGTAGTTGATTCCTTTTGTGTATTAAACCCTCCACAGTACACTACTGGCAAGCTTGGAGGTAATGAAGCGATATGCTGCCAAGTGAGTAAAGCACCTCTTCGGCGTGCACGAGGACTTAACTCATCCATATTTGTGTTTACAATCTGGAAGGAAAAACCAGGAGGCTCTACCCCCCTAAGCTGAAATGTGTGGGTATCACGTCAAAGAAACACATTGCTAAACAATGATTGGGAGGACTAAAAAAATAAAATAAGCAATATCAAGGATATCGCCCAAGTTGCAATACAGGGAGCTACTGCTCCCCATGAAATACTTCCAGGGACAGATGGCGACTCTGATAACCAAAAGGTTCCACCTTCTACCAGCTCTACCTTTAAAGATGAATAAATATAAACAAAGCAATCAAGACAAAACAGGAAATTAATAAATATATAAAACAGTCAACAAGCAAAGCTCCACACAGAGCAAGGTCTAGGAAGGGAATACGTAAGCTTTCACCCTGCAAAAATAGAGAGGCTTTTCCCCAGAAAACATAATGAAAATAAAAATAATAATAATAATAATGATGAAAAGATAAACAAACCAAAATATTGCATACCCTTTCCTTGTCAAAAAAGATAGCACAATGCTCATCAGAAGCATCTTCAATACCCTTTCTAGATATGCCAAAATGCCCATAACCTGGAAATTTCAAAAAAAAAATACATATAAGAAAAAACTTTCAACTTTATAGTAAAAATAATAAATCAATATATAAAGACTCAAATTCCACAAAGATCGTAAAAGAAAGTAACCATTGACCTTCATAGTTTTTAATCACTTACTGAAGAGGTAAGTGATCAGTAATCGTAAGTAGACAATAAAGCAATTTTATAATCTTGCTATCTGGTTCATTTGACAACTTAATGCCTCAACTTCATTATTAATTTCAAGAAAACCTTTGGAGTCTTTATACGGCTTTCCCCAACAGCTTATGTTGAACTGTAAATGATTTTCTTTTACATCGTTGAGTCAATGGACAAGCAAGTCCGGGTGACTGATATTACATAAAACCCCTTACCTCTCTGTTCTTTAGTTTATCTTTTTACTTCTTGTAGAAACAAAAACCAAGGGAAATGAAATACTAGGTAGAAAATAGGTTTGTTATGAAATACTCCCTCCGTTTCAAAAATAAATGTCCCGGTCTGACCGACACAATGCTTAACAAGAGAACTTCAAGGAGTCTTTCTAATGTCGATCAACTTATATAATCACCCGATGGTTCCCTCGTAAGGAAACCATAATGCCAGCCTAAACCTTTCTTTAATGAATAACCTTTATAACAGTCAAGAGCAAACCATGAAAACTGAACCAGAAGCAGGATGAAAACATGAAATCAAAATCACGAAAATGTTCCTGCTAGAGGTTTAAGTCAACATTTGGGCTGAAAACTTCAGCTTCTTTTCTTCTCTAGATTTAGACAGAGTCTAGACTTGGCTATTTTAACCCAGACCCGATGGCACGACGCGTGACCCAAAATCGGCCCAAACATTGATTCGAAATTGACCTGAAACCTGAAACCCAAAATCTACCCAACCCAACCCGTATTCGACCCGGAAATGGATTTGACCCAACACCCAAACTTACCCGACCCAATTGTACCTGACTGTCCTGACATGAACTGACCTAACCCGATTGTACTTGTCCCAAAGTTGATTTGATACCGAAATAACCCGACCTAAAATTGATTCAAAGTGCTCGACTCGAACATACCCGATACCCAAATCCCAAACTTAGATTACCTTATAATTGAACTAAAAATATCTGGTGCCAAAAATGACTCAAATTGTTCATCTCCAACTGTAGCTAAGGTCATAAATCGAATTGATAGTTCTTATTAGATAGTAACATAATATAAAAATTATCGATTTGAGCTTGATCCACAAATGGAGCAACTTAAACATGACCCGACCTGAATAAGACTTGAACATACTCGACCTGAAAATGGTATGTCCCGAACTCGAATCGACCCGACCTAAGTCATAACCAAAACCCGAATTGACCGACCCAACCCAAAATTGACCGACCTTTACCCGACCCAAAATTGACCGACCTATACCCAATCCAAATGACCCGTTTGCCAAGTCTAAGACAAACAACCAACCATAGCTGGACCGAATTCCACTTCTTCGTCTTTAGAATTCTTATACAAACTCTTTGATGTTCATGGCACATCTCAACAATTCTCCACCTTTTGACTTCCATATAACCAAGCAAATTATAAATATTAAGTAATGTTCACCATAAAACTAACAAATTTTAACGCTCCGCCTAAAACAAAATGCCATATGCCTTACTAGCTTTAGGCAATCAAAAAAGACAACTAGTGCAATGCCATAACAAAATTCCGAAACTTGAACCATCTACATGACAATACTTGAGCATTTAATGCCAAATCAATGAAACCTTCAAGCATACATTTTCCAAATTGACCAATCTCTCTTCAAATACTTCTCCATCTCGATACCAAACTAAACATCAAGAATTATAAACACCAAGTTACAATTGTACTTGACAAATCATAAAATTACACAATTAGGATAAGAAGTAGCATAACTACAAACACTCTAACGTGTAATTAAAATTGGTACAACTACTTTATTATGAAATGAAAACATAAACGTAATATAGACTCCCATAATAAAAATTAACACGGTTTCTCACTTAACCAATCATCATAAAGAGATCACACAAACCACAAGCCCCAAAGAGTGTAAACCCTAAAGTGCATCACCAATCACCATCATCAAAATATGAGGATTTATAATCTAAATTACCACCAATTTTCTCATTCTTCAACTTCGAAGGCTCGGATTAAACATGCTCTTTTGCATGACAACAATTACAGGTTTTACTTTTGTTAAAGTTATTACCACAACGTACACTCAGCGGCGAATGCATGTATATTAATTGGGGTCCCTTGACCCCAAATAATTTTTTTTCCCTACAAAAATTGCTTATATTTTTAATCAAATGACCCCATAAAAAAAATTATCGAAGGCACAGTGAGGCTCGACAGTTGGTGCCTTAGCTCTTTGAGGCTCAAAGGCTTACAAAAGGCGCGCACATGCGCTCTTTTCTAGGCTACTTCTTGCGCCTTTGCGACTTATTTTACGCTTTATATTTAAATACATCAACGGGTATTGTGTAAGTTTATTTTTCCTAAAGTATACCATGAAACTTTGTTATGGGCAAGTTTTCTTCAATTCTAGTGGAGAGAAAAATCTCATATCCTATAATTCGATTTGAAGAACCTTTGTTATTGATCACATGGCCCTTTCACCTTTTCTCATAATTAATTTTTACACTTATTTAATTGAAATTATTATTTCGTTTCTATATATTAAAGTGAGCCTAACCTACAAAAGGTGCGTGCCTTCGCCTTGCGCCTAGGCTCCAAGGATTTTAAGCGCTTTGCGCCCTTTAAAACTAAGGTAAAAGTATACTTGTTATAGGGTAAAGAAGTAAGATGGTAATAAGGTTATGCCAAAATAAGAATAAAGCAAAGTGAGGTAAAACAAAAAAGAAAGAATTAAAAAGGGAAGGGATTATATCAAAAAAGAACAGATGGAGTATTTGTTTATACAGATTTTTACTATTCTAACTGATTTTTATTTTGAATTAAAAAAATTCAATTATAAAAATAGAGAACTTGAATCATAAAGTAGCTATAAATAGATTAAATAGTTAATGAAGAGAGAGAGGGACATTGTAAAGAAAGGTATGATCTAGCTATAAAATTAATAAAGGTTAAACACTTAATCGTTGACTTCTTTCAGTATCATCACCCCTTTCCTCCCTCTGTAACATGTCAAAGCATTGGCATCCAGGATACATGTCAAGAACAAACATTACAAGTTGTGCGTAGTATATCAAATAACTTTATATTAGATAACAAGCATAATCAAATAAGTAAATAACAACAATACCAATATCTCAAACCCAAACGGATGGGGTCAGCTACATAAATAATGAATGAATTTATCTGATGTGGTCGATCACAACAATTATTCTTCCATTTGTTTCCATTTAGTGTAATAAAGTTTGCAATCCTATTTCTTCAACTTTCATTCTAATTCCATTGAATGTTGAGCTTCTAAGAAGCCGCACATTAAAAAGATGGAGGTAAACGAAATGTGCATGTTAAGATGGATGTGCGGGAACATTCTAAGATATTGAATCAGAAGTAAAGTTATTCGCAAGAAAGGGGTTAAAAAGGATATTAGATATATGGATTTGCATGAGAATGAGGTATTTAATCGAAAGGGATAGAGGAGGAAGATTTTTGTGGTCGACTATACGGAATAATTACTTTTGGTTCATGTAAGAGCATCTCTATTGGCAAGCTACAATATTTCCACGTCAATTTTTAATCTACAACACTCTTTAGTAACAAAGTATTCCAATGGTAAGCTACAACATCTTTTAGTAAGCAAAATATAAAATTTAAAAATAAATAAATAATTATACACATATTACAATATGAGTGGAGTTTATTTGTCTCTTTTTCAATCAAGCATGTTTGGGCTACAGTAGCTAGAAACTTTATTTATATTGCAAGCAAGTCCTTGCAATAAAACCATTGGAGATGCTCTAACCGTCCCACTTATGGGATTAAGACTTTGATTGATTGATTGATTTGTACAAGTCATCTTTGCCCTCTACCGGCTTCTTCCAAAAAACTTCATAACTCTGACTCTCCACTTTCCTTGCCAATTTACTTTTTAAACAATGTCACAGTTGCCCAAACCAACATCGTCAGTGCTTTCTTTTCAACCTTCCTCCATATATCTTCCAAATTGTGTCTTTTAAAGGTGCTAAAATATAGACCCAAATACTCAACTCCACAATTACTAACTTAACCCTGCACGCTTGCCACAATGCCAGCTAATTTTTTTTTAAAAAAAACTTGTTCAAATCAAATCTTCTATGCCTACATATCTTTCCAAAGTTCGCATATCAAGAATAAAATTTCAGACTCCTATTATAACGGTAGCATAACAATCAATAAATCGTCTCTTAAAAGCAATTGATACACCTAGCCATACATTGTTCCGAATATGCATTCCTATGAAACACACCTTACTAATAACCAAGAACGCCGTAAGAAGCATGGCCATAAAACTTCTCCGCATGGAAGTTATAAATCAAACGGCTTGGTTTGATTTTTCAACTAGGCATGTGCATTAATTGACAGAAACCTGTCAATTAGCTCTAAACAATTATAAAATTCGTGATCATTTACAAAAGGGTTTCTAGTATAGAAAGAAGAAGCACGGAAAACAGCAAAATACAATACCAGGTAATCCTTGCTGAAGATAATCCAACTGCAACTTCAATCCTGAATAATTTAAAGTGAAAAGGAATCAAACAAATTTATCATGGGAAAGAATAAATGAAAAAAAAAAAGAAAAGAAAAAAAACGGCGAAGAGAAAAGATATACCCTGTTGTGTACATAAGAAGGTGGGTGAATAACTGGTAATGACGCTGATGCACAAATCTTTCCTGTTTTCCCATGAATTCAAACTATTAACAGGCTGTTCGTCATGGAGGTTAAAGGTCATCACAGTAAGTGATAAACTCATCCTTCACAATCATCAGCCACTGAAGATGAAATTTCTAAATCGAGCTGAAGAACCCTAATAAATCCCCAATTAAAGGTTCTGCACTGATACTCACAGACCCCCGGCAATTCAATTGGAGAGCATTGATGAACTATATGCTTGGATCCAAACAAGTCAATTATGCAAAAAAAAATGATTGAAATATACTCGTACTTAAATTGTTGAAGATGGGAGGAAAGTAAATAACTTTAGCTTGGGAGTTGGATTATTTACACTCTAATCAGACGAGGCCGGAGGATAAATTATTGCATATACATTATACAAGGGCACTTTGGTCATTTCTTCATACAATGGGTTTCTGGTGCGGCCAACCGCACGGTGCGGCAGGGTGCCTCATTAGTAACCCTCAAGTAACTCCCCAAGCAACCCCACTTAAGTAACCCTTCTGACAACCCCCCAAATAACCCCTCAAGTAACCCCCAAATAACCCCACTTTAGTAACCCTTCTTTTACCCCCTCCCAGTAACCTCCAAGTAACCCCAAGTAATCCTACTTAAGTAACCTCTCAAGTAACCCCTCATGTAACTCATCTAAAAACCCCTTAAATAACCCCGACCTAGTAACCCTCGAATAAACATCCACAACAACAACAAAACAGGGACCATAAATTCATCCAAATCAAACCAAAATAATGAAACTTTCAAGTATCAATTTAAATCAAATTTGCATAAAACACAAAATGAACGATCAAATGTTCCAAAAATCAAAATATCACAGATTTTCAATATAAATTAATTTAATCAAAATGCTTTCAATTTTATCAACATTTTATTTTTGAAACAACACCACCAGCAACGATAGACTTGCAAATGGTAAGAACAGCAAAACCAGCAGGAGCCTTAACACCTTCTCCAGCAATCTTCGCTTCTTCCGCCAAGTTTACAATCGTCCTACTACCCACCGACGAAACCACCACAAAACCACCAAACCCACCCACGAACGTAGATCTAGAACCCAAAACCACCAAACCACCATTGCCAACCCATGAAACCACCAAAAACCACCACCACCGAACCACTGATGGTTAGAGAAAAGACGACGAACACGACGACAACGAAAACGAGGATTGGAGCTTTGAGGAGATTTGACGAAGACAACGTCGGCGTAAGTCGTTAGTTGCTGCCATTGATGGTAGAGAGAGAAAGTTGGAAAGAGAAAATGGAGGATAGGATAGGTAAGAGAGAGAAAATTATACGGTGTAGCTAGCCGTGTATAAAACTTTGGATAGGACCAGACTATAATGAGAACCAATCCTATAATAGAAACTAGGAACTAATCTGGACCGTCAGATCTTACACAAAACAGGAGCACGATAGACGATCCAAATTAAATCACACATATTCTATTCATTTCCATGCACTTTCTCTCTCCTCAACCATTTTCTCTCTCCTCAATTGCAATGAGCTTTCTCTATCAAATTGGGTATAATTTGCTGCAAAATCTTCTCGATCTTGCTGAAATTGCTTCAAATTTGTCAAGATCTTGTTGGAAATTCAATTTTTCTTGTTTAATTTGGTGAATTCAAGCCAAATTTCTTCTACGACTCTGAATTTTGAGTGGCATTTGAGGTAATTTTTTTTCTTCTATTTCTTAAATCAACGAGCTTCATCAATTTCATAGAGTAAATCGAATTTTAATTTACAAGTTGAGGCTATGATTGATTATAAATTACTTTTAATCGTTTCATTAAAAGTGTAATTTCTTTATTCTTATTGCAATTTTAGTTCAATTAGCAGTATTATTTCTAGGTTTATAAGCTAGCTAGCTTGTGATAATTCTTTGCAGATTTGACTGGATTGTGCTGCAAATATCACTCGATTTGATAATTCAGAACACGGTATTGCTCTTGCTAGGAACTTTGCTCTCATTTTTTTTTTTTTTGTGAGATTTGGTTAGTTTTGAACGAATTAAGTTCATTCTTGTACAAATTTATTATTATTGAAAATGTAGATAGAAATAAAGTAAAAGTAAATCAATTATATTATAATGTAAATTGAAAATTTGACATTCTGATATATAATCAGTTATTTTAGCTAATTTTGACTACTTTTGGAAGCTGGTTGGGTTGAAATGATTGTCAATGTTGTTTTGCTAGGTAAAGCTATTATTTACATTATATGTCCGTGTTGCGGGGAGGCCCAGGAAACAATAATGTATGCTCTTTTTTTAGTGTAGTGAAGCTCGGATGATACGGTATATTTTCCCCCTTCGTTTAGTTGTCCCTGACAATTCTTCATGCTCTTCTTTTGAAAGGTTAAATTCCATTGTTACTATTTTCAAGTATAAGAACTGGTGGGATTTGTTTTGGGGTTTATTGTGGGGAATTTAGCTTAATAGAAATGTTGTTATGTTTGTTGTTGTAGATGTCAGGAGCTTTTGAGGTTTAAAATTTAAAGGAGGCCCTTAATGTAAATCTACTTAAAGTAAACTAGATATCTTTTAAAGTAAACCAATCTCCTCTCAAAGTAGACAATCAAATAGACCACTCTAGGAAGGTTGAGTAATTTGTTATGTGTTGTGCTAGTGTGCTTAAGCTTTCTTGGCTTGAGGTAGATGTGATGTGCATGTACAACTAGATTAATGAAAACCAAGGCTATTGACGTGCCACTAGTGGAAAAAAGGCCATCCGTAACGGGCAAAAACTGCCCATCCGTAACGGGCAGCGTCCGTTACGTATGTGGCCGTTACGGATGGCCTTTGTTATTTGTAACGGGCATCGCCCGTTACGAATAATAGGTTATTCGTAACGGGCACCTGAAAAGCCCGTTACAAATAACCCTTTATTCGTAACGGCCTTATCAAGTGTCTGTTACGAATAACGGGTTATTTGTAACGGACTTTTCAGGTGCCCGTTACGAATAACGGGTTATTTGTAACGGGCTTTTCAGGTGCTCGTTACGAATAACCCCGTTATCCGTAACGGGACATGGTTTTGCCCGTTACGAATAATGGATAATCAATTTTTTTTAAAAAATGCTGGATTTGGCACACCTTTATCCGTAACGGGACATGGTTTGCCCGTTACGAATACTGTATAATCAAATCAAAAAAAAAAAATCCACCAAAATGCTGGATTTTACACACCATTTTAATTTTAGTTACAACATCAAATTCTCCTAATCTCATCCATATTAATATTACTGTTTTTAAGCTACAACAAAAATCACTACCTATGCTAGCAAAAAACACACAAGCTAGCCAACACAAGAACAGATTAAAATGGCTAGGGACCTAGCTAGATTAAACTGAGTATCAACTTTAGACGGTAGAAACAGTCATCTGCAGTTGTGGTGCTGTTGGCTTCACGGGGTCCTTCACGGGCTTCCCCTCCTTCGGTGTAGACCCATAGTAGCAAGCGTACAAGATCAGTTGTGCTACGACAAGTATGGCTCCAACCCCATTGCCAATCTGCGCGCAACAAAGAAACAAAGGATTAAGATACAAATTACAAGTATTGTAATGCTTACATCGAGAATCACTAGATGAAATGAGGTAATGAAAGTGTATGAAGGAAAACACATACTTGGTAGTTAATAGTTGATAAGTGGTTTATTTGACCACTTATTGTGTTAATTTAAACCCGGTTTTGCGATCATTTCCCCTCTTTCTAACCCAATTTTTGAATGAAAATGTTTTGTCTCGGCTTTCCCCCTCTTAGTTTGTGTTTGTCCATGTTTTGCAGGTCTATGGACTCAATTTGGAAAGCTTTCGGTGCATGGTTTGTGTTTAAGGCAAGAGAATTAAAGAATGGAGAGGGCACTCCAGCAGGAGCGGGCGTGCACCCCTCAGGAGCGGGCGCTCCGATCTTTCTGCCAACTTTCTGCCAAAGCTTCAAGAATTGCACACCCTGTGAGGAGCGAGCGTGCAGCCTTGAGGAGCGGGCGCTTCTGGCTGTGGAGCGGGCGCTCCTCGCTGGGAAATCTGTTTTCTTTGACGGATTTCCCTATGCGTTACGGGGAGTATAAATACTTCCTCCTTTATTCATTTGTAACCTAGACAGATATAGCCTAGTTTTTAGAGACTCCTCTTAGTTTGAAACATTCCTTTTAATTAATTTAGCTTAATTTTCATCAATTCAATCATTGTAATAGTTGGTTTCAAGTTTGTTTCTCAAGATTGGCACTTTGTATTCAACAATTTCAAGCCTCAATTAGTAACTTCCTTCTACTTTTCTCCATTTAATTTCTGATTTTATTTGTTGTTGCATGATATTTAAATCTTTTTAGTTCTTGATAATTTGTTATTGGATGATAGTTATTTCAATTGTTGATCATTTTTCCCCAATTATTGAAGAAGTTAGAACCCTAATACTTGTTTGCATGTTGATAAATATGAGTTGTGAGTAGTCTACTTGTTAGGGGTTGGGTGAAGCTCAACCTTTTGGGTTAATTATGCAAATGGGGGAGAAGCATTGATGCTTGTATTGCAATTAAATTGATTATATGAGATTGCTTGTTAGTTCTTCAATGATAGGATTAGCTACCCTTGATTTAAGAGCTTGATAGCATGATATGCTTAGTTTGACATGGAAATGTGAATGAAGCATGGCATTACTTATTGCAATTTGATTATGTATCTTCTATTGCTAAACCAATGAGGAATCTAAGTTTAGTAGTGTGAGTTGTTTCCTAATTGCATGAGGTTGATCTTACATATAGTCTTTGCTATATCTTATCAATTTCACTCCCCGTTTGTCTATTTGCCTTGGTCGAGTGGATCCCATTCCCTAGTGTCCTCAATCCATTGATTTAGAACCATAGTTTGTTTGTCTTCTTGACGAACCCCCAATTCACCATTGACTTCGAATTAGCTTAAGTGTTAAGTCTTTGGCAACCATATCCCGTTCCTTGTGGACCGAACTCTTACTTGTCATTATGCTTGATTTGTAAGGTGTTTGTTAATAAATGTGTTTGATTGAGTGTGGAATGTGCGACCGTTCTAACGCCCATCAAAATGGCGCCGCAGCCGGGGAACAGTGTTGTTGATTGCTAATTGATTACTTGAGTCTAGTTCACCATAAAACAAAAAAAAAAAAAAAAAAAAAAGATTGTTTCTTTTTGGCTACACTTGTAGCCTTGGTACTAATTGCGTTTGTTGAGAGTGTATGCGCAGAACTCATAACAGGATCTTGGTACCTTACGATCCCGAGATTGAGCAAACTTATAGAAGGAGAAAAAGAGTCGGTTCTAGGCCGTTTACTACTCCCCCAACTAGAGAGACCAATTTCGAGGAGGATCGAGATCAAATGGGTGACGCGGAACCACCACCTCAAAGACCTTTAAAGGAGTTGGGAACTCCGGGAGCTTATAGAGCTTCAAGCGGCATTGCTCCACCCGTTACTCAAGCCAATGACTTCGAGATTCGACCTGCAATGATTAATTTGATTGAAAGGAGGCAATATAGTGGAGCAAAACATGAGAGCCCTCTTGCACACTTGAACGAGTTCGAAAAATATTGCAACACGATCAAGGTAAATAGGGTAACTCAAGAGTTTGTGAGACTAAAGCTATTTCCTTTTTCTTTGATAGGAAGGCTTCTTGAATGGCTTGAGAAGGAGGTGAGGCCTAACTCCTTGAGAACTTGGGATGAGGTCACCACGACTTTCTTAGGAAGATTATATTCCCAAAAGAAGACGGCCGAGGCAAGAGCTATGATCCAAGGTTTCCGTCAAAAAGCTAGTGAAACCATATATAAAGCATGGGAACGATACAAGGAATATCAAAGGGAGTGCCCTCATCATGGAATTCCGTCATATCAAGTGCTTCAAATTTTCTATGGGGGCTTGAGCCCACAAGGAAAGACTAGCTTGGATGCGGGAGCGGGTGGCCCAATTATAAACAGGACAGAGGAGCAAGTCATAGAGATAATTGAGGATGTGGTGAGGCACCACATGGATTGGCAAGAAGGAGAGAGAGATTCTCTAAACAAGGGAGGAAATGCGGTTTACTCCGTTGATCACCTTAATGCCATCAACAATTTGATTTCCCAAATCGCCAACCTTGGAAAGGAGATGACGTCCATTAAGGAAAAACTAGAGACCTCTAGTTCAACGCAAGAGCATCCCTCCCAATCTAAGGGGAGAGGTATGAATTCTAACTCTTCTCCCTCTACTTCTAATAACATGCCTCATGGATGTTTGTTTTGTGAAAATTGTGGGTCATATGACCATGATACCTCTTCTTGTAATTATGATTCCCAACCCCAACCCCAATACGAAGATGGTAATGAAAATGAAAATGAACAAGTCAATGCCTTGTCTTATGATAATAGACATAAGAATGACAATCAAAGATACTTACCACCAAATAGAAGAGAACAAGGGGGGAATTCATATAACCAAAGAGGAAATGATTACGATTACCATAACCAAAATCAATGGGGAAATAGGAACCAAAGGGACCAAAATCCCCAAGGTAACTACAACCAACAAGGTGGTTATGGTAACCATAATCATAATAATCAATGAAACTATGGGAATCAAGGGCAATTTCACCAAGGGGGAAACTCTAATAATCGGAACAATTGGAACAACAATAATAATAGAGGTTCTTTTAATCAAAATGCGTCCAATTCGAATGTTAGAGGTAATAGGGCTTCCCAAGACAACTACTATGCACAAGCACCACATAGTAGGTCTATCTTGGAGGAAATGATGGAAAATCAAACTAAAATGTTCAATAATTTCATGGCCTCTAGTGAAAAGAAATTTAGTGAAGTGATGACCCATAATAAAATGCTAGAGACACAAATTTCTCAATTGGCCAATGCTTTGAAGGAAGGGACTAGCACTTCTAAACTACCACCCCAAGGACTAGATCCTAAGAGGCCCGTAAATGTTATATGAACAAGGAGTGGTAAAGTGTTGGAAGAAAGTGTTCCTAAAAAAAGCAATGAGAGAATGAACATGAGTGAGCCTCCCTTTAAAAGTTATTTTGAACAAGAGAGAGAGCAAAACCATGAGAATGAAAAGGAGAAAGAATGTGAGAAAGAAAAAGAATTTGAGAAAGAGAAAGATTTTGAAAAAGAGAGTGAAGAGAGAAGAGAAAAAGAGAGAGAAACAAAACAATTGCAAAAGCTACCATATCCTCACAAATTTGTTAGAAAAAAATTAGATGTGCAATTTGGAAAATTTCTTGAAACATTGAAACAAATTCACCTTTCAATTCCTTTTACCGATGCTATCAAGCAAATGCCTAACTATGCTAGGTTTTTGAAAGATATTTTGAGTGGAAGGAGAAAGTGTGAATTGGTTGAAACGGTGAGTCTCACCGAGAATTGTAGTGCAATTATCATGAACAAGATGCCACCCAAATTAAAAGACCCCGGTAAATTTTCTATCCCATGTGCAATATACAAGATGCAAATTGATAATGCTTTGTGTGACCTAGGGGCTAGTGTTAGGCTAATGCCATACTCGGTATACCAAAGACTTGGAATAGGGGAACTTCTACCCACCAACATCACCCTACAATTGGCCGATCGCTTTATTAAATTCCCAAAGGGTAAGGTAGAGGATGTTCCTCTAAGGGTGGGGAAGTTTGTAATCCCGGTGGATTTTGTTGTGTTAGAGATGGATGAAGATGTTAACATTCCAATAATTCTAGGAAGACCTTTTCTTGCTACTTCGGGTGCTTTAATAGATGTTAAAAGTGCTAAAATTTCACTAAAAGTAGGAGATGAAGTGATATAATTTGATTTGAATGAGAGCATGAAATATCCAAGCTCTAGTCTTGATAATTGTATGATGATTGATACTATTGATTCTATCGTGACTTCTATGCATGAGCACTTGCTCACTACTAACGATGCCCTTGAGAATGTCCTTTTGAATAAGGAAAAGATAGGTGAGCAAGGCAAGGAGATGACATTGTATGAAGAAATGCTTGAAGGAAGTACAGAAGAAAGCATTGAGCAATTATGCATGGGAATCACAAGAAATGATGCCTTGAAAATAGCCACCTCAAGAAAAGGTAAGGGTGTTCCAATGGTAGAGTTAAAACCTCTACCATCACACCTAAGGTATGAGTTTTTGGGTCCTAATTCAACTTTTCCGGTAATAGTGAATTCTTCTTTGAACGAGTGCCAAACTCAAATGTTATGTGGAATTTTAAGAAACCACCAAGGTGCTTTGGGCTATACCATTGATAACCTCAAAGGTATTAGTCCCGCTTTATGTATGCACCACATAACACTTGAGGAGGGTGCTAAGCCTTCCATTGAGAGGCAAAGGAAACTCAATCCTCAAATGGGGGAGGTGGTGAAGAAAGAAATCACAAAACTCCTTGATGCCGATCATCTTCCCCATTTCGAGTTCTAGATGGGTTTCCCCCGTTCATGTGGTCCCTAAAAAGGGAGGAATGACCATAGTTGAAAATGAGAATGGTGATCTCATTTCAACTAGAACGGTTACCGGTTGGAGGATGTGCATAAACTATAGACGTCTAAATGCATCCACTAATAAGGATCATTTTCCTCTTCCTTTTATCGACTAAATGCTTGAAAGACTAACAAAGCACAAGTATTATTGCTTTCTTGATGGTTATTCGGGTTTCTTTCAAATCCCCATAAACCCGGATGATCAAGAGAAGACAACTTTTACTTGTCCATATGGTACTTTTGCATATGGGAGAATGTCGTTTGGACTTTGTAATGCACCAACAACCTTTTAAAGGTGCATGATGAGTATATTTGGAGACATGGTTGAAGCCGAAATGGAAGTGTTCATGGATGATTTCTCGGTTGGGGGCCTTTCATTTGAAGATTGTTTGTCCAATTTGGGCAAATGCTTAGCAAGATGTGAGAAGGTCAACTTGGTCCTAAATTGGGAAAAATGTCACTTCATGGTTGAAGAGGGAATCATCCTTGGTCACAAGATATCAAGCAAGGGGATTGAGGTCGACAAGGCCAAAGTTGAAGTGATTGAAAAATTGCCACCTCCAATTAATGTGAGAGGAGTAAGATCCTTTTTAGGGCATGCCGGGTTCTATAGGAGATTTATCAAGGATTTCTCACAAATTGCTAGACCCCTAAATGCTCTTCTACAAAAGGATTCCATCTTTATTTTTGATGAAAAGTGTCTTCAAGCTTTCAACAAATTAAAGGAGGCTTTGATCTCTACTCCAACCGTGCAAGGTCCAAGATGGGATTTGCCGTTTGAACTTATGTGCGATGCTAGTGATGTTGCAATTGGAGGGGTGTTGGGACAAAGAATTGAGAAGAAACTTCACGTCATTTACTACATGTCCAAGACCTTGAATGAAGCTCAACGGAACTACACTACAACGGAGAAGGAGTTTCTTGCCGTGGTGCATGCTTTTGAGAAGTTTTGGAATTACCTAATTTGTTCCAAAACTATTGTTTATACTGATCATGCGGCTATTAGGTACCTTTTGGTAAAGAAAGAGTCCAAACCTCGTCTTCTTCGATGGGTCTTGTCTCTCCAACAATTTAATGTTGAAATCCGGGATAAGAAAGGGGCCGAAAATGTGGTTGCGGACCATCTTTCCCGATTAGAGAATGTGAAAGCTAGTGATGATGAAATTCCCATTTGTGATGAATTGAGAGATGATGTGCTCTATATCTTGAATGAGAATGAGCTTTCATGGTTCGCCGACTTGGTGAACTATTTGGCTAGTGGAGAATTCCCTCCCGATTTCTCAAAAAATCAAAGAAAGAAGCTAAAAAGGGAAGCAATACACTATGTGTGGGATGACCCCATTCTCTACAAGAGAGGAGTAGATGGTTTGCTCCGTAGGTGTGTTCCGGATGAAGAAGTGCAAAATGTGCTCAAGATGTGTCATTTCGATCCTTGTGGAGGGCATATGGGAGCAAACAAAACAGCATTGAAGGTTTTGCATAGCGGATTGTGGTGGCCTCACATCTTTAAGGATGCTTGGGGGTTTGTGAAGACTTGTGACCGGTGTCAACGAACCGGCAATATATCCAAGCAAAACGAGATGCCTCAACAACCGATTCTTGAGCTAGAGGTATTTGATGTGTGGGGTGTTGATTTCATGGGGCCATTCCCTACTTCTTATGGAAATCAATACATCCTTGTGGCGGTCGATTACGTATCAAAATGGGTTGAAGCCATTGCCTCCCCAACTAATGACTACAAGGTAGTCATGAAGATTTTCAAGAAAGTCATATTTCCAAGATTCGGAATTCCTAGAGCAGTGGTAAGTGACAACGGTTCACATTTCGTTCATAGTGCTTTTCAAAAGATGCTAAGAAAGCACGGGGTTCACCAAAGATTCGGCCTTACCTATCATCCACAAACTAGTGGGCAAGTGTAAGTGTCCAACCGTCAAATTAAATTAATCCTTGAGAAGACGGTTGCAAGTAATAGGAAGGATTGGTCGGAAAATCTTGATGACGCTCTATGGGCATATAGAACGGCATACAAAACCCCAATAGGCACAACTTCATATCGTCTTGTGTATGGAAAATCTTGTCATCTACCGGTGGAGCTTGAACACCGAACTCAATGGGCAATCAAGAAGATTAACTTCGACTTGGCTAGCGCGAGAGAGCAAAGATGGCTTGATTTGCATGAGCTTGAAGATCTAAGATTGGAAGCCTATGAGTGTGCTAGCAACTATAAGAATCGCACTAAGGATTTCCACGACCGGAACATTGAAAATAAATCATTTCTAAAAGGCGATAAGGTACTCCTCTACAACTCTAGGATGAAATTGTTTCCCGGGAAACTTTTATCAAGGTGGAGTGGACCTTTTGTTGTTAAGGAAGTGTTTCCTCATGGAGCCGTGGAAGTTTGGGATATGGACGGCAAGAGATCTTTCAAGGTGAATGGGCATCGCCTCAAGCTTTACTACGAGGGTGCTCATGTAGGTGTTTTAGAATCAACTCAATGTAATCTTACCTCCTGAGTGTGGAGGTCGTCAAGCTATTGACGTTAAAGAAGCGCTTCCAGGAGGCAACCCGAGTAAAAAAAAGAAAAAAAAAGGAGAGAAAAGAGAGTAAAAAAATAAAAATAAAATAAAATAAAAGGAATGAGAAATTAAACAATGAGCAAGAGAAGAAAAGAATAATAGTGTTGAGAATATCTGATTTTGGCTAATTTTGTTGAATTATGTCCTTGTGGTTTTAATGTAGGAGAAAGAAGCAAAAAAAAAAAAAGAAAGCAAGGAAGAATTTAATCAAAGCATTAAGCAGTGAGGAGCGGGCGCTCCTCAGCCTTACGCGCCCGCTCGTCGCAGAAATTTAATTTTAGCCAAAACAGAAGAAAAGCAGAAAGTTCCAGTAAGTTTGGAGCGGGCGCTCCGCAATGAGGAGCGGGCGCTCCGCAATGAGGAGCGGGTGCTCCACCCCCAGGAGTGAGCGCTCCAAACTCTGCACGCCCGCTCCTCACAGGGTGTCCCAAATAAAAAAAAACAGAAGGTTCTCCAAAGAATTGGAGCGGGCGCTCCAATGATCTGCACGCCCGCTCCAAAGCCAGGAGCAGGCGCTCCAAATTTTGCACGCCCGCTCCTCACAAGGTGAACCAAATTCAGGAAAAAACAGAAGGGTGAAGAAGAGTTCGGAGCGGGCGCTCCAAATTTTGCACACCCGCTCCTCACAGGAAAATTCAAAAAAAAAAAAAGCAGAAGTTAATCCTCAAGATCGGAGCGGGCGCTCCTCTTCCCTGCACGCCCGCTCCAGCGGATCCGGGTAAAAAAAAAGGGGAATCTTTCTCCTTCTTTTAATCTCCTTCACCCATTTTCACCAATCATTCTAACATTCATGCTCTCTCTCCTCTTCCCCATCTACTTCTCACTCTAAAAACCCTCACTTTCTCCAACTTCTCTCTTCATTTTCATCATCAAATCTCAACTTTCTTCAATCAAAATTTACAAATTCTTAATCTACATCAAATTCTCTCTCCAAAAACCACAATTTTACAAAAATTTGGGCAAAAATTTCAAAGACCCACAAGTGGGAATTGAAGAAAATCAAAGGGAAAGGGGCCAAGCTTGTTAGAAAAGGAGAAATTTGGGTAAATTGGAGGATTTTAGAGTATTTTCATACTCTAAGTAGTATAATATAATATTCTTCCTTACTTCACTTTCCCTCTTAAACCTAAGGGTTTTTCTTCAATCTTTCTCTCAATTTGTTTATTTTATGATTGTTGTGTAATTAGTTGCATGATTAGGTGATTTAAACAAATTTTCTTGCCTTTGATAATTAAATTGTTGATTTTTGTGGATAATTGTGGAGTAAGAGAATGGCTTGTGCATGAAAAATTGATTATACTTTGTGAATTTGTGAATTTTTGTGTGGGAATTGTTGTGTTGAGATTGTTGGTTGGTTGTGTGGAATTATTATTGAATTGTGAGCAGGTACATTGGATTTATTTGGGGGTTTGAAGTTAAGGAGATTGCTAGTGGTTTGTTGACTGTTGTTTGGGGTGATTTTTGTAAGCTTTCCTGTCCAAAAAAATAAATTCAAAATGGTTCTTCGTTTATTTGGAGGTGCGGGAGGGAAGAAGAGGAAGACTACTTCCGGCATCCAAATAAATGAAAACCGTTCCTCCGGAAGCCCTAACAAATCCCTAAACCAAGCAATAGCCCAAAACCAAGCAATAAGCCAATCCGGTCCTCCTCCTTTGATAAAAATACCAGAAAAATCCAAAAATCTCCATAAAAAGCTTTGCTCGCGAAAAATGCTCCCAACACGATTCTATGACCAAGAGTTGTGCCAAATTCTAGGAATAGACGACGGAATTCGTCAAGTGGCTGCTAATTTCGGATGGTTAGAATTCCTTAAAAAAAGGGAGGAAACATTCAAATCACTCACTCTCGAATTCCTATCCACCCTAACCGTGGTAAAGACTAGTGGGGAAGGAGAGCTGATTGAGTGTGAGATTGAGTTTAACATGTTCAATAGACCTCAAGTCATAAGCTTAACTCAGCTCAATCAGATATTCGGGTGGCCCGTTAACAACCAAATAACCAGACCCGATAGTTACAAGCTCACCAGTTATGACGAGTGTAACTGGTGGAACACTATCGCGGGGTACCCCACATTCACATCCCGGTCTAGTCACGCTAGCCATATCATCCACCCCGTACTCCGTATATTCATGAGAATTATGGGGTATGCTTGCTTCACAAAGCAAGATCTCGGGAAGCTAACAAAAGAGGAGATTAAATGCCTCTTTATAGCTTCCCAATTTGAGGGGGATCTTGAGGGGAACGTGAATATGGGGTACATATTCATAAAGCGGTGCTACGATATTAAGATGAGCACGGAGTTGACGGGTGAGATTAAGTGCGGTGGGATGATCACAATCATCGCTAAGGCATTGGGTTTCACCGGTTGGGTTAACCAATTAACCCCAATTGAAGGCCCAGATGCTCTTGACCTTGCCGGTTTTTCCACAATGAATATGATTGTGGAAATCCGGGGAAATGTGACCACCTACTCTTGGTTGGTCAAAGGGAAGCACCGTTGCATTCTCCCTAATGCGGCGGTTATGAACACCGTGGGAACCACTTGGCAAGTGCCAAATGAGCCACTCCCCGACAATGTTCCCGACCTTGATCAACCATCTCAACCCCGCCGCCATAGCATCTCTACTATTCCAAATTTCATGGGTGGTCAACCCTCCTCCTCATCTTCCTCCTTCAACCTCGAGTCGGCTTTCCACCACCTTAACCTTTCTAACCAAAGAATTCTCCAAGAAAATGAATATCAAAGCTATGTCTCCCAAATGTCCTACCAAAACCTCGTTGAAAGGGGAGACTTTCTCCCTTATGTCAACTATCCTCACCGACCCGTTCAAGAAGGGCCGGTTGCGGGTTGGAACAACAACCAACCCACCTACTCTTATTGGCAAGGACCCCGTAGCTCCATTTCGGAGCTTCGTTCCTTCCCTCCCTACGATTATACACAACCCGGGGGTTGTGATTTTAGGGGGGACCCCTCTTACTACCACGTCCCCGAGACATGTGGTAGGATGACTCTGGAGGAGATCGATAACCACCCCTAAAGGGGATACTTCGGGTTCCCACCCGGGTATAATGGTGGTTGGGGCACTAGTGATGCACCGGACTACGGTCATTACCGTAGTTGCCCCAACTATGATCTCCCTCCCTATGTGGATCAACCTTCCTACTCCGCCGATGTAGATCCTAACTACAATTTCATGCCATCGCCGAGTAGGGAGGAGTGATCGGGAGTAGGCTTAGGCTTTTGTATTTACCGTTCCCTTTTACTCTTTCCCATCTTTCGTGACACCGAGGGCGGTGTCAAGTTCTAGCTTGGGGGGGGAGAGTTGTCCTCTTCGTGTCTATATTTTGTGGGTACGGTATTCAAAAGTCTAGCTTGGGGGGTAGTCTTGGGGTTTTTATGCCTATGAGTGGGTTTTGGTTTTGGTAGGATGTGTGCTTTCTTGTGATGCTTTTTGTGCTATGTATGGAGAAGTTTGAGTTTGTATGTGGAATGTTTGGCATGAAAGGCTTAGTTTAGCCTTTGGGACTTGTGGTAGGATTCATATGGTATTATGTTCTAGTTTGCATGCCTATTTTAGGTTGGTTGTTGCCCTTTTCACGTTTTTATGGCATGCCTAGGCTAGAACAATTGCATATTGATGTTTTTGTCTCACTTCTCCTTATGTGTGTACTATTTGGAGCATCATATCTATGGCTTTGATATGATTATGCTTTGGTTGGTTTGCTTGTTGGTTGGTATCATGGGTTGATTGGCATTGTCCTTGGTCTTTCTTGATGATGAATTTTGATGATGATTTGTGCGGATTTATGATGATGGTTTCCCCTAATATCCAAATTTCTTTTTCTTATCCTCTAACCCCTCTAACATCCAAATTCCCTAATATCCAAAAACCCTAATATCCAAACTCTTTAATTAGTTTTCCTTTCCCCCATTTTCAGCTTTCTAAAAAAAAAAAATAATAATAATAATAATGAGCTAAAAAAAAAGGATTTTGTTTGCCTTTGATCGGTTTGCAATGATGATATTGAATTGTATGCGGTGGATGTTTGTTTTCTTTTCGTAATAAAATTCCGAGCACGGTTTAGATGCCCTTGGTTGAAAATAGAATTGGTTAGTTTAGGCTAGTGTGAGAATAACTTTCCCGAATGTACGAGACTTAAAGTCTAGGTTTGTGGTAAGATGGAGGCGCCTATCTCAAAGGAATTTGATCCCCGGATGGTAGTATTTGATTTCGCATTGTTTCAAAAAAGGTGAGGTTTTATTATTTTTCAAGCCTACTACATTTTGCATGAGTGGCAAGGATCCTCTTTGATTTGGTACCTAGATCGAGAACTTGAGTCTCAACTCCCAAGGCCGTGGCCTAAACTACTCTTAGTATTGATAAAAGGTGTCATGTAATGTTTATTCACAAAGGGTTAAGGCATATCATTTTCCTTATTTCTATTATTACCATTTCCATAGTTTAATTTTTAGTTCTCTATAATTAGTAGTTAGTGATGTATATACCAAAAAAAAAAAAAAAAAAAAGAAAAAAAAAGAGAGAGAGAGAAAAAAAGGGGATGAATGAAGAATAAAAAGAAAGGGAAATAATGCGAAGAAGGAATGTATTGTCACCGCCCTAGCAACCAAATAAGCTTGGGGGTGTACTCTAAAAAGTTCATTCATAGTTGCAACTTGGGTCAAGGTTAGAAGCCTTTTTGGGTTTGCTATAAATGATACAATTTAGTCGGCTCATATTGCAAAACACTTCTAGTTTTATATATATGCCTTAACCTTGTGTCGTAGTCCTTGAGTCTTGTAATGATTAGGAGAGTAGTGGATGCCTTTGTCGATGGAGGGAGTTGATTCGCAAGCATATGGAGAGGGTACTCTTTCATTGAGATGTCGAGCGTTCGAAACCCGCTTTATCTATGTTTTTCCGGCTCCTTCGTGGAGTCACTAGACACTACCATTAGGGGGGATTTGAACTTTTTGATAGGGACGCGGTAAGATATGTTGAATATAAAAAAAAAGGTCTTTTGCTTGGTCCATTGTCGAAAATACTTTCAAATCTAAGCATTTAGCATTTGATAGTTATTTCACAATAGAGTTTGTAAACTTCTCGTTGGACCTTTACTTTTGCTCCCACTAAACTTCTTACTCATGAGAATTTCTATGTTTCTCCATTAGTCAATTCTCTTATTAACTTTATGAGAAAACACATTCGAATTCCTATATGCAATGCTTCCTTTAATCCTATGACAGATTCCTTGAGCTTGCTTTCAAATCTAGCATTATTTAGATTTTCAAAACCCTTAGACTATTCCATAGTCACTTCCAAATTCCTTTTTTGGGGAAGTGGTTTTGGTATCTATTTTGCTATATTTTATATGAGCAATTTTGCTAAAACAATCACAAAAAGACTTTAGCATTTTGATTGGTGAATAGGTTTTTATTAAAATCAACTCCGTGAATTTAATTGTATTTTTCTCAACCAATCTAGCTATGTATGCATATACATTTTCACATTTGTTAGTTTTCTACTTGAAAACTTATTTGCAATCGATGGGTCTTTCACCCTTTATGCAAATTAATCAAGTTCTAAACATGATTTTCAAACATGGAGTGTATCTCGGATTTTTTTATGGCCTCTAACAATTATTCAAAATTTGGATTTGTCGTAGCTATCTTACAAGACATTATTCCTTTACTATCTAATAGTAAATAGTATGCTTGTAAGTCTTAGGTTTATTTCTAACTTAATGGAAATTTATAGGATTCAACCAAAGCCTTTGGTGAATTCTATACCTATACGGGGTTATTGCATCAAACACTGAGTTTCAAAGCGCTTCCAAAGCCCTTTGATATTCTTGATATTACTCCACCTTTTCAAAAGTAATGTGAGAAATGAATTCTCTTTTAAGGCACTTGTAAAGACCTTTTGAGTATTCTTGATCAAGTATTCTTACGAAGCCCTTTTAAGGTCTTCCGAGATTCTCAGTTCTAGTTTGTTGTTAAGCTCGATGGTCATCGAGTTCATTTTCCTCCCACTTGTCGTTTTGGAAACATGTTACTTTCTAGAAAGACACCACTTAAAGCAACAAACACTATGTTCACAATTAGGTTGTGGAGGTAATGCCCATGGTCTCAATTGAATGCTTAGAAAGAGATATGTATATTGTCTTTGGGTAAAAGTTTGTTGTAAAACAAACAGTTAGCTCCCACTTGAGTTATCTTAGCCTTTAATGAGCCATTAAGCTCCCACTCAACCACCTAGCTCTTGCTAAGCCGGTGAGCTCCCACTGAGTCTTCTCGCATTCTCTTGGCCAGCACCCATCCACTTGCGTGCGAGCTGCTGCTAGCATACAGCGCACCTAGTGCGGGCTGCTAGCTGTAGCATGCTAGCATGCCACACAATAGGTGCGAGATGCTAGCTCGGCTATACCTTCTAGCACTCGATGTTCCGATGCTAGGGGTATTTTGGTGTTTGTTGATTTATTATTATTTCATGTCTCATCTTTTACCATTTTACGACTCGACTTCCGACGTTCGGTTTCGACGCTCTAAGCTCGAATTCCCGACGTTTAAATATTAATTACTCTGTTGACTTATTAATTAATTCATAATTAATTTATCGCTTCGGTTCGTTAGTTTCTAGGGTATGGCCCGAAGGGTTCAGTCAAGATTAAGTTGTAATATTAATTATGCATTAATATTACCGATAGGAAGCGGCCTCCACCCAGGCATTACGATAACTTGACCTTACTGAATATATTAGCTTTCTAATAATTCTGAACCCACTAACGGAATAGTAAAATTGTTCGAAGGACACCATTCCTTTTAGTTACTTAGGCGTTGAAGGCTTTAACCCTCAAAATCAATGACCCTGTGAAGCAACAACAAATGGAGCTCATGCAAGAGAGCTTGAGAAAGATATCCAATGGCTATAAATTCCAGGGCATTAGCTCACAAGGGGTCTCGGTGGACAAGGAGCTTCTTCCGCAGAAGTTTAATGCCACTGACATCCCTAAATTCAAGGCAACAACTAATCCTTATCTTCACTAAAGAACCTTTGAAACTATAATGAACATTAAGGGGATTGATAGGAAAGTCTTTCATTCCTTGTTTTCCTTATCTCTTGAAACCGTTTGTCAACAATGGTTCTTTTCTCTTGGTAAAGAGAAAACTTCTGCTTAGGATGCTATTGTAAATGCTTTCATTGATAGGTATAAATGAATTATTCAAGTCGATATCGATTATAGACAACTTAAGATGCTAAGACAAAAAGAGAATGAAGGCTTTACCTCTTTCTTCAATAAGTGGAGGGAAACTTCCGCTAAAATGATTGAGGTGCCCACCGAAAAAGAATCTGTGAGGATGTTCATTAAAAATTTACAAGAAAAGTATTCAAAGTACTTAAAATATCAACACAACTTGAACATTTTCAAAGTAGTCTATGACATAGGCATCGAGATCGAAGATGACCTCGCAAAGCAAAAAACTACTAACAATGATAACCATAGTGGCTGGAAAGGAAAGAAGAACGACAATCCTTCTTCTTCCGAAAATGCCCACTCTAGTAACAATGTTAGTACCTTTGATCTCAGTGAAGTTTTAACCATGGATAATCAAGGATCTAAGAAGCAACTAAGGAAAGACATCACTCCCATTGAGATGAGCTATGATACTGCCTTCGATCGACTCCATGCTAAGGGACTCATTACTCCCATTGGACCTATTCAAGATCCCGTACCTGAAAAGAGATTACCTAGTTGGAATCCAGATGCACGTTGCAAATATCATCAAGGCAGGGGTCATACTACTAAGACATGTTGGACGCTAAAGGAAGCTATCCAACATTTGATCGATAATAACAAGCTTCCCATGCCTCCTGCTAACAAGAAGAGCGAGTGATGATAAAGCTTAACGACACAAGATAAGAGGTGAGCTTCAACGACGAGATTTTGTGACCTCCTCTTTTCTATTTCTTTTATTTTCCTTTAATAAAATGAACATTTATTTTCTTGCATATGATCATTTCATTACATTGCATTAAAAATAAAAATAAAAAAAATTTCGAACCAAGCACAAGGTATACCAATGATTTGAGGCACCCCTTGTAGCCACATCATATCACCTTTCACCCTTCAAATATGAAAACCTTTTTTGGTAAACCACTTTGAGCCTCGTCTAACAATAGACCCTTCATTTTTCAAGCCATATCTACCTAACTTTGGGATGGGATTGTGTGCAACTTATGCAATTTTCAATTTCATAAAAAGCTTGAATGACTTCAAAAGATTAAAATAGCATAAAATAAAAATAATAATAATAATAAAAGTGTACAAAAGGGCAAGTGTTCCAATGTCTTTGATATGAAAATATCTTCGATAAGAACACGTCTCGGATTGTATTTCTTATCGAGTGCTCGGTACTGTGCCTGAGAAACATGAATACCAAGTGAGTGATAGACCGCATGATCGGGATTGCCCACACTTATAAAAATAAAACAAATAAAGCAAAAAAAAAAAAATAGAGTGAGAAACCTCAAGCATGAAAATACAAATATTCAAAAGCAAAGTTTCACACCTTTGGGGCTTATCTAGGGTCTTGAGCCTTTATCCCCTTCTTCTTCAAACCTTTAGCCTAACCACGTTACCTCCCTTAAAAAGACCTTTTTGAGGTATACACACTTGTGCGAGGTTCGACTAGAGCTACATTCGGCTTGATTCCTAACGGATACGTAGGCAACCTCACATCGAGGTGCGGCCGTAATAAAAATGCATTCATATTTACGTTCATAATTGAACAAGAAATAAAGTAAATAAATGAGATTAAAGTAGAAGAAATCGTTACCAAAGTAATCGGAATTAAGGAGTTGAATTAAGAACAAAAATAGAGAACAAAGTTGTAGAGAGTGAAAGTAATCTAAAGCTAAGTAAAAAGAGAAAGTCTAAGAGAATAGAGGTACTAAGCAAAAGCATTAAAATCGTATTTATACAATAACCCAAAACTACTCCTAATTAGAACTAAAGAATCGCTTAAACTAGCTCCCCCGAAACGCGCGCCCGATCGGGCGGCACGATCAGGCGAATGGCCGCTCGATCGGGCTCGCCTTTTTCTTTGCCCTCTTGTTCTGGGCATCCTCCCGATCGGGCTAAAGCTCGTCCGATCGGGCCCAGCTATATGCTGGACTTGGATTGGGCTCCATTCTTGGCCCAATTCGAATCTCCACTTCGAGTCTTGAATACTCGGTGTACAAATGCAATCGGTCATGCCTTCAAATGCTCGTAGTTGTACCGCAATAATCCTAAGAAAAAGCTCCAAAGATGCAATTCCCTACAAAACTCAACCAAAACTACGAAAACACTAGAAAACATCAATTAGTAATAAAGTGGCTCAAACGAGCCAAAACACTACTAATTATGACCAAGGGACGGGGGTAAAACACCATATAAAGTAGACATATCAATGGGCCTCATCCTCTAATATGGCCGACCATATGGAGTAGGATAGGAGAGTTTTGGTCTTCCTAACCCTAGTCTAATTATAATGTGATTATAAATAGACTATGTACCTAGGGTTTGCATGACAGTTGAATTCAGTTGATGAGTAAGATCAAAACCCAAATTAGCAAACACGAGACCTAGCCCTCTAAAATACTCCTCTCTTTCACAGCACTCTCTCTCCTCCTCGGTGCCAATTGTGGTGGTGATCGTGATTCTCCTCAATCACTCGACCAATCTAGTATTGGTGGACAGCTCGTTCGAAGCTCGTGGACTAAGTAGAGGAGCAACGCTTGGGGCTCTATTCTCTCCTTGATTCGTCAATCAATTGCTACGTGGAATTCACGCTTCAAAGGTATGATTATGTGTCTTGTGTGTTATGCATGTGATCTTAGGATTAGGTACTTGATTGAATGTGATTCATGATTTTCCACTGCGTAGTACCTATAAACTCCTACAGCGGTATCAGTTAGCCTCTTGCACGAACGCACTTGATCATATTAATACGATTAATTTGAAGTCCATGTTAATTTTATAATCAATTAAGAGGGAGAAATTAATTTAATTATGGTTCAATTGTTATACTTAATGTGATTAAACTTTTGGAATTGATTAAATGTGATTTAATTATGCTCAAAATAGCCATGACGAGGACCGAATTAAGCCCTAGATCATTCAAAATTTTCAAACCTAAGAACCCTAGTTTCGATTTTATCGAAAATCCCTAACCCTAATTTTCGAATTTTAAAAAATCCTAACCCTAAAATATGATTTTTGTGCTTGATTTGATTTAATTCGAATTGTTTATGTTTCATAATTTTAATCGGATTGATTTATGCATAAAAACGTTCTGTGTATGATCATCGATTTAATTTTAAGAGTTAGAATTAAATTGGGATTAATTTTATGATGAACCCTAATTTTAAAGTTTAATGTTGATTTAATTTTAATTTTTGGACTGATTTGATTTAATTTTTATAAAAGTTATTTTAATTAAATTGAAAACAAAAAAAATTAATTAGTTTTAAGGCCGACAGCCGCGGCTTGGTGGCGCAGCCACGGCGGCTGCCGACCTGGTGGCAGTCCAAGAGGGAGCGGAAGGGGGGGCGGCATTCCAAGGTGGTTGGGGCAGCAGCAGTGCAAGCGTTGCACGCTGCTTCCATGGCTGCAACTACTACGGGGTGCTGCTGCCTTGCGGGAGTGGCTGCTGCAAAGCGGCCAGCCAAGCCAACCATGGTGGCCAACACCGTGCAGTCACGGTTTTCCAAAAAAAAAAAACTGTTTTTTGAAAAAAAAAAATCAAGATTGATAGTAAAGTAAAGAGTTTTCTGATTTTTGGTGTGAGGAATTTGTGAAGGGTTGAGGGTCTCTTTACAATGTTAAAGGGTGGAAAAGATAGAGTTCAAGAAGGTATAGGATTAGTGTGAAAACTAGATAAGTTTGGTTAGTTAAATGAATTTGAATGTCATTTAGCCTAGGTTAATTTATGTGAAAAAGAAACTAATGAAAGATATTAGAGGAAAAAGTAAGATAGGTGTTAATTGGTTAGGGAGATAAGATAGGAAGTAAGATAGATTAAAAGATTTAACACTTAAGGTTGAAGATAAAACCATCTTTAAATCTCACGGCCAACTTCATTTATTTTTTTTTAAATTTATAAAAACGAAAATTATTCTTAAATAAATAAAAAAAATAATTGGATTTGATAATTAAATCAAGTTAAAATATATAGATAATATCAAAACTAAGATTAGTTGTAATTCATGAGATAATAATTAAGCTAAGGTTGTTAAGTATTATTAAGATAAAAACCGAAAAAAAATAATAAATTTAAAAACGGCGTACAATGTTAATAAAGTATGGACCCACCAAGATCATAATTTAAAAATATTTAATTATTTTAAATAATTAAAGAAATTACTAATTAAGAAAAAATTTCCAAAAATTAGGGTATTACTGTAGGGAATAGTTCAAGCCTTAATCCCACTAGCTTGAACCCCACTGTGATCATACAATAAAGTACGGTGGCGTCTAAAAGGGAAGAAGATATAGCAAAAGAGTCGCCAACAAGTTTTTAAGGAACTTGTAAACCGTTCACGAGGTGAAGGTTACACCCTTTAACGATCCAAGAGATCGTCAACTCCATAAGGTTATGAACCAAATAAGGGTTCGGGGATGAAGGTACAAATCCAACCTAAAAGAGATTGAACCTGCCCTAATAATAGGCCTCTACTTTATTGTGATCGTATTCATGTGCGCTTTCTGACTAACATGCAATCAATAGGATTAACCCTAAACCTGTTTATCTATGTTGGTTGAATATTAATGCACAAACAAACTATTATTGGCGGTCACTTGAATTATAATCACATTAACCCTAAACAAGATTATTAATATCTTATTAAGCATGATTACAAGTACTAAATTCCCTTTAAACACGCATAAAAGGTGTGATCAAGCAATAACAATAAATATCAAGCAACATAATAAATAATCGAGCATTAGAATAAACATGAATAATAATAATCATCAAAATAATAATAATAATAATAATAATAATAATATTCATAATCATCAACAATTATAACAATTATAATAATTATCATGTTCATGTTAATATTAAAGCACAATAGTAATAGCAAGATCCTAGGCATGATACTAACAAAATTAATAACAAACCCTAGCATGTCACTAAGCAATAAAAATCAAATCTTTAGCCCTAACATGATACTAACGATCATAAATATTAGGAAGAATATAAAAGGCATCACAGGAATCATATTAAGCATATTTGATATTATAACTTTTTCCCTAAACATGATACTAGGAATCAATAATAACAATATAAATATGATGTCTACATCATAACATCAATAAAAACCAATTAAAGCACTTACTTTGATGCCTTGTACTTCTTTCTAATAACAAAATACACACGTTAGTAACTTCTGGGAAAATAATAAACAAAACAATTAAATTAAATAATTGAAAGAGAGATTTGGGACCAAACCCTCAGAAATTAAACCTTTCACGTCTAGGGCGAAGGCAACTTCGAATATGGCTAGGTGTTTCTAAGTCTTGTGAATGCGGAATTTTGTATTTGAGCAAAGTTTTTAAAAGAAAGAAAGAAAGAGATGAATGAATTAAAGAATGCTAATTAAAACTTGTGAATGAGGAGAATTGGTGAATGATAGATGTAGATGATGAATGAAAACGGAGTTTTTAATACGATATTTATAGAGAAAATCAGCCAAAAAAGATAAAAAAAACAAAACAGAGTCTGACGCTCAGAAAACAGAGCTGGCGCCAACCCTGGCTAGCTGGCGCCAGGCACCAACACTAGCGCCAGGCGTTAGGCCTGGTTCCAGGCGCCAAGGCCTGGGGTTAGGCGCCAAGCCTGATACCAACGCGTTTTTGAAAATCCGATAAATTTACCGTACTGGAGGATAAAATCATATAATTTCTTCGAAAATGCTATTTGATTTTGATTAAAACTCTGAAAAGACAACAAAAGTCAATTTATCAATGCTAATTGAATTAGGAATGAAAAGAACCTTCTAGAAGATTCTAGAAGACTAAAATCATTCCTAATTGCATTAGGAATGATAAATCATATTAGGCCCTCCCCTAGATCATTGGGCCGTATATAAAGCTCAAACCCGACCCAATTTAGTAAATTGGCCATAATTTCCTCAATATTCATCGGAATTGGGCTTATAATATATCGTTGGAAAGGTCTTTGCAAACCCCATCCAACTACACTACTATTGGACCCATATCATGGACCAACCAAACTGGATTGGATGTTTTCTTAAAAATAAGTTTTCAAAAACAGAGAGAAGAGAAAAGAAATAAAAACTTTCCGCAACACTAGACTTTCCACACTTTCGCTTCATTCGATTATGATTTGACGTGAAAGGTACTCATCACTGGGTTTGGTTTTGGGGAGACACAAATGGGTATCTACAATTACACTATCAGCGGCTAGTGGTTAGTGGTGCTGGGGTTGAGGTGGTGGGGTTAGTGGTGTTGGGGTTGAGGTGGTTAGTGGTGCTGGTGGTTGAGGTTTAGGTTAGGAGAGAGAAATAAGGTGATGGGGTTTGGTTGTGATGTGGTGGTGCTTATGGAAGGGTGATAGTGGTTATGGTGTGGCTAAGGTGGGAGATGGGAGATTGAAAAAGATAATAAATAAATAAATAAAGTAAAAAAATAAATAACATGTTAAACAAGTTGTAGGTTAAAATGCTCATTTTGAACAGATGAATGTCAAAGGTGGAATTATTCTTGGAATTTGAAAAGGTAGGATTGTTTTCAGTGGCGGATCCAGAAATCATAAGCAGCGAGGTCACTATCAAAATGATCTACTATTCAAACAAATTTTATAACTATTAAAAATTAAAATCCACAAATTAATTATAAGTCATATAAGATCCTTGAAAAAAAGTCATGTAAAGTACAATACATAAATAATTCTAAGGTAATTTCCCTCGACGAGGTTTCATATTTTGAAAGTGATACATAACAGTTTCATTGAAAATAGTCTCACAAATATCCCTTTCAATGTATGCCACCAAACAATCATTCAAAAATTGATCACCCATCTTAATATGCAATTTGGACTTCACATATTTCATGGCAGAAAAGGCTCTTTCCACACTTGCAGTCGCAACTGGTAAAAGCAATGCTAGCTTTATTATAATATGTGCCGATGGATATATCACATATTTCCCTATTTCAACCATCACTTTACAAAGATCACCAATTCCAACAAGACCTTGAAACTCATCACGTTGTCGCACATCAATGATAAAGTTTCTCAACTCAGAAGAAAGTCCCCTAATATCATTTGAATCAAAATTATAATATAGTTCTGCCATTCTTACCAATTTCACCACATCAAAATTATGGAATGAGTTCTTAGGACACAAGCAAGACACACAACGGAGCAACTCCATATTGATTTCATTTAACGATTGTTAAGCTCATGAAGTTGTAAATCAATAGTAGCATAAAACACCTCTACACGATAGTGATGTTCATAAGTGATTTTTGGAGCATTTCTCTTTGGTCTTCCTGGAGTCATATAAAAATCATTCATGTTAGGAACATCAATATCATGACCATAACAAAACCGATTTACCTTTTCTAACAAATCCTCAAATTCATCATCACTCATCAATTGGAGGCGTTGCTTAGATGCTCCGACCAAATCCATTACATTGATAATATCTTGATCCTCCCTTTGCAAAGCTAATGATAACTCATTTGTGATACCCAAAAGATCAAACAAGAGGTGCAGTATGAATGCAAAAACAAATGAGCATAATGAAACCATAAGACCACGTGCATTCTTTCTATTTCCCGAAAAAGAAGCATCACTATAAATGAAACCCAATACATCAATCACATCTGGGTACAACTCAATCAAATTCAACAATGATTTATAATGAGATCCCCACCTTGATTCCCCCGGTCTTTTTAGACCAAGTTCTTGGTTTAACCCCTTTCCAGTTTCAATCTCACCATTATTATTATTAGCAATATTCATCACTTGGTAGCTATATATGTAATACCCCATATTTTAAACCCGTTTAATTATATTAATCAAATTTATTAATTTAATAATGTTCGATTTCCTTCCAAATTATTTTAAAAATATAAATATGTATTTAGATAATACAATAGCATTATTTAACTTATCAATATATAATTTTACGGAAATAATAATTACATTTATAAAATATTTTATACGTATGAGTTAAGCCGGAAATGTAACACTCGAAAATCATATTTTTACTTTGAGTATTTCTTTGCTCCAAGTCAAAGGACCCAAGTCCATTTCTTACTCCTAAAGCATGACCAAAGTCACAAACTTCTCTTACAAACTTGAATACTTGGCCTCCAATTTGTTGACATCATACATGATGTCAATAACATGACCTCATAAACTTCATTGACCCCCAAGTTGTTGACATCATACATGATGTCAATAGGGCTCTCAAACTTTATAAATAGGATCCAAAGTTCATCCATTTTAAGCCAAAAGTCTCTTGCCCTCAAAGCTCCATCCTTCTTTCTTCTCTCTTCCTCCCATTTTCGTACTTCTTCATCCCGTATATGTTCCAGGCCATTTTTCAGCGACTTATGTTCATTTTTAGCATTTTGATATTTGAGATAAAGTTGTTCTTCTCGAAAAATCCTTGAGGTTAGGCTCAAGAATCACCCAATTTGGAGTTATATACTATGAGATATGGCCTCTGCAAGATCTGACTCCTCCTTTTCAACGTGAACCTTTCTACTTTAGGTTGTTTTGCGGTTAGTATTCTAAAACTAATATTTATTTTCAATTTATTATTATAAGGTTTTATATCTGATTTTATTACTCCATATAATGTTTATTTAGGAGATAATTCATGGTAGTAAATCTAGGTGAATAGTTGTAAAGAGTCAATATAATTGTTCATGCACGACTAGTCTACGGTCGTTATTTAATGGTTTAATGTTCATGGGTTGAAGAGTTTTTGATTTAGGATTATTGGTTCCTTGTAGGGGGAATTGCAAGTTTGAGATTAAGAAATTTGTGTTTGTTGCAAAAGATCAAGGTACGTACTCGTGGCTAGATCTTTAAATATGTGATTTTATACAAATGTGTTTTGTGTTTTGAATGATGAAATATGTTTGAATGTTGAACAAGGATTTATGAATGTTTATGAAATGAAATGAATATTGTGAAATGTTTTAATGTTTGATCTTTGGAAATAATTTCAATGTTCTAAAAGTTTTTTATACACATACTTGAATTCAAATTCATTTTAAAGAGCAAATGTTGTTGAAATCCCATATATGGGAATTGGAAGGTTGATTTATCAAAGATATATATTGGATTTTTATGACTCCACTATGTGGAGATAAAATTGAAGACTATGGACTATATATGACCTAGTCTTTCCCCTTGATAACACTATGTAAGGAGTTGCTAGCTTGGGGGGTGTGCACACTTAGGTGGAAAAATGATTTGTGAAATGAGGATTGGATCTATCCATGCTTTGTCTTAGACTATTTTTTTGAAAATTATTGATTTCGGAAAATGATATATTTTAATATGAGAATTTATATTCACGAGTGGTTTGAATCAATTGTGATTGATTAAAGTCGAAACTTTTGAAAGCATGTTTAATGAACTAAATTGATTTTACATGTTTAGCATTTGTATGTACTTAGCATTTTGGCTAATACGTATTTCTCTTTTGTTTTGGCTTGGCCCTACTTATCATTAATGATGAGTAGATAGGTGATGGCGATCAGAAGACGTGAATTAAATGCTGCATTGGGGACAATGGGCGGTGATCACCTAGTTAAATTTAGTAGACATAGTATCAATGTTTTAGTTACTTCAGAAATTTCTTGAACTATTATCATTATTATTATTAAATGACAAGTATTTTCTTCCGCTGCAAATCTCTGTTAAGCCTTACGTAATCACGTGGCGGTAATACTCCCATGTTACTCCCTAAAGTTGGATTATTATTATTGTAAATATTAGAGAGTAATTTGGGGGTGTTACAATATATATTTACTTTTGCAATATAGACTTCACGAGCCACTTCTCCGATGATCGAGCTGAATCAAGGTGATAAATTGTGTTATTGGAATTACAAATCACCATGAGGCTCCAATGCTCCCTACATAAGTAAACTATATTTGCAATGAAACCATTACTAACTTTTAATCAAACTACCTCAATCTGAAATTCCTTCGTTATGGTCTGATCGCATATAACCTGCTTCGTTGTCTATGCCATTTAGTACAACAGATCTAAGAATGGTGAAAGGTGCTGAATCATCAAACGCATCATATTCTTCCTCATCCTCAACATCTCCAATGCCTAGGATTCTTCTTTTGCCAGCTAGCACTATAGACCATTTTGAATCAACTGGGTCAATTATGTAGAACACTTGCTTAGCTTGAGATGCAAGGATAAATGGTTTCGCACTATCATTCAAGTGGCCAAGATATACAAGAGTAAAGTCCTCATATTTGACGTTACGCCTCATATTATCAACCCACTTACACTTGAAAAGAGCAACCATGAAGTCACAATAATCAAGCTCCCATATTTCTTGAATTCGACCATAGTATGACAACTCTTCATCGACAGGTGATTTATCCTTAGCACTTGCAAACTTCCTTGACGATGCCACAAGCGTTACACCACTGTTTTGGGTGGAGGAAGATTTCAAATCATGACCCTCGGTCCAAAAAGTGTACCCATTGATGTCATATCCCTCAAATGAACGAACATCATCCATAGGACCGTACACAAGCCACTGTATTGTATCGGTCACATTAGTATCATCCAGCAATCGACTCATTACTCGATCACGAAACCAATTAACAAACCTCTTATTATGCAACTTCATAAGTGCCCTTTTACCGTTCGGTGGAAATTCATCACGCAAACTAGCCATGTGCTCGTCTAAATATTGGTGCACATCTGAAACATGGTGCAACACATAAAGGTGTGCTTGTAAGAACTGATCTTAGTTTGGTGACATTTGTTTCGACCCAATTGTGTCATGACCATCAAGTCTACCTTCATGTCAAGAAGTAGGAAGACCAATAGCTAGGTTGAGCAAGAGCTATGTAGTCCGCCACAAAGTTTCCTATCTCCTCACCCACGGTCCCTTGCATCATACTTCCTTCAGGGTGAGCCCGGTTCCGTACTTTATCTTGTAATGTACCCATGTGTCTTTCAAAAGGGTAGCACCACCTCATGACACTACCATAAAAAGGGGAATACAGAACACCTATAAAAAGCAATATAGGCGTTCTTCTGGTGGGGTGCTTTATAAAGTCTACAGAACGCCTCTTTGAGGCGTTCTATATCTAACACAATACAGATCGCCTATCTAAGATAGGCGCTTCATAAGCTAGGTACAAATTAAATAAAAAACAAGGAAAAGAGAGCGGTCATCTTAGGATAGGCACTCTATAGCTATATAAAAAGAGAACGCCTACCACAGATAGGCACTCTCTTTTCCTCATTTTATTTAAAAAAAATTAAATTATTATTATTATTATTATTATTAATATTAATAATAATAATAATAATAATAATAATAATAATTCATACGTGTGAAATAAAATAAACATGATAACATTTTATTTACCAAATTCATTAAAAATACAGTATTCAATTACAGCAAAAAAAAGTCCTCTAAAAAAATAAAGTTACATTACAAACAAGTGAAACAACAATTAAAGAATTTTAAGAAGAAAATAGAGAGATAGAAAGTAGGTGTCGATCTGATGAAAACTACCAACACGGTTCCAGTCCTCGCAACACGCAACCACCTTAATCATCCACCTTAACAGCCGCCAGCAGTCGCACCAAACCACCATAAACGCCGCATAAAAAACCGAGCAATTGCATCATCAAACACCCACCAAAAAATACATAGAGTGGAAATACATAATATTAAAATTCATCCAATCATACATCATAAACCTTTGGAAAATATTGATAACGTAACTCATAATAAGCTTTAATTTGTCAATAAATTGACAATTTCATTATCATAGACAAATGATGGATCTAAACGGAACTATTAGCTCATAAACTGATAAAGATTTTTTTTAAAAGCAAATTGTTCAAATCTAAATAAAGTTATTGTCATTTTACCAATTCAAATACAGAGTGACAATTAATCCCAAATGGACACAATAAAAAATAATCAACATAACAATTAATCCTAAATCAACACACAATAACCAAAACATTAATCACTCTGTATGTAAAAATCCAATAAATTTGCAAGATTCAACAAATTCAACATTCATAGTAATTATTAACGAAAAACTTATGAAATTGAATCAAACCACAATTAATTAAAGTGTGAAATTGATGCGTCTTACCCCATTACGTTCTTTAATGGAGAACCCCAGCCTTAACCGGCGACATCATGGAAACCCCGACCTCGGAAACCAACCTTGGGAACCCCGGCCTCGGAAACACGTAATGCGGTAAGACGAGGCCACCTCCTAACCACAAGGCCACCGACATAACCACGACATAACCATCACAAAACCCAGGCCACCTAGGTTCTTCTCGAGGTTGGCGCTCACCACTTGAAACACCCACGGAAAATTAACCAACGGGTGGTTTGGGTCATGGTTGGTGGTTGGTTGGCCTTAAAATTTAGAAAATGAAAGGAGAGAAAAAATGAGGACCTTAGAAGTTGAAGAAGAGAAAAATGAGGCATATGCGGCTATGAATAAGGGTAAAGGAGAAAGAGGATCCCGTACTATGTATAGGGTTAATATAGAGCGCCTAACAAAGATAGGCGTTATGTAGGTAAAGTGACATTTTTATAAATAAAATATATAAAAATCAAACACAATGGTTAACTATGGGAGGCGCTCTATAAGTTTTGACATACAAAACGCCCATATGACATGGGCGCTCTATATAATTTTAGAGATCGCCTATCCAACTTAACAGTTATGTATTGTGTGTTGCTTATTCCTCATTTTGTGGTAGTGTGAACACTGGACCGCACAACTTAATCTCACGAACCAAATGAAGAACCAGATGAACCATTATGTCAAAAAATGAGGGTGGGAAATACATCTCAAATTTGCACAAAGTCACAACCACATCTGCTTGCAAAGCATCTAGTGTACAAGGATCAAGCACTTTGCTACAAATTGTATTGAAAAACGAACAAAGGCTTGTAATCGCTTCCCTCGCGTGTTTTGGTAGAATACCACAAATTGCAATCGGTAGGAATACTTGCATCATAATGTGACAATCATGGGATTTCATACTTGTCAACTTCAATTCTCCATTTTAGGTTACAAATCTTTTCATGTTAGATGAGTACCCTGTTGGAACCTTAATGCCGTACAAACATGCACAAAACATACGTTTCTCTACCTTTGACAATGTATAGCAAGCTGGGGGTAAATAATTCTTTTCATCCTTCCCTTTACCCTCAACTTTCTTCTTTGACGCATCTTTGGCCTTTCCCTTTCCCTTGATCTTCTCCTTCCCTTTTTTCGAAACATTTTCATCTTCTTTTCTCGGTTCCTTCCCCTTTCTAACCTTTTCTTGAGGCCACAATTCTGGGCGAGTCCCCATCTCTTTCAAATCTAACCGTGCACCCTTTTCGTCCTTTGTTTTTCCTTGGATGTTCATAAGTATTCCCAAAAGAGCATCACACACATTCTTCACTATATGCATCACATCAAGACAATGCCTAACTTCATGTTCTCTCCGGTACGGAAGCTTCCAAAAGATTGATTCTTTCTTAAACACAGCAGCTGAGACCACAGTTTTTTTTTTATTTTCCAAACACCGTTCGTATCCCTTTCACCCAAGCACAAATCTCAGCACCAGTCAATGGTCTAGGCGCAGTATCCTCTTCCACTGTTCCATCGAAAGCCTTTTTCTACCTACGATACGGGTGATCACGCCTAAGGAACCTTCGAGTCCGTAGGTAGACATCTTTGTGAGAATGAGTAAGGTATACGCTTGATGTGTCATCAATACATATGGGGCATGCTTTTTTCCCTTTGACCTTGTACCCACACAAGTTGCCATATGCAGGGAAGTCATTCATGGTCCACATAAGGGCTGCATGCAATGTGAACATCTCGTTTTGATGAGCATCGAAAACGGAAACCCTTTCGTCCCACATCTTTCTCAAGTCGTCAATAAGCGGCGCAAGGTAAACATCTATGTCGTTTCTAGGTTGCTTAAGCCCCGTTATTAGCAATGAAAGCATTACATACTTACGTTTCATGCACAGCCAAGGAGGCAAATTATAAATCACTAAAAGTACCGGTCATGTGCTATGTTGGGTACTAAGAGTGCCAAATGGATTCATCTCGTCCGTGCACAACCCAAGCCTTAAATTTTTGACTTCATCACCAAAATTCTCAAACTTCAAATCAATGTTCTTCCACTGTGGAGAGTCGGTTGGATGCTTCAGCATTCTGTTTTTCTTTCTTCCCTCTGCATGCCACCTCAAGTTTTAGCGTCTTTTGGTATTGAGAACATACGCTTAAACCTTGGAATAATGGGAAGATACCGCAACACCTTAGCAGGAGGTCCCTCCGTACCAGGATTGCAACTCGTGCGCTTGTAGCGCGACCGCTTGCATCGTCGACACTCATGCAATTGTTCATACTCATTTCGATACATAATACAGGCATTAGGACATGCATGTATCTTCTTATACTCCAAACCAAAGGTACACATGAGCTTCTTTGCGTAATAGTAAGACTTAGGAATTTCATTCCCATTAGGAAACATATCACTTAATGTGGTCAACAAAGAAGTAAAACTAATGTCCGTCCACCCATGCTTCGACTTAATGTTGAAAAGTGTTAGCACGCCCGATAGTTTGGAGTATTTTTTGCACCCAGGATACAAAGGCTTTTTGGAAGCCTCCGATAATAACTTAAACACTCCACCTTCAACACTATGCAACATCTCACCACTTGTTCATCCTCGACCTCATCCGCCTGATCATCATCGGCTTCATCCTCACCATTATCAATAATATAGTCATCATTCTCGTATTCCTCGTCCACATGAATCTCATTGCTTCTAACACGCACATCATTTCGATCAAGATCCCCACTGTACTCTCCACTTTCTCCGTGTCAAATCCACACATGGTATAAATGCCTAAACCCACAACATAATACATGATCTCTAATGATTTCAACACTATCGACCACATTCACATTATTACAATCAACACAAGGACAATAAAGGCCTTTGCCACCCAGTTTGCATTGGTAAGCTAGCTAAAGCCCTCTCGCAAAACTCTTGAACCCCATTCCAAAATTCAAATGTATCGCGTCTACCATACATCCAACCATGATCCTTATCCATTTAGTAAATTCTCTCTAAACATATATAGCAACATATAATGAATAATGTGTAATTGCTACATATTTTATGTAAATCAAATTCAAGTACAAAACGTGAATATACCATTCATATAGTGAAAAAATACATGTTTCCAAAGGGTCCTTATCACTCCAACTTAACCCATCCTTGAATGTCTACTCTCACTAGTGAATGCATGTCAACTTTCCAATTTTAAGGAAAATCCTGCAGCATTTCCCCCTAGTTCTCCAAGTACACGATGTAGATAATTAATTACCCACATATGTACCCAGAGAACATAGTGAGGTAAGCCAATATGTTCCTTAAAATCGAAAAGAAAACATACATTCACCACCTAAGTGAGAGTACACATTCAAGAACAGTCCCAACCGGGGACTATTCAAGACTTTATCCTAATGAGAAAGCCTTGAACGAGTATCTAGGCATATGATGATGCAAGCTAAGTATTCTATATATTGTTGTATTTATTTGCAATTAAACAATACACAAGTTGCAATTTCATGAATAAACTTTTATTAAATGGATAAATAGAAATAAATATAGCTTAGTAAAGTTTATAAGTCATACCAATATAGCAACTACCCACTTGAGCTCAATATGTAGTCCTCAAGCTAAACTCGTGCTTCAATTCACAAATCTATTAAAAAAAAACAATAAACAAAAATTAGGTTAAATATTATGTATGTAATATTTCTTTCTCATAACATGTCAATTCACTAATTTATTTATAAGCTAAAACACATCATTCATCGAACTAACAATTGCTAAACTATGTATTCACTACTTTAATTCATCTCATTTATTCAAAATTGCTAAACTAACAAGGTTACTAATCTCTAATTTTTTCAAAATTACCCATCAAAACAACTTAAAAGTAAACATTAAAACATTCCAAAATTCATCTACTTTAGTAACAAGGTTACTAATCTCTAATTTATTCAAATATACCCATCAAAATAACTTAATATTAACCATTTAAACATTCCAAAATTCAACTAATTAAATAACAAGTTTTTAATCTCTAACTTATTCAAAATAACCCATCAAAACAACTTCAAATCAACCATTAAAAGTAACAAACCAAATTTCAACTATTTAAGTACCAAGGTTAATATATATTCTATAATTAATTCAAAATCATCCACCAAAACAAATTAAATTAACCATTAAAACATAAAAAAAAATCCAACTAATTGCGAAAAATCACTAATATTTTCACAAATTCCAAATAAAACAACCTAAAATTGAGAAAAATTGGAGCATAATTATATTAAAACCTAAATTTTAATTTTCAAACAATGATTCAACATGCAAAACACATTAATATAAGTACATAATTGGAAATTAATTGTGAAATAAAAAAAAAAAAGGAAAAAACCTTGAGGGAAGATGGAGGGCAGCAGCAGCTCGGTGGTGGTGGAGGGCAGTAGCAGCGAAGACGCGGTGACCTTAGGGTAGCAGAAGCACGGTGGTGCGGCGAGCTTAAGGTGGTAGTGCGGCGAGCTTAAGGTGGTGGCGCGGCGAGGCTTCAAGACCTTCACAGTGAGTGAAGGGCAGGGCAATTGGCCGGCTTGTGTTGGCGGGGCAGGGGAGAAAGAGAAGGTGGTGGCGGGGCTGGTGCCGGTGTCGGTTGCGGCTCTAGTGGTGGGAAAATGGAGAGAGTGCAGTGAGGGTTTCGGCTCTCGAATGCAACAGTGAAGCAAGCTAAGTGAATGAAAATGAAAGAGACAAGGAAGAAGAAAGAAGCATCTAGGGCGCGTTTTTTTTTTATTTGAATACACCGGTTCAGTGGCACCGGTTCAAACCGGTGCCTTTTCTATTTTTAGCACCGGTTTAAGCTGAACCGGTGCCTTTTCTCTTTGTATAAAATAGCGCCCGATTTTAGGCCGGTTTATGACACTGGTTTAGCCTGAATCGATGCCTTTAGGGGATGCCTTTTTGTATTTTTCTACTAGTATAATTCCACCAAATTCACCACGCATATTACTTGCCCCATCATAACCCTGTCCTCGTATGCTTGTCATACTTAACCCATTTTCCAACAATAAAGATTCAATGGTAGATTTGAGAGATATGGCACAAGTATTAGGAACATGCTTAAGTCCAAGAAAGCGTTCCACAAGCAAACCCGACTTATTAACAAAACGCAACACAACAACCAATTGCTCTTTGATAGAAACATCACTAGATTCATCAACTAGTATGCCAAACAAATCACCTCCAAGTTCTTCAATAATAGCTTTAGTTGTTTCTTTAGCACATGCATGCACAATCTCTTTCTAAATACTAGGAGCAGTCATTTGTAGATTTTTGGGAGCATTGTTTAACACAACTTTATCAATTTCACCATTCAAAACAGCAGCAACTTTTACAACTTCAATGAAATTTCCCCGATTACTTGACTCATCAGATTCATCATGACCATGGAATGTCAATCCCATCCGCAACAAATATCTAATACATACAATAGATGTATTTAAATGAGTCTTATAATCATTTTTCATTTGAGGTGTTTGCAATGGATTGAATGTTGTTTCAATGGAAGCATGGACATTTTTTAGATTTAAATATTTTTCAACAGCTTTATTGTGTGAGCTTTCAAAATCACCAACATGCAAATCTAACCTATCCTTTTTATTCCAAGATGAAAAACCATCAACAAAAAAAGCATCATCCCCCATCTTATACCCCTCAGATTTGAACAAGTAGCAAGGCAAACAAAAAATGCATCGTTTTTAATGTTATATTCTAACTAATTGCTATAATCATCACACCAACTAGAGTTAAATCTTCTCAACTTATTGCCAATCAATTTTTGGGGAAAGATATGAGTGCGAGGTTAAATAGGACCAATGGTAATATATTTTTGTCTTACCGCCTCTTGGAATTTAGAAGGATAGTCCGAAATTCGTGTTTTTTCTCCCGGATCAATTGGAAGATTTTCTAAATCAAATTGCTCATCACAATTAGGAGCGGGTTTTGACGATTTTGGTGTACTCCGACTTGTACCTTCATCCGCTCTAGCCTTTTTCCTTATTACAAATTTGTCTATAACTGAAAAAAATGAAATATACATATATTAATTAGAGTCTATACAATAACAGTAAAAAAAATCTTGTCACTTTCGAACATTCAAGAAGATATACTAACATACTGTATAGATTAATACTTAAAAGGTATAAATCTAATCTAACTATTCACAAATATTAATAATTTGATACTTAAATAATTCATATAAACTAAAATTAAAGAACCAAAAAAAAAATTTAAAAAAAATATTTACCGTCAATAATCGTGCTGCACAGCCAAAGCGTCAATATTGTATGTTAGATTGTTAGTTCTTGGATGACTGGATTAAAAAAAAATTTAAAAAATAGGTTTTGCTTTTGAAGGTTTGACTTTTGATTCTTGGGTGAATTTAAAAAATGTAGTATTATAATGATATTAAGAAGAAAGAAAGTAAAGAAGTGGAAGAACAAAGAAACAAACTAATGAGTCATATTTATATAGAGTTTATAGACACGTTTATGCTAGCTTTATAGTTGCTTTTTGAGTCTTTTGTCGCTTTTTAGGTCGCAATTGCATAAGTTGTCCATTTTGTATTCTATTACGCTTCGTTTGTATTTTCTTAATGTTTCAGGTAGTTTCTATAGCTATTTGAACGCTTTCGGAGTGGTTTTGGAAGAATCGAACAATGAAAGGATGAAAAGTTGATGAATTAAGTTTATTAATTGAAGATCTCATGTTCGTGGATGTTGAATCTAAGGAATTTATGCATGAGAAATGAAAATAGCATCCACAATGATCGTTATGCACTTTTCGGAATTGAATTTGAGTTGGAAACGAAGTTAAACGATATTTTACAAAGTGGTAAAACTTACCTTTGTCTACTCTTTTGATCATAACTTGAGTTCTACATATTGGATTGAGGTGATTCAAGTTGTCTTAGAAACTAGACTTGAATAGATTTCCAATGATAGGTTGCACGCCTCCATACGATTCATATATCATGAGTTACAGCCATTCAAAGTTGGTCATGCAAATCTGCCAGTCCAGCGACCAGCCATCGGGCGATGGCCTTGCGACGCACACCAGCCTTCGAAACTGATCAGGCCACTGGAAAACCATCGGGGGATGGTCGAGCTTCATCTTCATCACAGCCCTTGACCAGCGACCACCCATCGGGCGATGGGTTGTGCGCCCATGACACCGAGGCAACCTACATCAACTATGACTCTTTTAATCGGCGACCAATCATATCACGACTTATGTAATTGTTATTTTTCTGATTTTATTTTATTTATTTATCTTTAGATTAGTTTTAGGATAATATAAATACTCAAGGGATATTATTTTTTCCTTATGCCTTTTATATCTTTTATTATTTTACGTTCTTTTTAGTTTTCTCTCGAACCCTAGTTTCTCATGGCATCTCCATGGATTCTTCCATGGATGATTCTTGGGTTTATTATTTCAATTAATTGAGGTATTTTATTTCTTTTTCTTGTTTTTAATTATGTTTTATTCCTTAGATCTAGTTTTAATTATTTCTTCCATGTTTGAGTAGTTTATTTCTAGGGTTTGGGAATCCATGATTATATGATGAATCTTGATTGGTATTTTTAATATTTTGATTATTCATTTCTCTAATTGATAGTGTTATATTGTTAATCTTGCAACCTGATCAATTGTTTGATTAATTCATATAAGAGTTTGAATCGAAAGATCTTACTTTTAGAGGCTTCCCTACAATTAGCAATTTTGATTATGTTAGCGACTGTACTGCATATGTTAAATTGAGAGCGTTAAGACCCGACCATAGGCTTAGCAATTGCTCTAGATAATTGATTGATTGAATTGTTATTGATATTTGATAGATTTAGAGCTATAAACATGGTGAACCATAACCCTAGGTCTTTTTATGAATTGTTTTATTTCATTTTAATTTAGATTATTTTTCTATCCCAATTTCGTGACATAGTTTAGCTTCTCCATACCTTAGAAGTTAGATTGAATAACCATCTCTCTGTGGATTCGACCCTACTTACCCTACTACATTGTTAGTTGGTTTTGTTAGGAATTTATTTTTGACGGGTGTACGACAACCTATCACAAACTATAGAAAAAGTGATGGTCTACATTCACTTACAAAAATAATAAAGATAAATAAAATAGGATAGTCATAATAGGAAGTCTTGAAAACGTAAATTAGGGGTATAAAATTTATCTTTATTTTTTTTACCTTTTCTTTTTCTAAGAATATAGAAAATCTCTTGAAAGTGGTAAAATAGGGGGTCACTTTTTAGCTATAAGTGGGGTCATCTTTGTATATATAATTTATTTTTTCTGTACTAGCTTTTTTATTTATAGAAAAACTTTTCACCAAGTGGGGTCCAGTGCCCCCCCCCTTATTTTCACATACATCCGCCACTGATTGTTTTGAGTAAAAAAGGCGGGATTATTAGTTTTTAATTTTCCAAATTAAAAAGACATAAAAGTTTAAGATTCCATATGTGATAACAAAATAAAATGGAGGGTAAATTATATGATGAAATAATATATCTGATTAGGGGATTTTGCTCCCACCAATCGGAATGCGCCACGTGGGCCAATCAGGTCCTGCCAAGTGTCCCCCAGTTGGACCTCTCAGGGCTTGCCACGTGGCACACGCTTATTCGTCCACCTTGGACTTATTATGTCATGACACGTGGCATACTCCATTCCTAATGGAGAAGCCGGTCACCTAGGCCCAACTTCCGAGGGAAGCCCAATCAGCCCAAGGTTAACCTAAACCTAGATTGGCACGTTTCCCGAGGTTATAAATACCTCCCTTAATCCTCATTAAGGGAGATTACGCAAAAAACGCAGATTACACACATTAAACACTCTCACCTAGAGAGACCCAATCACTTTAATTTCCGCATTAATTACTCCTTAATCAAGTACTAACTTGACCGTCGGAGGCGGATCTCCAATCATCCGGAGTATCCGTTTGTTTTGCAGGTACAGGCGTCCGGTTCCAGTCTCGGAATTGTAACTCTCCCGCAGGACATCAGAAAACCCCGAAACATTTTGGCCCCGTCTGTGGGGAGAGTACTTCTGAGATGGCATCCACGTCTGTACCGACTCCTGAAGAGAGGCGTCCCCTAGACGACCCTCAAGTTCAGTCGGACCACAATACTGAGAATGAATTTGAAGTTGAAGCTCACACAGCTTCAGACGACCCTAAGGGCCCGTTGTACCCGTCATACCGAAAGGAGGGAACGGGAACATCTTCAAACTGGAAGCGAGCCAGCAGGCGCACCGCCTGTTCGGCAGCAGCCGACTGATGGGTCTGCTCCCATCACAAGGAACGAACTCATGACCTTCATGAGGGACTTCAAGGGAGAAATTCAAGAGTTGATCAACAAGAAGCCGTCTGCTCTGGACAAGGAGCAGTCGGCTAAGAAACCCTCCACTTCACGGAAGAGGAAGCCAGTTCAAGGGCGAGAGGCGACCCCTCATCCTAAATCTAGGAAGTGGGAGCCACCTGCCCTTGATTTCACAAAATACCGTTTTCCTACTCCATGAAATAGGAAACCTGTTCGTCATATTCAGGCGGACGGGTCGAGGAAAACATACACAGACGTTCGGCTACTGCTAGAGCAGAAGAAGAGTGATCGATTGTCAGAGTCGGCCTCTACTTCAAACTTCCAAGACAGTCTGCGAAATACCTCGATGAGGCATACTCAGTCGTATCATGAGAGTCAGTCAGGCGGCACCTCCCGTCAGTCCGGCTTTCATAGCGACCAGGCGGTACCAAACTTACCGTTTGTACCGCAACAACAGTATTTTTTACAGCCACCTCCGTTTGGTGGACATGCAGCAAAAAATGTCCAACCTATGGACTGGCAGCTACGGTTGCTTAGACTTGGTGAACAGTCGTCGGCCTTCTCCAAGGAAATTACTGAAGCCGCTCAGCCGGCCAAAGTGAAAAATGTATTAGTAGGCGCCTATGACGGCACTACTAACCCAGAAGACCATCTGATGGCATTCACCAACCTAATGTACCTTCAAGGGTTGGATGATCCCACTTGGTGCAAGTGTTTCCCAGCGACTCTCAAAGGAATCGCACAACAATGGTTCGGAAACCTGCCGACTGGTTGTGTAAATAACTTCAAGACGCTTGCTTACTTATTCACCTCCAACTTCGCCATGAACATCCCTGCGAAGAAGACAACCCTTGATTTAGGAACAATTCAGCAGGGAGAGAAGGAGGGGCTTTGTTCTTACATCAGGCGATTTAACCTGATGAGAATACAGATTCAAGGGTTACCGGATGAAGTAACCTATACTGACTTTTTCAGAGGTCTCAAAGACGGGTCGACCTTCAAATTTGATTTGGTCCGAAAGAGGGTGGCGACTCTTCAAGAGGCCTTGATTGAAGCGGAAGCCTATATACAGGCGACTGATCTTTGTAGTACGGTAAAACAGTCAGACGGGAAAAGGTCCGACAAAAGAGAAGGACGACAGAAGCAATCGTCAAACAAAGACGAGAAGAGAAAAGAGGTCTGGGCAACTGATTCCTCTAAACAGCCGTCCCAGAAGAAGAAAAAAGAATTCAAACCATACTTCCCAAAGTAAGTGTTTAACAAGGATAGCCAATTTATCCTAAAGGAAATCAAGGGACGGATCTCAATTGAGAAGCCGGTCCCCATGAAGGGTTCTGCAAACAATCGGAACCAAGAAAAATTATGTGATTATCATGAAGATGTTGGTCATCACACCAATGAATGCATCACTCTCATGCGGTATCTGGACCGCCTGGCTGAGCAAGGTGACCTTGACACTTATGTCAAGAAATCTACGGGGAACACTTCCTCGAAAAAGCAGTCGACCAAAAAGAATCAACAGGCCGACAGCTCCGATACAGATGATGCAGTCGTCTACACCATTGCAGGCGGCTTCTCAGGAGGCGGCCCCACTATTAGGTGCAACAAAGACAATATCAGACGGTTAGATGTAAATTCCGTTCACCAAGAACGGCCCTCCAAATATTCATTTCCTGAGATTGTCATCACTGAAGAAGATCTAGGAGGGGTAAGAGGGCCGCATGACGACCCTATCGTTATTGAATGTAAAGTGGCCAACCAGAGAGTTGGCCGAATCCTCATAGATACCGGAAGCTCCTCAGATCTCATCAGTAGCAAATGTCTGTCGAAACTAAAATATCAGACTGATTGCATACATCCGGCATCCCACCCTTTAGTAGGGTTTGGAGGAGGAGTCGTCCACCCAGTGGGACGAGTGGATTTACCCATCTGCCTGGGCAAAAAGGGGAAGGACGACACATAGTAGTCCGGTTCCTGGTAGTAGAAGAACTCTCGGCCTACAACATGATTTTGGGACGACCAACCCTGAATAATTCCAAGGCTGTTATAATCCCATCTCTTATGTTGCTCAATTTTGAGAGGGATAATGGAACAGTCGGGTCCCTAAGGGGAGATCAGAGGATGGCCCGAGAGTGCTATCTCTCGGATGTCAAGCCCACTGTTATGGCCACTGGGTCGAGCGGTGGAAAAATAGACCTTGACAATGTCAAGGAGAGTGCGCCTGTTCAAGAAGCAGGCGGCAAGAAGAGAAAGGCATCCCAGACAGGGGCCGCAAGAAAAGACAGAAAATAGCAATCATTGGCAGAGGAGCGGTCGGATGAATTCCGCCCTCAGCCAGCTGGTGAGCATACGGACCTGATCTTAGATGACTTGCGTCCTGACAGAACAATCAAGGTTGGGACGACTGCTCTAAGGGACCTGGGTGACGACTTGCACAAACTATTGAAAGAATACAAGGACATCTTTGCATTCGAAGTCCATGAAATGCCAGGCATTAGTCCTGATCTGGCGGTACATAAACTGGCCGTGGATCCGAAAAAGAAGCCGGTACGGCAGAAGAAGCGGAACCATGGCGAAGAAAGAAGTCAGGCGGCAGCCGCCGAAGTTAAAAAATTACTTGATGCAGGGTTCATTCGGCAATGTTACTTCCCAGACTGGGTTGCAAATGTGGTGCTTGTTAAAAAGCCGAATGGCACCTGGCGAATGTGTGTAGACTACACAGACTTAAACAAGGCGTGCCCCAAAGACAGTTACCCTCTGCCTAAAATTGATAACCTGGTCGACTCAACAGCCGGCCATGCTTTGATGAGCTTTATGGACGCCTACTCTGGTTTCCATCAAATTCCTTTATGGAAGAAAGATCAGGAGGAGACGGTCTTCGTCACTGATCAGGGGTTATACTGTTACACGGTCATGCCGTTTGGTCTTAAGAATGCCCCGGCCACTTTCCAGCGAATGATAAACACTGTGTTCTTTGATCAGAGTGGGAGAAATGTTGAGGCATATATTGATGATATGATTGTCAAGTCTAAACTTCAGAAAGATCATCTGCCGGACCTCCGAGAAACTTTCGCCACACTCAGGCGGCACCATGTCATGCTCAATCCCAAGAAATGTTTCTTTGGAGTTGAGTCTGGGAAATTTCTCGGATTCCTTATCAATCAGAGAGGAATAAATGCGAACCCTGAGAAGGTGCAGGCGGTCATCGACATGCAGTCGCCTCGTACCATCCGAGAGGTTCAGAAGTTAACAGGCTGTCTGGCGGCCTTGGGAAGATTTCTAAGCCGATCATGCGACAAATGCCTATACTTTTTCCAGGCAATTAAGAAAAAGGCAAGGTTTGAATGGGGGCCGGATGCTGAGGCGGCCTTCCAGAAATTGAAAGTTCACTTGCATTCCTTGCCGAGGCTGGTCAGCCCTTTGCCCAAAGAAGTAATCTACATGTACCTGGTCGTCTCTGATCATGCGTTAAGCGTTGTTCTCCTTGCTGAAAGAGACGGCTGTCAGCTCCCGGTCTACTTTGTCAGTCACGTACTGAAAAATGCCGAGTTGAGGTATCCCTTAGTGGAGAAATTTGGTCTTGCACTCTTCATGGCTGTTAAAAAATTGAAGCCCTACTTTTTGGCACATGCAGTCGTCGTGTATACAGACCAACCTATCAAGCGGCCACTGACCATCATGGAGTCGTCAGGCCGAATGATCAAATGGGCCATAGAAATACAGAGCCTCGAAGTTACCTTCGAGCCTAGAAAAGCAGTGAAGGGGCAAGCCTTTGCTGACTTTATTGTTGAGATGACTCGTCCTCCTGACTCTCAAGTTCCAGACCAAGTCTGGAAGGTATATGTGGATGGAAGCTCTACTTCAAATGGTTGTGGAGCAGGCGTCATATGTCAGTCGCCAGAGGGCGACAGGTACGAGTATGCTCTACGCTTCAGTTTTCAAGCCTCAAACAATGAGGCAAAATATGAAGCTATACTAGCCGGAATCCGCATGTGCAAGGCGACAGGGGCAAGAAAAATAGACGCCTGTTCCGATTCACAATTGATAGTGAGTCAGTACAATGGAGAATACGAAGCAACCCATCCAGCCATGATCAAGTATTTACAGGCGGTCCGACAAGCAGTCGGCTCCCTTGAGGATTTCCATCTGACCCAAGTGCCGAGATCAGAAAACAACCAGGCGGATGCACTTTCAAAATTAGCATCATCCGCCTCCTGTGATACTCCTCGAACTGTTTTTTGGGAAGTAATGGAGAGGAGAAGCATTGAGGAAGACCCTATTGGAATCTTAGACAGAAGCTCAACCTGGATGGATCCAATCAGGGCATATCTGACAAATGGTACCCTGCCGGATGATCATCAACAGGCGGCAGCACTGAAAAAACGAGCAACCAGTTTTGAAATAATAAAGGGAGAACTTCACAAAAGGGGGTACCTTCAACCCTTCTTAAAGTGTGTTACTCCAGAAAAGGGGCGAGAGATTCTCGATGATCTTCACTCTGGTTACTGTGCTTCCCATATAGGCGGTAGGACGCTTGCTCAACGGGAAAGGCAGCAAGGCTACTTTTGGCCTACTTTAGAAGCAGATGCGATGGGGATGGTGAAAAAATGTGACAAGTGCCAAAGGTTTGGCAAACTAATTCACCGTCCGGCTACTGACCTCACTACCATTCATAACCCACTACCGTTTGCTAAGTGGGGCATGGATATTCTGGGTCCATATACGCCTGCTACAGGCGGAAGGAGGTACATACTTGTTGTCGTCGACTACTTCACTAAATGGGTAGAGGCGGAGGCTTTAAAGGGAATCAAGACGAAGGATGTAATTTCATTCATTTGGAAAAATGTCATCACTCGGTTCGTGGTTCCCATGTCTATGGTTTTTGATAATGGTCCCCAATTTGAGACGCCTGTTCTCAAAAGCTGGTTGGGTGACCAAGGAATTGCACACTGCTTTGCATCTGTCGGCCGTCCACAAGCAAACGGCCAGGTAGAAGCCTTTAATAAAATCATCTCAGACGGTCTCAAGAAAAAGATTGAACGAGCAGGCGGCCTATGGGCGGATGAATTACCACATGTTCTCTGGGCCATTAGGACGACTGAAAAAGGGGCGACTGGAGAAACTCCATTCCTCCTAACTTATGGTGCGAAAGCTGTTCTTCCAATAGAACACTACGAGCCGACTCTTCGAGTAATGTTATATGACGAAGAGGCAAACTGGGAAGCCATGCGCCTGGCATTAGACTCACTTCCTGAAAGGAGGGGCAATGCTGTCTTGCGCCATGAAATTTACCGCCTGAGAATGACTAGATCATACAACAAAAAAGTACGCAGGCGTCCACTCAAAGTGGGGGACTTTGTACTTAGAAAAATGGAAGCAGTTGGAAGGGCTAATGAGTCTGGCAAACTAACTCCCAACTGGGAAGGACCCTACCAAATCTGTGAAGAGGTCAGGGACGGTACCTACCGTCTGGAAACACCAGACGGCCAACCGTTGCCTCGAACTTGGAATGTAGATAATCTTAAGAAATATTTCTTTTGAATGATATAAATAGTCAAGGGCTACTTAATAAAAGTTTGCATACTTAATATTCAATTTTGTACTAAGAGGGGCACGCCTACTAACAAACAGTCGGCTACTCTCCATACTCAGTTTTCATTTTTACTTAAGAGGGGCGTACCTACTGACAAACAGTCGGCTACTCTCCATGTTTAATTTTTATTCTTACTTAAGAGGGGCAGGCCGCCTATACATTTACAGTCGCCTACTCTCCATTGAGTATTTCACTTTATCATCAGAGAGGCATGCCGTCTGTACCTTTACAGTCGGCTACTCTCCATTGAGTATTTTACTCTATCTTCAGAGGGGCATGTCGTCTGTACCTTTACAGTCGGCTACTCTCCATTGAGTATTTTACTCTATCTTCAGAGGGGCATGCCGCCTGTACCTTTACAGTCGGCTACTCTCCATTGAGTATTTTACTCTATCTTCAGAGGGGCATGCCGCCTGTACCTTTACAGTAGGCTACTCTCCATTGAATATTTTACTCTATCACCATAGGGGCATGCCGTCTGGACATACAGTCGATTCCAAGACAGACGACCACCCTCCTATACTTAGCTAAAAAATGATGGTGGCCTGGCCGACCCTGTGCCTAAATAGGCAGCTGCCTTCCTTATACTTAGCATCTGCGTCCACCAAAGGACTAACCAAGGCCACAAGCCGAATGATCAGACCAGGCGCCAAGCCAACTGATCCAATCTTCAAAACTAATACGACATGTCCCAACATCATAGCAGGCGTCCGGCGGCATCCCTCCGGATGAAATTCGTCGCAGAGAGCAGCTCCCTTTTGGGTGGAACATTGCTCTATAAACTAATTACACGGCACCTATACGACTGTCCCCAAGGGCAACCACGTAGCCGTTTTTGAGACAAGGATAACTCTATCACTAACCAAACCAGTGGTAGCAGTTGACATCTGAGTCAGATGACCGCCTGTATTACTTGGGATAAATGCAGGGGGTACCTCTTGAGTTAATAGCCAACAAACATTAGCGAATCAAAAGGTTCAGCCGGCCTCCGCCGCCTGGTACCTTTACTACTCAAGCAGGAGTGACGGCGACTGAGTAACACCAAAGTTAACTCATAGTCACTCTCTCAAACTTAGTATGGAGCCTAAAAGGTATGAGTCGTCCGCCTGTTTTTAGCAAACAGGGGCTCTCAACCACTACTCCAGCTAGGTTAACAACCTATGAGTTAAAAGCCAACAAACATTGGCGAATAAAGGGGAACAACCGGTACCCACCGCTTGATACCTCTACTACTCAGTTACTTGGCGACTAAGTAACAATCATGTTTACTTGGTCACTCCTTAAAAATTTAGTATGAAACTAAAAACGTGTTCATACAGCACCTGTTCACACTAGATTAAATATGGCGGGGAACAGTCGGTCTAGACGGCCTAAAGTCTCTAGCCTAAAAACATGACAAGTAGGAAACCACTTTCCTACTTGGTTAATTTTACAAACGACAGGACCGCCTGCCTAAAGGGGATCCAGTCTTTAAAATGGTTCGAATACCGATTGGATAAATGGCCGACTGATCGTCTAGCCTGGACACAGACAACCAGTCGTCCAGGGGCATAGGCGGCGTGACTAACTATCCGTACCTGTCTGCAACTATCGGCCATGTAAAACAGTCGGTATAGTGTACAATTGGATATCAGAATATTCAATACTTAAACAAATTTGAAGCAAAACAAAAATATTCATTAAAAGGAAGCCGGTCATTAAAGACCGGCAAAATATTCAGAGCCCCGGCCCCCTGGCCGGGTAAATACAAACAAACGGCACGCAGGCCGAGGAAAGAAGACATAAAGCTTATGAAGGGGGCAGATCTTCAATATTAGCATTTGCCGCCTAGTCAGCACTCTTTTTGATGGACTCGGCTTCAGCTGCATCCTTCTTCGATGCATTACCCCCAAGCGGCACAAGCGCCACTACCAGCTGCTCCTCCTCCTCCAACGCCTCTTCCTCAGCAGCCGCCAGGATCTCTTGATTATATCTATCAGAACACTGGTGGTACGTTTTTTCCCACGAGGCAAAGTCGGCATTGGGGAAGAGGCGGCCCCAAGTCATGCGCTGGATTTGAGCATAGTCTTCCATCATCTCCCGGACCAGCTCTTTCTTTTCTTGCTCGGCCTTTTCCGAGAGCTCCTGAGTAAGACTCTTCTCCTGGGTCACCAGGCGTTCCTTTACGCTCGCCAAGGATTTCTCCAAGGTTTCGTATGAGGACATCTTTTGGCGAGGAGGTCTCAGCTCGGTCTTGAGGTTGTTGATGGTCGCCTCCAGCTCGCTATTCCTCTTCTGGGCCGCCTCTAACTAAGCCCGGATAGCGGCGGTAGCCTACGCCTGATAATAAAGAATATCAATTGTCAGAACTTCATTTTGGGCAATTTGAAACATTTCCTTATCACAGTCAGAGGCAACCATAGCTTTTGTAGCCTTTACCTCTTTGTTCTTCCGGTCAAGCGGCTTGCGAAGGCCGTTCACTCGGAGCAGGGCCTAAGTAAAAAGGGGAACAGGCGTCAGTTTCCAAACAAAAAAGAAAACAGACGTCCTGGAATTCAAATACTCAAAAATATGCTAAGTATACCTCAGCAAGGACCCCTGCAATCCCGTCTAGGTCAAGGGTGCCGACACCCCTGACCGCCTCCTTTTCAGCCGGAGGTACGGCCTTGATCATAGACTTGGCCACTTCGACCAAGTCAGGCTCCTGAGGGCCGGCTGCATCAAGCATAAACAAACGGATTAGACCTAGTAAAGGAGGGAGCAAGTCTAAAATTTACAAGGACAATTTCATACTTCTAGGTGGCCCAGCTGGAGTTTTAGAAGAAGTGGCCGGCTGTTTCTCAGCCGCCGCATGTTTCCTGGCAGAACCAGGAGAGCTCGCAACAGTCGTCCTCCGGGCCTTGGGGTCCGGCTGTTGGGAAGAAGAAGCTCTTGGAGCGCCCGTCTAAAAAAGAAGAAAAGAGTCAGTATATGCATAAACACAACTCCAAAAAGAGGGTGAAAGGTTCAAAGCCCACCAAGGGTGCCCCCTTGTTGGGGGAGTCGGTTGAAGACTGTTGCATGATGGAGGCCCGCAACACGGCCGCCGCAGTCTTGGAGGCGGTAATTTTGCTCATGGCGTCCGCTGCAAAAACAAATAGCAAAGTTAATAAAAGTCATAACAAGAAATGCACAGAACAACAGAGTATTCGACAGGCCGGCTACCTCTTGAGCACCGACTGCTGAGGCCACAGGCGGCCAAAAAGTACTCGTCGTAGAGCCATTTGAAGCTCGGGACGCAGTGCAGGGGTACTTGCTCTCGTACCCCTGAAGTAGAGTTCACCTTCGACTCTACTTTGAAGAGTCCTTTATCTAGGATCTCTTTCTTAGCCTTGGGGGAACAAGCGGCATGCTGCGGCCGCCTGCAAGAAGGGGCGGATTCCTGTTCCACCTGTTGAAGCGCTTGTTCAGCTCTGTGTCTGAACTCTCAATGATAAGGAAGGTGCTCCGCCAGTCCTTCCATTTGTTTGCTTTACCTCTCGTCATGAGGTAGCCCCTGTGGCTCGTCAATTGATACCAGTCGGTACCGCCTGCCTTAGGGGTCCGGCTGAGGTAGTTCATGTGGGCAAAAGCCTCGAAGTTCGGCTCCACCCCGTGCAGTTCGCACCCGGCCACATAGCCGAGTACGTTGACCTAGGTTTTCGGGGCTAACTGCCATAACCCCAACTCATACCCATCCAAGATCCGCTGAACAGCCGGATGTAGTGGGAAGTGCAGCCCAGCCTTGATGGCCGCCTCGTAGCAGCCAAAGCAGGCGCCATCATAACTGGCACCAGCCGGCCAGACGACTGTGTCTTCTGGATCCGGCACGAACACTAAAAAGCTGGGGCCCATTGTGTGGTTTGCGATAAAGCTCTCCACTTTCTCTTGCATGGCCGTGATCCGGCCCCGAGGTACCGTGCAGTAGTAGGGGGTATTTTGCTCTCGGTGAGAGGCGGATGGCTCCGCCCAATCGTCCCCCTTCTCAACTGCGTGAGAAAGCCTCGCCTCTTGTAGGCGACTGTTTTTCTCTTCTGTGTCCAGAGAAGCATGGCCAGAAGAGCTAGACTCGGAATCGTCCTCTGACGAGTCCGAAGAGGACGACTCCTCCCCTCTCCCGGAGGGGCCCGCCTCCTCTCCTTTAAAAGGAGCAGGAGAGAATGTAGAATTGTCAACTGTAAACTGGGAAGGGGTCACTTTGACTCCTCCCTCAGAACTGCCGGCTTTCAAGCCGCTTTGTTTCACTTCCACATCTGGCGCCTGGTCAGATGTTTCACTAATCGGCACCCTGTGGGAGGAGCCGTCTGAGTTTGAGATCCTGGCAGTCTTTTTTGTTCTGGCCATCATGCTCTGCATAGACACAGATACAGTCGGACTTTGTATAAAGGGCAAATATGGGTCCAGAAAAGGGCAGGCGGCACTCCTAGTCCTAGATTCAGCCGTCCCCGGTGACCGGCTGATCACTAACCTAGGTCGTGTCGTGTGTTTCCGTGGTGCCATTTCAAAAAAGAATAAAGTAAAGAGAAAATTAAGAGTAAGAGAACCGACGGTTACCTGAACGAGTGACGATTGATGAAGTTCTGAAAATCCTTTGCAGTCGGTTTGTCAGAGCAGGCGGTAGGCAGAAAGGGTCCAAAATGTCAGAGCAAGTTCAGGGGTCCGAATGTTCTCTCACAAAGTTTTCAAGTGTGAAAATGACCGAAGTCAACACTCCTTTATATAGGCGAAGTGAGAAGGCGAAGGGTCACTTCCAGAATTCAAAATTTTGGCGGGAGAATCTCTCGGCCTCTCGCCGAGTGACACCTGTAGCAGGTCGTCGCCTGTTACAGGGCGATACCTGTCACAGGTAACACGTGACCAGTCACGTGCCACCTGTGAGGGGAAAATGATTAGGGGATTTTGCTCCCACCAATCGGAATGCGCCACGTGGGCCAATCAGGTCCTGCCAAGTGTCCCCCACTTGGACCTCTCAGGGCTTTCCACGTGGCACACGCTTATTCGTCCACCCTGGACTTATTATGTCATGACACGTGGCATACTCCATGCCTAATGGAGAAGCCGGTCACCTAGGCCCAACTTCCGAGGGAAGCCCAATCAGCTCAAGGTTAACCTAAACTTAGATTGGCACGTTTCCCGAGGTTATAAATACCTCCCTTAATCCTCATTAAGAGAGATTACGCAAAAAACGCAGATTACACACATTAAACACTCTCACCTAGAGAGACCCAATCACTTTAATTTCCGCATTAATTACTCCTTAATCAAGTACTAACTTGACCGTCGGAGGCGGATCTCCAATCATCCGGAGTATCCGTTTGTTTTGCAGGTACAGGCGTCCGGTTCCAGTCTCGGAATTGTAACTCTCCCGCAGGACATCAGAAAACCCCGAAACAATATCAATAATAAAATAAATAATTGATAAATAAACACCTTAAATTAGAGTTAATATGTGTATTAATGTTCTGCTCTGCTTAAAAATAATACTTAATATTGAATTATTATAATAATAATTAATATTTAATAATAATAATAATATGAAAAATTAATATTCAATAATAACAATAATAAATAATTAATATTTAATAATTATAATATTAATAATTATAATATTTAATAAATATTTAATAATTATAATAATAATAATAACAACAATAACAATAATAATAATAATAATAATAATAATAATAACAATAATAATAATAATAATAATAATAATAATAATGAAATCTACTCTGCTCGGCTCGGCTCTGCTCTGCTCTTCTAGAAGCTCAAAAGATCAGGACCTTAGTGAGCTCACAAGATCTATAGTATTTGTACTCATAAGCTACTAATTACTACTCACTCTTATGTTTTCTCTCAAAACCTTAGCTTAGAGTAAGTAGTATTTCCTCTCATTTCTACTTGTGCTATTTATACAAGTAGTATGCTATAACTTATATAACACACTACCAAGTTTGACTTATTCTACAAGCCAACTACAAAGTGTACGTACAAAGAACATTACCACAGAAGCAACTAAGTCAACACTTGGCTTATCTACACATTACCTTGCATGGCTTATTCCACACACTACTAATTTAATTACCTATCTTATTCTACAAGCTATCCTACTAGTGTTAGTAGTGAGTCTTGAACACAACAAATCTCCGCCTCAAGACCATTACCCCTAACACCAAAACCACTTTTCTCTATGATGAATCTTTCATGAATGTCACCCTCTTTGATGACTCCTTCACTTTAACTTCATGGTTGGATTTAGCCTTCCCATTCCACTCTTGCAATTCATATGTTCCTTCTATTTCGTGATCCTTTCATGACCACCAAATTTCTTCTACCAATCTTCATTTGTTCATAAATTGCTTTGATGGAACAACCTCTTGCCTCAAGCAGTGGCGGATCTTGAGTAATTTTCTTTTAGGGGCCAAACATTTTTAGACTTATGACATAAATTCCTGATCTAAAACTTATTATGGGGTGTACGAGGTTAGATTAGAGTTATTTATTTCTACTTCATATTATATGAAGAAAAAAATAGTACTCCATATCATTTATCATTGTTATAGAAAAATAATGATATATTCTTTTTTTTTTTTGAGAAATTAGAAAAATAATGATACTTTTCAGTTTCCTCATATAAAATTTGTGATAAAAAAAATCTAAAATTGTTTGGTGCATAAACAACATTAAAATTTAACATATAACGATTAACAATTAATGATACACATTCATTCAAAAAAAAATGATACATGTATTTAGTTCGATCGTATAAGAGGTATTGGTTACTGAGTATATATCATACTCCTACTACGTATCTAAAAAGGTAAATATATAATTTAAGTTTATGTGATTGATACGAAATATATTATACCCTCTACGTTCATGTTATATTGTTCTTTGTACTTAAAAATATATTTAGAGACAAAATTGGTTAAAATAGAAAGTTCAATATGAAATCAAATGGTACATACAAAATACAATATGCTTAGCTGCCTACTATACTATTTTTAAAAAATTAATTCTAAATTAAATAATATGTGAACTTGACAAATAAATGAGAAAGTGAAAATGGGATACTACTAGATGTATAAAGTATATGGGATTGTATGCTTCAAAAAAAATAAAAAAATAAAAAGTAAAAAAAAAAGTACTACGGTATATGGGATTGTAGGTCACATAGGGTCATCAATTTTTTTATATTTTTTTTTTATTTTTGGGAATGTGAGGTTAGCTCTTATCAGTCAGTATACTTGGGCTTTATTAAAATAGTTTTACGTTTATTTTTTACTTGGGCCTCATTATATGTTTGGACATTTTTTTGGGTTGTACTAGGGGCCAGGCCCCAGTAGGCCCCTACTGAAGGTCTGCCCCTGGCCTCAAGCCTACCAAGTGAGATCAAATTCCTACCAACCTTAGGAGCATACCTCACACTTCCAAGCTTTCTTTGGACACCATCATGTGTCACAACCTCCACCTCTCCAATGCCTTCAACTTGCACTTTCTCTTCATTTTGAAGCACTAAAACATCCTCACAAGCTTCAAACTTCTTGAACTTCTTCTTATCATGGCATACATGGTATGAGCAACCCGTATCAATGATCCATTTGCCCCCTCTGTAACACCCCAATAATTCTCTCTTAAAACATGTAAATACCCTGAACAAAATCCAAGAGAATTACTGGCGTGCTACCGCCACGTGTTCAAACGTTAAGGCTTTATCAGAAAATAGAAGCGGAAAAACTAACTCAGTTATAAATAAGTTTCAAAACCAATAACCAAAACCAAATTAAATGATACAAGCTGGAACCATTAAGACTCTTATTCAACCCAACAAAAGTAGTAAATAAATAAAACCAGAGTTTAAATAAATTCAGACTTATGAAAAGAAATAAAATGCGAATAATAACCAACTCTCTACTCAAAATCCCACAATCCTGATGCGAATGTTGCGTATGTAAGAACCTGTGGTTAATCTGCTCCCCAATATTACAAGTGTAAAAATTGGATCGTCACAAGGTCATTGAAAGGCGAAGGCCATGACCAAAGAAAGACACACAAAGCACGCAATCAGCAAAGTTGAGTACATACAAGCTGCGAAACATAATAAGAAATCCCTAGCATGCTACTAATAATCAATCATCACGTATCATTAGTTTGTAGACTCGACACAGGACTCAACTATTTACATCACTATGACTCCATTAATTAATAATAGGTAAATCATTATTTTTATTCATTGGATTACGCAATAGACAAGGTTGTCCAACCCATGCTCCATTTGGAACATCAATAAAAGAAAAACCCCATGCCTCCTTTCAGAAACATCAATAAACATCCAACGACCACGGGCGCGACTCCATGACCGTAGTTAGTATGAGATCTCACCTAACTCCTAGTTTTTAAAAAAATAGTATTTGAAATAGGAGACTCGTAGATCAGACGGCCTCGATAAAAGTACACGGCTAATACCCCATGTATCCCAACCCCTGATTGTCATTACTCCAGATGTGCACCAATCCAGAGTTTTATTGCTCACCCATCTTGCACTTTACGTGATTTACAAGTTTAGACTTAGTGATGACTCATATGCATAACAATACAAACATTCCAAACACAATTCAATAAAAAAAGACGAGTTTTCAATTTCAATTCTTGATTTATTAGTGACAAACAACATTTATTATTTATTCCTTTACTACCTCGGTGTATAAACACCTTGAGTGCATAAGGCACCCCAAAACCTTAACCTCGTCTTATAAGACTTAAATTCTTCCTTTACTCATCCTGTTTGCATAATCATGAATGAGTAATAAATTAATCTTTATACCAATCACATACCTTTGCCTCTAAGCGAACTTGCATAATTAGAGCACAAATAATACTTGTAGTACAAAATATTGCACATCATTTGAAATTCACAATGTATAACCAAACAATTTAACCCAGTCAACCCTATACATGATACTAAGTTCTCGATCCGTCCTTAAACATGCCCCTAAAAGCAAGGTTTCGTAACTTGTACGTACCTTGAATAAACGAATTGGTATGCCACTTTACTAACTAGAAATCACCTTCAATAAACTCCTCTCCTAAACCAAATAATAACATCTCAATCAATACCCAATCAATCAAATTTATAGCAATACTAACTTACTTTAAAACCTTCAAAATCCAAATCAAACAACACTTTAAAACCTTCCCTTTAGTTAAGATTAAAGTCTTATATAGTTCATTAAATTTTCTTCATAAAAACCTTAAAATACACTCTTATACATGAAATTACAGCAAGTTTAAAGTTTAATAAAAATCTTAAAATTATTTAAAAACCCCTAATAATCTCCCTTTAATGGGTGATTAAACCCTCTTTATAAAACATCAAAAGTAGTACTTAGAAACTATTTCCAGCACTTAAAACTTCAATAAAAACATATATTTATGCTTAATTAACTTTAAACATAATTAATTTTATCAATCAAACTCAAGGATAATATTTTAAGTATAAAAAAACTTCGTTAAAATCAAAAACTGCCCGAAAATCATATTTACAGGCTAAATTTGGCCACGAGAGGGATTAACACTACTTTTTCATCAAAATCAGATGAGTTCAAAACCTGATCGGGATTAAAACGGGATTAATATGAACGAACGGAAATCTAAAAATTAAAACCCGAATTTAAGTGTTCAAAATAATCTGGAATTAAGTTAAACTAATCATTAGTTATAATCAACAAAATTTTAAAACACCATTACTATAAAAGCCTTAAATCAATTGTTCATAAAAACCCTAAAATCATGATTTACAATAATTGAAAACCCTAGGTTATAAAATTTACAAAATCTAAAAATTATGACATTTATAAAATCTGAAATTATCAAATTTAATCATCAAAATACAATTTGATACTAATTAAATTAATTTCAAACAATAAAATCAAAACTCATAAATCAATAATTATAATTATACAAATTAATAAAACAAAGGAGAAAATAAGACTAACCTTTTTGTGTGGGAAATTTTTGGAGATTCATGGGGTATTTATAGGAGAGAATTGTAGGGTAAATAGGAAGATTGGGCCTCATAAAAATAATGGGTCGATTAAGTAAACAAATGGGTTAGGCTTGAGTGATTGGACATAAATTGTAGAATAAAGGTGCATAAAATAATTTGTTCAAATAATTTTCGACCCAGATTAATAATTTGAAACTTTTGAAATTAAATTATGAAAAATAACAAATAAATATTATAAATAAAATAAATTTTCATTTATAAAATATTTAAAAATACAGGGGATTACACCCTCTTCTTCTAGCAAGAAGATTTGATCATCATCTTCCTCATCGCTATGAGCAAAAGATGCATCCCCTTCCCCTCTCGGTCTCCTTCACTTTCATCTTCAAGGATTTCAATTTCTTGAGGTCTTCCTTCATGCCTTGCAAGAATATTGAATGTGGCCCTTTTTGTGACAATAGTAACACTACAAGCCACTATAATCTTTCCTTGGTTGAGACTTTGAGCTTCCTCGTTGGCCATCCTTGTTCCTCTTCTGAGCTCTTCCCCGATAAGAACCTTCAGGAACTAGCCCAAACTCCGATGACTTCTTTTCTCCATCAATTTTGGACATCAACCTCTCATTTTCTCTTAATACCGCCAAAGCTTGATCAAGAGTAATCTCACTTCTTCCAACTAGCATAGTTTTAACAATTATTCTATAACCTTTAGGAAGAGATGCTAACAACAACAAAGCTTGATCTTGATCCGAAATCTTCTCATTGGCGTTCAACAATTGACACACTAATTGATTTAATATATTAATGTGATCTTGCATACATGTATCCTCCTCCTTCATGAATTGATAAAACTCCCACCTTAGACAAAGCTTGTTTGTCAAAGACTTCGAAGCATACACCACTTGTAGCTTCTCCAACAACGCCTTAGGATTCGTCTCGTAAAGGTAGTTGTACTTGATTTCCGATGCAATCGCAAGTCGGATTGTACTCACCGCCTTCTTCTTCTCTGATTCCCACTTACCACCCTCTGTCTTAGTGGGCTTCTCTTCTTCAAGAGCATCATCAAGACCTTGTTGCACCAACCAGTCTTCAACCGAACTTTTCCACACTTGAAAGTTCATATTTCCATCAAACAATGCAAAGGAATTGAAAACTTTGGCAAATCACCCATTTTTCAATACCTAAGTTTACCACAACTCCTACACCTTCTCTACCTCAAAGAATGTGTCTTTGGCCTTTAAATCGCCCCGGAAACAACCTCTGCTCTAACACCAATTTGTTAGTTTTTTTTATGGGTAACTGTGTTACACTTCTCAAAGACAATCTCACTATTGAATTTGAGCTACAAAACCATAATTACAAACACTCTTAGTGAGCTCACAAGCTCTCTAGTATTTGCACTCACAAGCTCTCTAGTATTTGCACTCACAAGCTACTAACTACTATTCACTCTCTTATATTTTCTCTCAAAACCTTAGAGTAAGTAGTATTTCTTCTCACTTCTACTTGTGCTATTTATACAAGCAGTATGTTATAACTTATATAACACACTACCAAGTTTGGCTTATTCTTGTAATACCCGAATATTTTATGATTATATATATATATATATATATATATATTTTTAAAAATAGTTATTTTTATTTATTAAAAAAACTTTTCTAATCTCATATTTTTATTTTAGAGTTCGGAAAGGTTTAAAACCCTATTTTAATTTAAATAGGACTCTACAATTTTAAACGTATATAAACTATTTTAAACCCTAATAATATTAAGCATTGCCTCCGCTTACTCCAACTTTGTACTCTGCAAAAAAAAAAAAAAAAAAAAAAAAAAAAAAAAAAAAAAAACCTCGTGTGTTTACTACTTTGGCCGCTAACCATGATGATACAATTCAATCATCAATTGGATTTTCCAAATCAAAGTCAACCCTTGTTTTGGTGCGCATAAATAAACATCTCATATTCATGAGATTTTCATTATACAATGTGAAAGAAAGTGTGATGTTCTCCTCATCAAGCAAGACGAGTATTTTATAAGTTCAGATTGTATGTCTGTGACGGTAATCACACAAAATTTTGGAGATGTTTGTATTATATTTCGTATTATTATGTGTGATATGATTTATTATTTGTACTCTTTGTATATATGATTAATTAGTATGATATTGTATGATTTGATTTGATTATCGTATTTATTTTTTGTTATATAATTGACTGTGCAATTATTTCTAGGGTTTTTAATGTTGTTGTTATAGAGAGTATTGTTTTATCAAGGTTTAGGGTTGTTAATGCAGAGTATTATTTTTGGGTTGAGAATTGATTACATTTGGGTAACTAGTATGATTGCCCTTAAGAGTTGAGATATACTACGATTGAATCGAGTTTGAATTATTATGTTATTTGGGAATCTGTGCCATTGTTGAGATATTATAAATTAATTGTGAATGGTTATTTGATCAATGTATGAGATCAAAAGGTTGAGATTATTATTTTGTTATTGGTTTGAGGCTCGACGTTATAAACCTTAGTCCTTGGCTTGTTGGTAATGAGATAATGATAATGAGTTAAGAATGAGGTACAATCTTTATTATTTGTTTTTCTATGGTCCCCTACATTGGGAATTGGCCCGTGTATGGTCTAGTTCAAGGTGTTTTTTCGGTTATTGGGAGTATTCAAGTTTTTATACTTGTTGGTTTTATTCGAATTACCCATGTCCAAGGCTAAGTATAGAACAAAGAGCATGACACACTATTGGTTAAGAGTTGAGTAAAGGTTCGTACTATTATTCGAGGTTGAGTTGTTAAAGGTTATTTTCAGAGTACAATGTGTAATGTAGTTTCAAACTATATTATTTAATTGATCTAGTAATGTTAATTATTATATTATACTCTATATTATGATATGTGGTGATTACTCAGGTTTCGCTGACTTGTGTGTGTTGTTTTGTTTTGCTACTGGTGTTTGCGGCCATGTCTTTTTCTTATGGTGGCCCTGCGACGATGTATTTTGGAATTTGTCCTTAATGGTGAGCAGTCAAGATTGTTTAAGCAGGTTAATCAAGTGATCGTAGCTAAAGGAGCTCAAGTGATCGATTAGTATGCTATAACGAGTTTGTAAAGTTGTAAATAGCTCACCTAGATTTTTTGGGTTGTAATTATTGGGGATTTTGTAAGCCTTAACACTTGACAAGTTGTCGAGTGTGGCGGTAATACCTTCGATTTAGGTGTATGCTTCCGCAATATTATTTAAAGGTTGTTTATTTTTCTTTATTTATTGTTTATTAATAGTTAGTAAATCGGGGGTGTTACAATTCTACAAGCCAACTACGAAGTGTACAAAGCACATTACCACAAAAGCAACTAAGTCAACACTTGGCTTATCTACACATTACCTTGCATGACTTATTCCACACACTACTAATTACCTGTCTTATTCTACAAGCTATCCTACTAGTGTCAGTAGTGAGTTTTGAACACAACAATTAAGAATATGAAATATCTTTTTAAAAAACTAGCAGAATCGGTAAGTGTTAAGGCAAATATTGTTCTTTACTAACTATTCAAATTCCCTATCTTGTTTTATTGTATTAGGGGGCTACCCCAGTTACTTGTTTAAAGATTGAAAGTCTCGCTAATATAACAAAATCAAACAATAAAGAAGTTTCCAAAATAAATTAAACTAGTTAGATTGCTTAATAAAGAAACAAGTAGATAAACATATGATAAACAATGCAAATGCGCTATATTAATTAAATGATAAAGTCAGGTCCACACTTGTAAAAGTTAAATCCTCGAAGGAAAGGTTATCTCCACGTTTATACAATTGAAAAAGACGATAGATCTTCAGTAATACATGTAGACTATCGCTTGAATTGGCTACTAAGCCAAGGGAAAACTAAGAGGAAAGCTTAATGAAAATGAAATGCTTGTTTTTTTATTGATTTGCTGATGTCTTCCATATAGTTTCTTCACCTATATTCATAAACAATTTGGAGCGGTTATGATTGAATCCAATAACCGTGAAAAATGGAAAATAAGGTTCTAATTATGAAATGGAGGGAGTAGTGATAATATGATATAATATCAAATTAGATTACAATTATTAATGATTAAAGTTGTGCATTGATATATGAATTAATCAAATTGTTGCATTTATTTATGTGAAATAGAGAGGATATAACCTGAAAAATGTCTGATAAGGAAACATTTTTTTCTTTTTTTAAGGAGCGATAAGGAAACAATCTTTTAAAAGAAGAATAGAGAAGTGATGAACCAGAAGTGTTATGAAAGAGAGCAACTAAAGATAATAATAATAAGAGAAAAAATAAAAAAAAATAAAAAAGCAAGAAAGAAAGAAAAGAGGAAGAAGAGTGGAAGTTGCAAATCTTGCAATCTCCCAAATAGTGACTAGTGAGGATAGGACATTGGAGGCGGAAAAGACAATGCAAAAGCAGGGGAGGGAAGGTAGGCAATTCATGTAAAAACACTAGTTAAAAATTTACTTCAGTACTTGCACTTTGGGAGTAGTAAAAGTAGTGTTTACTTTATTTTTATTGTCGAAAAAGGTGAAGAGAGGATTAGCCGGAAGAATGAGAGATACTCCGTAGTAGCAGACTGCAGGACTAGCAGCAGAAGCAGCAATTGCAATTGAATTGAATTGGTAAGGAAGCTTTAATTTGTCACGGCAGGAGAGTGGACAGTGAGCATCTGCTGCACGGCCACTCCACTTCCAGGCCGGGGTTGGTTATTTACTTGAGCGGTGCAGGAGTCGAGTCGAATCGAGCTGAGCTGAAACTGGGTTCGAAAGATGGGCAATTGCGGCACTAGAGAAGAATCTGCCGTGGTGGCTCATGCTCAAGGTACACACAGACAGACAAACATTATTAGTAAAATTTTGATTTTGATTGTAAAGCTATACATACATATAGATCTAAGTGTTTTGGGGTGTATCATATTATGTAGTTGATCAGCTTCACATGCTAACCTCATTGCAAGCAGCGGCAGTAGCAGCAGGATCCAAGAAGCAGCATAGGTCTGTGTCAGATCTGAGTGATCCTTCATCTACCCCTCGATTATTGGGCATTGAAGAAGACTCTAGAAAGAATGTCGGACTTTACACAGATGTTATCGCTTTTACACTCTATGAGTTGGAGACCATTACTAAGAGCTTCCGTTCAGACTACATCTTGGGAGAAGGCGGCTTCGGAACTGTTTACAAGGGTTACATTGATGAGAATGTCCGTGTTGGCCTTAAATCTCTCCCTGTTGCCGTCAAAGTTCTCAACAAAGAAGGTCTTCAGGGCCACCGGGAATGGCTAGTATGTCTTCTTCCACCCCTTTTTTTTTTTTGTTTTTGTTTTTTCCTTTTTCAAGTTGTTATTTTCCAATGAGCTCACACCCTCACTTTATTCGCAGACTGAAGTCAATTTTCTTGGCCAGCTCCGTCATCCTAATCTTGTTAAGTTGATTGGTTATTGCTGCGAGGATGACCATCGCTTACTCGTCTACGAATTCATGTTTCGAGGAAGCCTTGAAAATCACTTGTTTCGAAGTATGTAATTTCCTCCTTTTTTTTTATTACTTATAATTTTGTTATCAACTCTCTTTCTTCTTGATCTTCAAGCTAGGATTTTAGTTTCTATTTTTGATGATTATAAATTATTCCGACAACTTAAGAGGATGACAGAACAATATCTCATTCAAATAACAAACTTGCACTCAAGTGACATACTAAAACTTATACATTATAATTGACTACCCTTTTAGATTTTCAGCAATATTACCCTGAGCTTAATAAGTTTAAAGTCAACCAAACCATCCTATGTCCTTCACTGAGGTCACCTTCAGGATTTCCCATTGTGAAGGCCGACTCTACAAGTTAGGTTACCATCTTCATTCCGATATCCACATTGAGGTTACAAGGGGATTTGTCAAAATGATAATGATGGGGGTACAATAGTCAAACTCATTTAGGATTGCATGCAATTGGATCTCTTTGAACTTGTTGCAGTGTCATTGCTCAATATTATTTTAATCATGCTCTTCGTCCCTTTTAATTACATTATTTATTTATGTATACATAGTTACTGGACATTTTTAGCTTAAGTTGTTATGGCTTTTCCTGAGGCATACAGAGGCAGTTGCTCCCTTATCGTGGTCTACAAGGATGATGATTGCCCTTGGAGCAGCTAAAGGACTTGCCTTCCTTCACAATGCTGAAAGGCCTGTTATTTACCGTGATTTCAAGACATCTAATATACTTCTAGACTCTGTACGTTTTCTTAACTTTACTATTTTTATACTCCCTCCATTTTCTTTCGCAATTGTTCTATATTTGACTTTCACATGTGTCAATGCAGAACTTTAACAATTATCAAATCTAAATAGATTATCTAAAACCAAAATTATGATAGCTGATAATAATCCAATATGTCTATATAACTTGTACCTATAGAATTCACTAACTCATGTCCCTTTTTAATTCTTGCTCCCGAATCTCATGGTTAATTATCTTCTTACATGTGGCGATGTCAAGAATTACGTTTTTACCAAAGCCCTCTTTCTTCCCTAATTAGAAAGGTTGACTTTTATTCTATTCTCTTCATTGTTCAGAAACTTATTATTCTTGTTAGAATTATAACAATCCAAACTTATAGCTTTAGGTATGTTAAGTTAGTTATATGCATTAAGAACAGCAAAAAAAAAAAAAAAAAAAAAAAAAAAAAAGAAGGCTAACTTAAAATTCTAGAAGTTAAATTTTATATGGAATTATTATAGATTATTAATATTTTTAGGCTTTCTTAACAGCTTGTAGATCTGTAGGGAATCTTTTTAACTGAATGCTGCCAATTGTCTTTCAGTCACTACTTTGATAGTTAATAAGTAGAAGATATATTTTGTATTATTGAGTATATTTTAAAATATGAGACTTTGATATTAAAAAACACAAAGCTAACTAGGTGCCATATGATAATCTCTATTCTTAAATGTCAGTGTAAAAGTACGGTAACAATTCTAGAAGAATCATCAAGGCCAAAAAATTAAGACACAACCTTAGCAGAGTGTAGACATATTAAGTCCAACTTAATAAAAATAAGTGGCAGTAGGGAGCCTTCACTTTGCCTTGTTATTGGGTTTATGGGTTGCAGCCCCTGTGTATCATGGTGCTGAATGAAAGCAGGATGGATGGAAAAAACAATGGGGGAGGGAAGGAAAGGAAAGGAAAGGATAAGGGGGAGGGTCAATCCACCATTGAGGTGGTTAGTGGCTCTGAGCACTGCTGGCAAATGATTGATGGCACTAAGTTTCTTTTCCTTCTCTTTGAGTAGAGAGTTGTGAGTGTGTGGAGAAAGCCAATAGGGGAGGGTGACGGCCATGAGACCCTTAAGTGGGGCTCGAGATGCTGTTGACCTGCCTGATGAAGGAGGCTGCTGTGTACAGTGTGACACCTACTAGACTGGGGCAGGGTCTGCTGACTTTTTTTAGTTCATGTTCGAAGGAAATACGGATTGAAAGGAGATATATATTGATGTGCTAATATATACAAGTATACAACTATTGGTTTGATGTGTCAATAAATACCATAAATATGTTCCTGATCTCTATCTAGATTTAGGGATGATATTGATGTGCTAATACCTCATTCTCATATATATTCATATTGTCTGTGCTTGCTGCCCTCGCTAGGATTACACGGCAAAGCTTTCTGACTTTGGGCTTGCAAAAGCTGGACCACAAGGTGATGAGACCCATGTATCTACTCGTGTGATGGGAACCTATGGATATGCTGCCCCTGAATATGTGATGACTGGTATGTAACAGAGCTCAAACATTCGATCAAATTAAACTTCTGTCCTTCCTTCTTTTGCCTGAGGTTTCTTGTATTATCATCTTCTTACATCTTGGGACAATTGCTACTAATGTCTCCAATCACAATATTTTCTTTCAACAAGAAATAGCTTACATGGGCTGATTGTTTATTCTGTATGGTTCTATGATTTTCATTGTCTTCTTGCAGTATCTGATAATGGTCATTGTGACGTGTTGTTGATGTGCTGCAATTTCCAGCAGAAATACAAGTGTATATATGTTAGTTCGTACACTCATCACTTGGCACTTGTCTCATCACAAATCAGAAAAATTGTGTCTGTTTTAATTACAGTAATTACTGCTGTCTATATGAATTGAGTTTACTGTTGGTTCAAGTTATTGTCATATAAATGGAAATTTGAGAATGATAATTATATTCATGATTTATGCTGTAGTAATTCACAACTGCGGAGTTCGCACTATTCATCTATTTGTATCAGCTAAATTTTATAACTGCAATTATATTGGTGTCAAAATTAGTATGTTATGGTAATACCTTGTCCTGTCATTTGTGTATATAACATCCTTAGCAATTTTTATTTTACTAAACTAATGGGATCATTAACTATCAATAGCTAAATTTTATAACTGAAACTGCCCTCCTAATCTTTCATTCTGTCTCCATGTAAACACTGAAACATAATTTCCATCCGTTAGATAAACTTTTTGCTAAGGTTACCCCTACCTTCTTTTTTTTTTTTTTTTTTCCACTAATGAGGTAATTGTGAACTTAAAAAATAATCCCCCATCTTTCCTCGGAACCCTTTTAACTCCCATTCCCCTTTGTATTGCTACCTGGTCTCCCCTCCCCCACACTACTCCTCTCCTGCAGAGTGCAAACCAAGGAAGATATTTTTTACCCTCCTGTTCCCCCGCCCCCCCCTCTTTTTCCACACCAAGGGTTCTAATTTACTTGGACAATTAGGATCAACTTTTCCCTTCTCCAATAAAAGGATCAAGCTAAGTGAAAATTTCCCTCTCTTTGCCCTCCCTCAGGGATCAAAAGAATGAAAACCACAATGCGTCACATGACTTACATCTTACTCACTAGTGCATGTAAAGGAAATTCATTGGAAGTTTTGGGTTTATGTTCTGTGTTTTGTCAACTTTCCTTCTTGGCCTGTATTTTCCTTGCTCATTACTTCATTTGGCCGGGATAAAAATTATGCCGAATATATCGCTGATAAACTTGAACTATGCGATTGCGATTATCAACCAGGAGTTGGCCTGAACTTGGGAAGCAGGTGTGTTAAAACATGTGTGCTTCCAAGTACACGAGTGTATGTACTTGACTAGCTCTGGTTATACTCTATCTAAGTAGGTTTTTTTCACCTTATGGATTTGTTTATATGTTCTGTGGACCTGAAATCTAGTCTTTTTGCTGGATTGCTAGTGATAGAAAGAAACTGGGTTTACCTACTCCTGGCAAGAGAGTGTTATTTTTCATTGTCCTTTTCTAATTACTTTAGCAGATTCTAATTTCTAGCTAGTTTTACTCTATTCAGTTTTCATTACATCATTTGCACATCATATGAAGCCCCGTACCCCAAATATGCATTTCATAACACATTTTATTGGAATTTGTACGATTGTATGTAAACAATGGTTCTGATCAGAGTCTATGTGAGCAGGTCATCTCACAGCTAGAAGTGATGTTTACAGCTTTGGAGTTGTACTCTTGGAGCTATTGACAGGGAGAAGGTCGGTTGACAAGACCAGACCAAGTAAAGAGCAGAACTTGGTGGATTGGGCACGACCAAAGCTCAATGACAAGCGAAAGCTTCTGCAAATAATTGACCCGAGATTGGAAAATCAGTACTCTATAAGAGCGGCACAGAAAGCCTGCAGTTTGGCATACTATTGTCTGAGCCAAAACCCAAAGGCAAGACCCTTAATGAGTGATGTGGTTGAAACTCTGGAACCTTTGCAATGTAGTGGTGATGCTGTGGGTGAAATATCATCTGCATCCTCATCATTACCGGTTTCAGCCTTCAGAAGTAAGCGTGCTGGTCAGTTTCCTGTGAGGGGAGTGCCAGAGTTCCCAATACGGCAAAGATTTCCCAGCAATGTTAGTGCTGCAGCTAGTTGTCGTTCCCCCAACCCTAACTGTTCTCCCAGTGGTCTTGCACCTTGCCGAGTGAGATGACTAGTATCTCTTTGTATACTGCTTCTAGTTCCTACCTTACATGCAACATCTAATGGCAAGTTAATCATGACTGGAAATGCCTCTTAATGTGATGTAAATGGTTTTGTTTTTCTACCTATCTATTGTGCAAATGGCCATCTTTTCTTAGATTTTATTTTACTTTTTAATTTTTATTTTATTTTTTCTGTTGGCTTTCTCATTTGCCATCCGTGGTAAGTCTTTATCTTTTCTTTTATGGCTTCAGTTTTTTTTTTTTTTTTTTTTTTTTTTTTTTTTTTTTTTTTTTTGGGTTTTCAATGTGGGTGATTCTGATATTAAGATTAGTTTGGCACGTCTGTTTTTTGACTTTGGGTGATAATTATTACAATATATTTTCCAATTCAATGATGAACAATGACATCAATTAACTACTACTAAAACAAACCAACATTGACATCATTTCACACTTAAGTTTAGGCACGTGTCATACTCCTTTAAGTTTTTGATTGAGTTAATTCTCAAATATGACGTGGAGTGTTAGACATAGCGTGGTAACAAGGTTGCGGGTTATATCTCATCCACCTTCATTTTAAGAAATTTTCCACAAGTTCAGAGTTAAAATCTACTATTCTTTTTTTTTTTTTTTTTTTTTTTTTTTTTTTTTTTTTTTTGTTGACAAATAAAATCTACTATTCTTTACTTTGAAATATACGGAGTATGAGACTAGCTAAAGTCTTGTGAGTAGTTATCTTAAATTTTACATAGAGTATTATGTTATTGATTGATGATCATGCAAAATTTTAAATGAGTTTAGGGTATGTTCTCTTACGTTGAAATTCAATTCAATTCAATTCAGTTCAGCTCCTAATTTCCTTCTCTTATATAATATTCATTTCATTTTAGTTCAGCTCAATTCAGTTCAGTTCAGCTGAGTTCAGTCAATGAGAACATGCCCTTATTTTGTAATATTACTCCATGTGGAGTATTATGCAACTGGGCAAGTGTATGGTTTGGCTATTTACGCCATGTTTTTTTGGACCTATCTTTAGTTCATCTCAACTCATTTTTCTACGAACCAGCTCCAATTAATCTTTTTGATTGACGAAATTCGTCAATCTAATGGCATTATTGTAACAATACAGAGCAGCACTTGTTGCCACATCAAGAGCAAAGATAACGCCAACTTAACGATTTTTTACCCATTACTCCATTGACTACACCTCCATTGAACTCCCTGCATTAAAAAGCTTCTTGCTCTTCCTCCATTAAAGCTACCCCGACCTCAAACACCATAGAAGCTTCCTTGACACCAACACCAATGAAGCTTCCCAGATCTCCACCCACCTTTCCCAGTCTTAAACGAAAACCCTATTGTAGGGAATAGTTTCAAGCCTTTAAAAATCCCACTAGCTCGAACCCCACTGTGATCATACACTAAAGTATTGTGGCGTCCAAAAGGGAAGAAGATAGAGCAAAAGAGTCGCCAACAAGTTTTTAAGGAACTTGTAAACCATCACGAGGTGAAGGTTACACCCCTTAACGATCCAAGAGATCGTCAACTCCATAAGGTCATGAACCAAATAAGGGTTCGGGGATGATGGTACAAATTCAACCTAAAAGAGATTGAACCTGCCCTAATAATAGGCCTCTACTTTATTCTGCTCGTATTCATGTGCGCTTTCTGATTAACATACAATCAATAGGATTAGGGATTTGTTAAACATCGCCCACAAATTACTACATAAAGCCCACAAAATTCACTTGGTTTGACAAAATTGCCCTTGACCTTAAAAAAAAAACACTCACACTCTCATTGCTCATCTTCTTTCAACCTCTCTTAAAAAAAAAAAAATTTCAAACAACGGCAATGTCGAGGCGGCGGCGGCGGAGGGAAGGATGTCCCAAGGAGGAAAGGTACAATTTGTAAAAAAAAAAAAAAAAAAAAAAAAAAGGGAAAAACCGCCGTGACGGCGGTGGGGCGCCCTGGCTGGACGCCCAGCAAGCGGTGGTGGCGCCAGCTGCAGACGCCGCCACCAGTTGGCTGGCGCCTGGGCTGGACGCAATAGCCACGGTTGTGGCGTTTATTCAAGGCGCCGCAGCCGTGGCTGTGGCGTCCAGCCCAGGCGCCAGCCCACTGGTGGCGGCGTCCAGCCAAGGCGCCCCCCCCCCCCCTTTTTTTTATATATTTGTTTAAAAATATTATTTTTAATTTTTTTTTTTTTTTTTGTGTAATATATTTTTGAATTGTTTTTATATTTTGTTGTTTATTTTTATAAATTTTTTCAATTTCGTTGTATTTTTTCTATGTTTATATTTTGTTTACAATTATTTGTATGTTTTTAGTTTATTTGATTTGGGAGTGGTAGCTATTTTTCGTATAAATTTTTGTATGTTTATATATTTTAAAATTTTGTGTAGAATTCACTGGGTCGTCATGGTGCGGGGAAGAATGTAGAGCTTCTTAGTAGAAGCTATTCAGTGGAGAGGTCGGGGCATAGACATGTCAGATCCCGTGGTATTTCGGCCTCAGCTCGTAGAGAACGGATCCACCGTCGGGATGAGGATGACGATGACGATGATGATGCTGAGGAGGGTGACCAGGAGGAGGAGCAGGAGGAGGGCGCAGATGAGGATGAGGATGTGGACGATGGCAATGGACCGTATGATGATTACGGTCCATTCAGTCAGAGGGTTGATGACATGTACGAGACACATATGGTGGAGGTGCGTAAGGGTAGGGGTGGTAGGTTTGTTAGTAGATCTGGCACATCATCTGCGTCCACTGTATCTGGGGCAAGCAGGAAACGGTCGAGGGCCGGTAATGATTCTTGGGTTGTTAGGAGTAAGGTGCCCGGTGGGCCTGTTGACGGGAGTGTGATTCCTAGCTTTCTAGGACACATAGCTTCCCGTATTTGGGAGGACCAGGAGAGGCCTTCAGTTACGGGGTTGTTGAAATGTCATACCCGGGAAAAGACTTGTAGCTTTTTGCGTACATGGGCAGAGGCTTGGCCGGCGGAGAGCGAGATGTTCGAGCGATTGGAGGGCACTGGGGTGAATCACGTTCCTTCCACCATGCACGATAAGATTGACAGTACACTGATCACGGCTTTCATTGAGCGATGGCAGCCGGATACAAACTCTTTCCACCTTCCGTTCGGTGAGATGACGATCATGTTACATGACGTCGAGGCCATTCTGGGGATTCGTGTTGAGGGTAAACGACTTTGTGCTGTGGCTGATGCGGATCAGGCAGATTTGCTGGCAGAGTTGTTGGCGGTGGACAAGGCTGCACTGTACACCGAGGCGCTAGGTGTTTGGGAACACGGAGGTGTGAAGATCGCATCCGTGTTGCAGCGGTGTTTGTACCCCAGTGCACGTAGGACGCACGACGCACAGCTGAGTGCTTATGTTTTTCTACTCCTCGGATGTACCTTGTTTCCGGATAAGAGCGGCGGAAACAAGCTCAGGCCACGCGACATAGTGGAGGCGTGTGACCCCGACAGTGTAGGCCAGTTTTCCTGGGGATCGGCTACGTTGGCGTATTTGTATCGCCAACTAGGATTTGCGAGTCGGGCTGACGCGACAGGTATCACTGGGTGTCTGACTCTATTGCAGACCTGGATATACGAGTACTTTCCTGCATTGCGACCACATCGTGACCCAGTTCCTATTGATGAGGGGATGCCGCGTGCTTGTGCGTGGAGTCCGCGCTCGGAGAAGAAGTCCGTTGACCGCCTCCGATCGATACGGTTGTTGCTGGACAGGTTGTCCCCCTTAGAGGTAACGTTTATAAATTGTTTCTACATTTTATTATTTGCACATATTATATTCATGTTATTAAATTTTAAAACTATGTGCAGGTGAACTGGATGCCTTTCGGCCCGAACCCTAGTGTTAGGGTACCCAGGACCCTGTACACGGGACTCATTCAGTATCGTGAGATCGTTGAGGCGTACATGCCCCAGCGTTGTCTTCGCCAGCTTGGATTTGTCCAAGTTGTCCCTCCTCCCCCGACATGCCCGATGAAGGCGGTCCGACCTGCATCTTCGAGGGACTACGTCGTGCAATGGCTGGATATCATGACCGGGACGTGGGACCAGTTTCCGATGGTGGCCCGCTTATGGACTGCGGAGTTGCAGCGGCCGCCCTCTGGGGTTACTCTCATGTGTGACCATTACTACATGGAATGGTTCAACCGGTATTCGCACCCGAGGTTGATCGCAGATCTCGACCACAGCGATGATGATTATGTGCCACCGCCTACTGCCATGGAAGCGGTATGTCTTATATTATATTTATCGTTGTCTTTTAATTAAGTTTTATATGTTGTTATTGTATTTCATCTTCTGTTTTTTGTTGTATGCAGTGGATGGGAAAGATAATGCAGGACGTACAAAAACTCTCTCTTGAGAAGGACAACATGAGTGCAACAGGGAGAGCTGTTGTTGATAGTCTGGAACAGACCCTTGCGCAGTGGGAGTCGTCGTCGAGGAGGGATTACTGATGGTTTTGTCATTTTATTTATAGAGCACTTTAAATATCATCGTTTTAATTTATTAAATTGGACATTATGTTGTAAGTTTGTAACATTTTAGATTGTTCTTTTAGCTTCCAACTTAATCATTGATGTTTTTAAATTTTGATATAACCGTTCGTGGATCCGCGCAACTTACCCATGCAACATATAGAATGCAGTAAGCAATACAATGTAAAAGATTAATGTTCTCATTAAAAGAGCAACGTACAAATAAGATTACAAATAAAGAATGTAAACATGAAAAACTAAAATGCAGCTAGGGTGTTCCATTCGTGGATCCGGTCATGATATAGCGCATCCCAACCCTCTACGCTCGCTGTGCGAATGTTGTACCACCGAGGTATAATCGGTGGCACTGGAAAATCGGATGACATGTCTAGTCGGATGAAATGTCTGTATGACGACCCAAGAAACGCAATAGCTAGCTCTCTGACCGGTGTGGTGACAGTCTCACGCGACCACCAAGGGAGAACCGTGGTACAAGGATAATAAGCTTGACTATGCACTCCCAGGCCGAAATGCATGACTGCACATTTGTAAATGTTTGCAACGGCAAACAGATCTAGGGGCGCGTCAAAATAATGATTTTGGCCGCAAGGTCCACCTCCCCACCGGATACGCCGCAGAGCGCCATCCATGTCATCCTGGTACACATGACGATAAACATTTCGGTTAGATGCAATTTCGCTGTACATCAACTGACGCACCAAACCGTAGTTGTCTTCGCCCATTTGAAAAACATCAGCCACGACCCGGAATCCCATTTGGTCTGGGCGTCTGGGCTGGACGCCACTCTGGTGGTTCTGGCGTCTGGCTTGGACGTCCAGGCTACGGTTTGGGCGTCCATCCTAGGCGCCGGAGCCACTCCGACGGTAAACCGTGAATTTTAACGGTGACTTACCTCGTTTTCCGTCGACGACGACGTACCTCCGGCGTCCCCCGCATCTCCGGCCTGCCCTCCGGTCTCCCCCGACGAGCCAGTACGGCTCCACATTTTTTACAGCGAGATTATTTCAATTTTAGAAAATGGGCATAATGGTCAAACCATATCATATTTGTGGGCTTTATATGGTAAATTGCGGGCGATGTTTAGCGTTTCACTAGGATTAACCCTAAACCTGTTTATCTATGTTGGTTGAATATTAATGCACAAATAAATCTATGATTGGCGATCAGTTGAATTATAATCACAATTAACCCTAACAAGATTATTAATTATCTTATTAAGCATGATTACAAGTACAAATTCCCTTTAAACATGCAATAAAGGTGATCAAGAAATAACAATATAAAATATAATGCATATCAAGCAACATAAATAAATAATCAACATCATGAATAATAATAATAATAATCAATCATAATCATAATCATGTTAAAGCATAGCAAGATCCTAGGCATGATACTAACAAGATTAATAACAAACCCTAGCATGTCACTAAGCAATAAAAATCAAATCTTTAGCCCTAACATGATACTAACAATCACAAATATTAGGAAGAACATAGGAAGCATCACAAGAATCATATTTAATATTAAAATTACCCTAGACATGATACTAGGAATCAAAATAACAATATAAACATGATTTCTACATCATAATATCAATTAAAACCATTAAAGTACTTACTTTGATGTCTCGTACCTCTTTCTAATAACAAAATACACACGTTAGTAACTTCAAGGAAAATAATAATCAAAGCAATTAAATTAAATAATTGAAAGAGAGATTTGGGACCAAACCCTCAGAAATTAAAACCTTTCACGTCTAGGGCAAAGGCAACTTCGAATATGGCTAGGTGTTTCTAGATCTTGCGAATGCGGAATTTTGTATTTAAAAACAAGGTTTTGAAAGGAAAGAGAGAGAGAATAATCAAGAAAATCTTGATGAGAGTTGGTGATGAAGAGAATGAATTAAAAGAATTGATGAATGATTGATGCTTGTTGATGAATGATGAAGATAGTTGGCGAATGAAGAGAGTTGATACGATATTTATAGAGAAAATCATCCAAAAAGATAATTTAACAAAACAGAGTCTGAAGATCGAAAATCAACATTGGCGCCAGCACCAGTGGCTAGCGCCAGGCGCCAATGGCTAGCGCCTGGCGCCAATCCTGGTTCCAGGCGCCAAGGCCCGGGGTTGGACGCCAAAGTGGTTTTCAATGCGTTTTCGAAAATCTGATAAACTTACCGTACTGGAAGATAAAATAATATAATTCCATCGAAAATGCTATTTGATCTTGATTAAAACTCTAAAGAAACCTAATTGAATTAGGAATGAAAAGAACCTTCTAGAATGTTCTAGAAGACTAAAACCATTCCTAATTGCATTAGGAATGATAAATTATATTAGGCCCTCCCCTAGATCATTGGGCCGTACATAAAGCTCAAACCGGACCCAGTTTAGTAAATTGGCCATAACTTCCTCAATATTCATCGGAATTGGGCTTATAATATATCGTTGGAAAGGCCTTTGCAAGCCATATCCAACTACATCACTATTGGACCCACATCATGGACCAACCAACCTGGATTAACTGTTTTCTTAAAATAAAGTTTTCAAAAACAGGGAGAAGAGAAAAGAAATAAAACTCTCCGCAACGCTAGACCTTTCCACACTTTCGTTTCATTCGATATGATTCGACGTGAAAGACACTCATCACTGGGTTTGGTTTTGGGGAGACACAAATGGGTGTCTACACCTATGAATGAAGGGTGAAATTAAGGGCATGGTCAACCCCAAAGAGTAGGGGTGACCATGTCCTCCATTGAAAGCTCCCTCAATTGAGCTTGATTTTTGAAAATGATGAAAGAAGTGATGTCGGCGACGTTGGGGAGGAGATAGCAAATGATAGTGATTGTGACAGTAATTGTGATAATGATTGTGGTGGTGAAGAAGTGAGGTCGAAAAATTTAATGTTGAAGCTCCATTATATTGTTGAGTTAGAGGAGTGCAGGGAGAGAAGGATGAGAAAGCAGTGGGAAACAGGAAGGAAATGCTAAACCTAGCGGTATCCATTAAAATTACAAAATTATCTCAAATAATTCATAGAAATGTCAATTTTACCCTTTTGAAGTTATGATTTACATACTTTGTCAAGCATAAAGATTAATGTATTTCCTCTTTTCCTACTTTAGTTTAGTCTATTTTAATTCAGTTCAATTTAATTTACTACAATTTGGATGAGGTCCAAGGGAAACTAATTTTTTTTTGACAAATTACAATAGAAATTTATCTATACTATATACTAAAGTAATCACCAGAGTTATCCCTTAAGTACACATGTCACATTGACAACAAAAATTTTCCCGCCCGAATATTTTTTTAGCTTTTTTTTTTAAATTTCTTTTTTTCCCTTAAAAAATAACATGATAAAAAAAATTTAATGAAAAAAAACTTACAATAATTTATAAAATATTTTAAATAATGTATCTAACATGAGAATTTTAAGGATAGACATGATATGAATTCAAATTCAAAAATAAAAAATGTTACATATAAGCCATTTCATTTAAACTAACTCCATTTTAATTGAATTTTATTAATTAATTAATTTATTTTTATTTTCAAGTCTTATTATTATAAATCCGTGCATTTGCACGGGGATAAAACTAGTTATGAATAAATTACTACCGCTTATTACCTATTATATGCAATAACTAGATTAGACCCGATGCAAGGATTACAAAAATTATTGAAATGAAATAGCTTATTCCTATTATTTATTTTCTCGTATATACTAATAAGTTAAATCATAAAAGATATGCAGCTATCATTATAAATTACATGAGTAACATAATATAAAATTGAAAGCTAATTTTTAGATATCAATTTATTTATTCCAACCAAAAATTTATTTATTTATTTATTGACACAGTCAAAAGATTGAAATAAAAATGATTAAAAATAAAAAAAATCAATTTCTAAAAAAATAAAAATAAAATATATGATAAATAAGTGCATTTGACAGGAAATTTTTTCATGAAGTTACACACATACATTTGAGAGAGAGTGTACAAATGTTTTTTTTTTCCATAAAATGTCATACTATTATTTATCTTTATGACATGCATTTTATTTATTTTTCTCTCACCCACAAACAATTTTTGGCTAAAGAGAGAAATTGGTTGGGGTAAATTCTGTTGGATGCTTTGGGAGGCGAGAATATACTGAGACAGTGTTGGATTTTAAAAAGCAAAAACTCCATTGTTCATAATAAGTCGGTCGTTTGGTGGTTGTGAGTGGGATCTTCTTCCTTGGTGAGATCTGAAATTGGGTTTTCATGGCTTCAACCGAGGGTTTGGTTCCAATTACCAGGGCTTATTTATCTTCTTATTACGACAAGTACCCTTTCGTCCCTCTCTCCGACGATGTTGCTACCCTCACTTCGGATATTCGCTCTTTGATCACCGATTTGCAGACACATACCCCGCTTACTCAAGGTTTTCTATTTTCCTTTTTTTTTTTTTTTTTTTTTTTTTTTTTTTTTCTCTTGAAACTTTCGGAATTAGAGTTTGTCTGCAATTACATTTTATTTTATACTTTTGCAGATGAAAGTGTTTTGGTGGATGAAGTTGATGCCCAGCCGCCTCATAAAATTGATGAGAATATGTGGAAGAATCGAGAACACTTAGAAGAGATCATCTTTTTGCTCGATAGGCCTCATTGGCCAAACACGGTATTCACTACTAACTCCCTTATTCATTTCCTGGCTTTTGATCCCAACTCTGAGTTTTAGATTGGGGCTTTGCGTCTATTTACTTGGGGCTTTAATAAAACGCGATCCCCTAAAGGCTTAGAGATTATATTTTTAGTAAGTACGGAGTAATTTTTTATGTACATGATAAATCAATCATGCTCCCTTTGTTTATAATCTTGCAACTATTCACAATTTGATGAAATCTTTTTTGAAATATTCCCAATGTGTTAGAAAAATATAGTCATCTGTGTTGCTATCTTGCATTCGGATTCTGAGTCATTTTACAATGAAAACTGAAATGAGTGATTAAAGGAAAAGTAAATACCATGTAATTTTATCTGTTGTTAAGTAGAAAATATGGAAGAAAATATTAGATGGTAAGTCTCTACCAAAAGATTACAAAGCAAAATAAAAATTTGGAAGGAAGTTGAAAGAGTACGTACTACGTAGGCTATAAAGTACAGTTGCAAAGATTTGAAACTTAGTCTACGATACAGATGCTATTTATAATTTCTGCTGTTAGTATCATTGAACCATCTTTTGTGTAGTGATACCTGGGCCTAGGTGTGAACTGACTTTTCCTGTGCATACAGCTTCAACAACAATCCAAATTGGGAGATGTGGAACTTGCTCCCATTTTTGAGGAGATGAAAGTTAAATTTGAAAACACATTGAAGTTATTGGAATATTTTCAATCAAAAAATGCTGATAATGTATTTAATACAGGTTAGCTCTGCTCTTCTTCACTTTTAATAGTAAATGCGTATTGAGACACCAAGTTTAACTTTGTAACATTTCTCAAGATTTCTGTATGGATTGTATCATAGAATCATAGTCTGAAGTAGGTTCCTGGGATCTTTTTGTTGCAATATTGGAAAATTCTCATTTCTGGAGTTCAATGCTTACGATTTAATCATTCTGTAGGATAGCTAAAAATGTTCCTAGGATTTAGGGTCATGAATCTAGTGATTCCTTCGTTAACAAATATTATACTACAATACTACAATGGTCGTACAATGTATATGAATCATGTACTCATATCTGGATCATTACATTGTATGGATTTATAGTACAAAATGTGATTTTAATAGCTTGTCCGTTTCTTTGTTGTTACATCACTTTCGATAAGTAGAAGTTCCAATTTAGTTCCATCACTTTCTCTTTTAGTTGATAAATTCTATCTACCTCTCTCTCTATCACGCAGGCCCTCTTTATTTTCTCTTTTTCTAAAAATTGCCTAGGAGTCTGCAATTGTAAAAGTGATGCAATTAAAACAAACGGATGAAGTACAATGTATAATTTTTATGGGAAGTGGATAAGGGCGGAGCTGTTTGGTTGACAGTTATACTTCCCACACATAGAGGAAGTCTCTTACTGTTGTTCCCTTAGGCAAATGAAATTTCTTGTGATAGTTTTTGATGGTGGGGCTGGGGAAACTTTTGAATTAAGAGGTACCATTACAAGAAATTGAATTTTGAGGCTGGGGACGGATTTTGAAAGAATTTGAAAGAGAGGGCATTTTGATGGTGGGGCTGGGGAAGGGGACAGATTTCGGTGGGGAAGGAGGGCTTTTTGAGATGGGGAAAAAAAGGAGGGGTGGTTTGCGGGGTGCACATGGTTTACTTTATTACCCCAAAAGTTGTTCCCACTTGCACAATATGATGATAATTTAGTGGATTTGTCTACCAAAAGTTTTCCAAATATAGTATAGGACAAGAAATATGACATTTCTAGATTAGGAATGTTAGTCAAGTAAATAGAGATGGAGGAAGTGTTACATAGCCGTGCACTGCGTACAATTTATTTCGTAGTCTTTGTCTTGCACTTTTGCAATAGGAGGATATCATTGATTTTTTTTTTTCTTCTGTGGTTATGTTTCAGTCATGAGCTATATGCCTCAAGACTTCAGGGGTACCTTGATTCGACAACAAAGGGAACGCTCAGAGAGGACTAAGCAAGCTGAAATTGATGCTTTGGTCAAGTCCGGAGTCAGTATACGTGATCGATATGCTTTGCTGTGGAAGCAACAGATGGAAAGGTGGCTTGTCTAAATTTTGTTTGTCGGCCAATTCTTTTTTTTATTTTTTATTTTTTATTTATTTTTTATTTTTTTTTTTGCTTCATATTATTGTTGTATTTTCAGGAGGCGGCAATTGGCTCAGCTTGGATCTGCAACAGGTGTATATAAAACACTTGTGAAGTACCTAGTAGGAGTACCACAGGTTTGTATTATTTTAGTTTAGTTTTGTTTGGGTGTTGTTCCTTCACTGATTTTTAGTGGTTGGGATGGGGTAAATAAGAGCCCTTTTGTTTTGCAAGGTAGGATATACAATTACCTTTTTGTTTGTTGATAATATGCTAGAGATTCATGTTAGCAGAACAAAGAACAGCTACCACTTTTATGATTTAGTTAGTGTCTTATTCAATTAATGGCGACTATGTATAAGTGTCACGGTCCGGGAGTTTGGACCCCGAAACGTGCGGCGCGCTCTAGCCTTTTGGCGGCAAGAACGCTAGCCTTGAGCGGAAGAGGGGCTTGTGAGCACAAAGCAACACAAGCGGGCAATAGAATCTCAGGAGCACTCACGTCTATCTGGGCGACGGAGTGCGGGTGGTTGGGGCTTGTGACGGCCGATACTTCAAAGCGGGCACAAGCGGGTCCGAACCACGAGTCCTTAGCGCATCAAGTTGGGTTGGAGGGGAGCTAATATGCAAGTAAGACACAATATCTATAAAGGTCTAACAACAAACAAGCATAAAAGCAAGGCAACACTTGGTAGAAGGCTTTAAGATTTCATTAATCATTCGCCCTCTAAAGAGCTTTAAATGACATACAAGGAGAATCCCTAGTGAACACTGATCTGACAGTAACACAATAATGGGACCTCAAGCTAAGAAAACAGAACCTAAACTCTAGGAAAGCACTTAAATGGAATCTAATACATCAAAAGGAGTTGGATTCTAACATCCTCCCCCACTTAAGCTGTCGACGACCTCGTCGACTTACAAAAGTTACAATCAAAATTAGAAAGCCCTAAACTATCTCAAGTTTCGGATGCGCCGTTGGTGCGGCTATCTTCTGGAATCTTATCTGACTCTTGAGCTGGATCTTCTTTGTTGACGAGGAGCTTGTCTCTGGAGTCGCTCGGCTCAAACATCTTGTTGAGAGCTTCATCTCTAAATTTCCTCCTGGGAGTGGAATCTGTTGAATTAAGGGGGACAGCTGCTTCCACCATCATCTGTTGGGGAGCTGCTTCCTTGAGACTGTGGTGGAGAGCTTCAAGTTGTGGCTGGTGCCTCTTGGGTGACCATTTTCTTTGTAATCCCTTGCATGCGCCCTGCGTTGTTTGCTCAACCACTGTTTTTCCTCCCTCTTGGGAGGTTCTTCTTTGGTGTCTCTGGGCTCGTCGCTCTTTGCTTCGAACCTTGTGACTGATTCTGGTTTTGGCGGGTGTGTATCTGGGATGTTGCCAACTCCATGGGTTTCATCTCCCGCTTCTCTGGGTTTCTGGTGCGAGCTTGTTTCTTCGATGTTGCCTTCTTCTCAGGCTCCATCACTCGCATTGCCGAAAGATATCGGACTTCTGGTTCTTCTTGAGGTGCTATCATTCTCATAGCACTCAGGCGTCGTATGGAACCCATCCTATATGTGGGCTCCTCATCGCTGCTAGTCTCTTTTGTGGCCTCCTGATCGGACATGGATGACAATCTCTTTTGGATCTTGTCAAGTTCTTCTTTATGCTCGCAATCCCACCATTTGTGTGGACCTCGACAAAGTATGCAGTTTATTGTCCTTGTGTTTTCCGAGGATGCGCCGGCCCTCGAGTTTCCTGAGTTGTGGGAGGGGGTAGATGTTTGTCTTTGGGCATCACCTCCTCCACTTCTTCTATGATATGTATTAATGGTGTTGGACGATACTCGTGAGCCGTTCTCTGTACCCTTTGGAGAGCTTGGAGACGGACTGTTAGAGTGTGTTGACGTCCCACTTGAATCCTTCTCGGATTGACGACCCTTCCCGACTGAGTATTAATATTCTGCCTCAAAATCTCTCAGCAGCACACATAGCAGCAGCGAGGGTATTAATATTCTGCCTCAAAATCTCTCACTGCGCCCATTCCTGTAACCCGTTGACAAAGTTGAACACACGATCTTTCTCATTCATGTCTGTGATGTCCAACATTATCGCCGAGTATTCCTTAACATAGTTGCGAAGAGAACCCTTCTGGCGGCACTCTTGCAACTTCATCCGTGCAACAAACGCTGTGTTGACGGGGTAGAATTGTTCTTTGAGTTCCTCTTTGAACTCCGCCCATGTATCAATCTTGATCCTTCCTGCTTCGATGTCTGCGTGCTTGGTGCGCCACCACAGCTTAGCATCTTCGGACAAGTACATGATGGCAGTATCCACCTTCTGATCGTCACTTAGTTGACATATTCGGAAGTACTGCTCCATGTCGAAGAGGAAGTTATCAACTTCTTTCGCATCTCTAGCGCCATTGTAGTCGCGAGGTTTGGGTGGCTTTATCTTCGCCGCACCAACACCCAGTGCGTCTCTGCCCACAACGCGCGTTAAGGTAGCACATTTCTCAAGTGCTTCGTCGGCTTTTCCTTGAACAAATTGCAATTGTTCGCGGAGGGCATCTCTGTCAGCCATCAATTTCACAATTTGCTCGGCTTGCTCGTGTACAATGACTTGGAGCTAACAATTGAAAAAATAATGGAGCATATGGGAGAAAAGAGGTGGGGGGGGGGACGTTTAATATCCTCTACTAGTTTAAAAAAAAAAAACTTACTCAAGTTTGATGTTGGATACGTGCTGGATATAGACGAGTGTTTGAAAAAGTGCGCAAGGCGATAGGGGGTAAGCGCTTTTTTGGCCCAGGCAAGGCGTTTTCAATAAGGTGCGCCAAAAGCGCCCGAGGCGCACCTGAAGCAAATTTCTGCCATTTTTTTAACTGTTTATATAGTGCGCCTCACTTCAAAGAGGCGCACTTAGGCGCCGCATAACCCTTATCGCTTCAGCGCGCCTTGGGCTTTTTTATACATTGATACAAACATGAGATATGGGTCCGACCCTGAAATGAATAGAGGATGCAGAGAAGATGCAGTTAACAAACTGTAGATAAGAAGTTACAAGTTAATTTTGGAAGATTGCATCAGTTTGAATGGATCTAGGATAATCAAGAACTTTTAATTTTAAAATTTATTGGAAGAGTAAAAAATATCCCGGCTTTATAGTCTGTCGGAGAGAGGAGACCCTCGCAATGACTTTGTTGTCTTTATATGGTAGAGAAGCTGAAGAGGTATGAGAAAGGACTTTGGAAGTCATCTAAAACTTGAAACCTGTATCTGATGAGCATGACAGATAGAGAGAACTCCATTACTATCATATAATACTTGAAAGTTTATAGTTTTTTTTCTTGCTTTTTTTTCTTTTTCCCTCCTCCTTTTCTAGTCATTGACATCATGCTGGCTTGCTCAAATAAATTTTGCATGGTTACTATCAATCGGCTTGTGTTGGGAAATGAACATTTTAATTGCTGGAAAACTGTTAAATTTTGTATGTCTGTGGATTTTCAATTTCTTTGCTAAAGAAACAGTATGCTTCCACCATAAACTCCTTTTTACCCTCTCCGCTTGCCCTAATAAGGGACCCACTGGCCCCAAAAAGGGACAGATGAAAGCAAGCAGGATTATTTTTGAATTCAGAGATAGATAGAGAGAACCCTTCTGTTTTGCTATCAGCACAAGTTTAGAGGGATGTAAAAAGAAAAAGATGGGTTTGACTGATTAAAAGTTAACATTAAAGAACATAGTAGCCTAGGAGGGTTTGGTTGATTGAAAGTTTTTAATTTTAAAGATAGTGGGGTTTGGTTGATTAAAGTTTTATATATGTGCGTGTATATGTGTGTGTGTGTGTGTGTGTGTGTGTGTGTGTGTGTATATATTTAGGGTCATATGAGAAGGACCTTAAAATGAGAAGATGGAATGAACGCGGTGGCTCAACAAGAATATTAGAGGAGAAAGGTTGTAATTTTGATAGATAAAGCGTCGAGCTTGCGAAATGTAACTATGGCTTCAGGCCATGACTCTCCAATTACTCAATACAATTTTCTGGCTACTGCCTTCTTCTTATTCTCTCTCTATTTATACTGCTAGATTCTATTACATAGCTGGCCACATGCCTTTAGGGCTACAAGTGCTACAACTACTACTACTTGTCTTTTAGTGCCATACATAAGGGAATAAAACAAATTAAGCAATTAATCCAAGGAAGCCCTGCTACTTGCTGCTTGTGTTGTTGTTTGAGTAGTGGGTGAATTGCTCTGCTGCTGTAACTGTCCTCGTGGCTTCCTGCCGTACACGGGCTCGTTGCAGAAGAATGAGAAGGAATCTCATACGTTCAAATAAAAAGATCTAATGGCTCTCATTACATCCTTCATTAATGGCAAAGATGTAAATATCCCTTTTTCCTATTTTTTTTTTTTTTTTTTTTCTATTTTCCCCATTCCTCTCCTTCTCCCTCTTCCTTGTTCATATCTCTTCCCCATTTTTTTTTTTCACTTTGAGTTTAGAAGATGTTCTAAAATGATTATTAAGAGGAATCAAGTAAAAGTTAACGTTATTTGGAGAATGTTCAGCTAGCAATTAATCCTTATTATTAGGTTTACAAGTTGTTCATGACCACTATCACTTTCTCTTCTCTAAAATTATAAGTACAATTAAAACTATGAATAAGCATTGATAATGGAGAGGGAGAGTTCAATACAACGAAGAGGAAAAACAATGAAAAAAGGAAAGTGAATTATGAATGTGCTTAAGTTTTGAGTCAAACATGCATAATTTTTGAGTCAAATGTGCATATTTTTTGGGAGAGAGAAAAAGAGATAAAAGAATGTGTATGAATCTAAGAAGAGAGATGTTGGGGAGGAGAAAAAAGAGTTATAAGTATCATATAAAAACTGGAAAATGAAATGTGCATAATTTTCGAACTGATTGTGCAGGTATTTTAGACTAAATGTGCACAATTTTACAAAGATAAAATTTAACCATTGGATTAAATACATGATCAAAATTCCTTCTCATTCTTCTCATTTTAAGATCCTTCTTATTGGATCTCAATATATATACTACCTCCGTTAAATGTTATGTGCAACTTTTGGGTATTATTTTTGAGATATAAAATATTCCAAAGTTGCACATAACAATTAACGGAGGTACTATATATAAAGGTGAAATGTGACTTATATTTAGTGTCATAGGTTGTTAGTTAAATGGGATTTTTATTTAGCGACGCTAGGAGTATTTATCTTGAAATAGAGGGAGTTTGAAATAATGGCACTTCAAAAAGAAAAAAAAAAGAGAGAACTATTTGTGCGAAAAAAAAGCTATTTCTTTTCTCTCTTTGAGTGTGCTATATTCTACTTCCATATGTATTAATTAGATTGTATTAGATGTCGGTGTAGAAGTAAAGCATTTCTTCTCTTTAACACTTCTTGTACTAGATCTTCTATTACTCTCCCGAATATTTGTAAAAGATCGACGACGACAATCCTTGTAAATGAGGCAGTGATACGAAAGAATGTATAATATCTATTGCAACATACAAAACATGCTACTCAGTCCTCCCATAATTTTCCACTGACTTTGTACCAGTTCAATGGGGACATCTAATTAGTGTATTTACAGGGTTCCAAAGTTGTACATGTGGAGTTCTGATATGTTAACTCGAAATCATTTCTCTTTTAATTTACTCACAGAGGGGTTTTTTTCCCCTGGGCTGTCTAAGGTGGTTAGAAGTTCCCAGCAATCACAACATGTGTTGCTTGAATCGTTACTTAAATGGATATAAAATTTTGGCCACAATTTAATTTTTTTTTTTTTTTTTAAGCATCAACGGAATGAGTTTAGCTGGTGATAATTGCATCAATATGGTTTGTAGAACTGATATTGATGATGTTGCTGTTATAGAAATGCATGCAGCCATGAAGTATTAGGTGGTCCGCAGTCTTTGTTGCTCTTGCTGATATAGTTCCTGATCATGATTAAAAACAATTGAGTGTTTAGGGAATGATCTCATTTATGTGATGTCTTTGAATGTAGGTTTTGCTGGATTTTATTCGGCAGATTAATGATGATGATGGGTATGTACTTTTATTTTTGATGTACTCAAATGTGATTTAGACTGAATAATGTTTCACGTTTAGAATTGTCCTGAAATGCTAGTTTTGGAAAAAGATACCCTCTATTAAATTCCCCTTTTTACTGAGAATGTATAGTGCCCACTTCTTTAGACTCCACCCTAATTCCAGTGTTTGACTAGGAATTTGGATATGTTTGAATTCCCTTTCTCGTTCACATCTTTATCTTTTCATGGTAAAAAAAAAAAAAAAAAATCCTACAAAGGAGAGTATAATTAATTAGTTGGGGCTGCGATTGGTCCACCAAGTGTGTGTGTGCGCATGCGTGTATACTCACACACACACGCGCGCGCACACACACACATATAGTGTTGAGATCTGATGTGCATTTAGTTTAAACTGATCGTGCACATACGTAGTATTTTCTACTAAATGTGCACATTTTCTTTTTGACCTGATATTTTTTTTGATGTTTCTGGAAAAACGAAGATTTATGCACAAAAAAAATATGCACATTAAATTTCGGTCAGATTATTTTTGCACATTTGATTTTTTTTGCACATTATGAGGTTACTTGTATCGTGGGGTTACTTGTAGGTGTTACTTGTATTCCGAGTAACTCCAGACCAAAACTCCATACCAAACCAGTAACACCCTACAAGTAACCCCTTACCAAAACCAGTAACACCCATACAAGTAACCCCAAAATTCAAGTAACACCTACAAGTAACCTTTGACAAAACCAGTAACACCGTATAAGTAACCCCTGACCAAAACTAGTAACTCTTGTACAAGTAACCCCACAATACAAATACAAATAATTCCTGCAAAAACAGTAACAACCCTACAAGTAACCCCTGCCGCACCATGTGGCCAGCCGCGTACAAATATATATATATATATATTGTTTCGTAATTTAGGTAGCCTGTATTCAATTTTAGGTTTCCCAAAGTGTTGTGTTACTAATATTTCTGTTTTTGATTTTTATCATTTTCTCAATTTTTGATTTACTACATTTTCACAATATTTCATGCCATAATCTACTTTTTTTTACCTTTGCAATATAATATTTCTCTACATCCAAAGCTTGATTAAATGCCATTATTTAGTTTTCTACCCTTTATAATATACACCCTATGTTACATTCACACAGGTATGGGTATCCGATATTGGTACGAATCCAAGTGTCGATACGACATTTTTAAAAATTTAGGACACGAGGACATTGTCTTAACTTTGGACTCGGGTACGAATACGATAATAAATTTTTTTAAGGAAAAAAAAGATACTTTCTTCGTCCCTTAATTAGATGCTTACTTTCGGGAATTAAGGAACTTGGAGTATAATTAAAACCTATGATTGGGAAGTACAAAGGGAATAAAAAGACTTTTATTGTTATCATTGAATAAAACTAAATAGAATGAAATTAAATGCTTGCACATGTCAACAATCCTTTAAGGAAAAAAAAAGGCCAATGACATTTGTTTATGAAAAATAAAAGAACCAATCAAATTCATTTAATATGCTGCACATGGTTTGCAATTGTTCAAATGGGGAATTAAGAGAGAATAAATGTATCTGTGCAACCATTAAATGCCAAAAGCAAAATTAAATAAAGTATTGCCACATCAATTTCGGGAATAAATTTGGGGAATAAGGATAACTTGGTAAAAAATCACTTACTAAAAAAGGAAATAAGCATCTAATTTTGAAACCCTTTAAAATTAAACATATTTATTAAAATTGATTACATAAACTGATAAACACCGTATATTTTAACTAACTATAAAATATTGGGGAGGCTTGTTTGGGAAACCAAACTAAAATAATAATTACGAAGTGAAACAAAAAATTTTTAACCACAAAGCCTTTTTATCAGCTCTATACAAAAAAGTTTTTCTTCCTCGGGGAGCCTTTAAGTTTTTTTTTTAATAAATGCAAAGGACCAAAAATTATCATTGTACCTCTTGGGAAACCACAAAGCTTATTTAAATAAAGGTAAAAAAATAAAAAAAAATCCTTCATCTCAGTGTTTGAAAAAGCGCGCCTAAGGCCCATGAGACGCAAGGCGAAATGGGGTAAGCGCTTAACTTGGTCTGGGCGAGGCGCGTTTGGTTAGGTGCACCAAAAGCGCACCCGAAGCAATTTTTTGCCAAATTTTTTAAGTGCTTGTACGCACTGAGGCGGGTGCGCCAAGGCGCTGCATAACCCTTCTCGCCTCAGCGCGCCTTTGAGCTTTTTTATACATTGCATCATCTTCCTTTAATGCTACGACCCGTGCTTTCATCTTCTCTCTATAGCTTCCCTTCTACAACCTTGCCGTACCCAACGGCCTAGTGGCATGTCTGGAACGGATTTCATACCCGGATTTGTGTCGGGTGAGTAACACAATCAATAAACTATACTAAAGGCGAAACCAGGAATGACACATGTCATTTCTTAGTTAAAAAAATTTCCGCCTTTTTTTCTTTCCTTTTTAGTCTTTTGCCATATTTTAATGACATCCATTTTATAACCTAAGATAATAGTTATTTCCATTTTGACAATATATTTAATTCAATTATACTCAATTAAATTTTTTTACATATATTCTGTATACTAGGAAACTTTAAGTTACAAAAATACTAGCATAGATTGTATTGGAATATATTATTTTACAATATTATTATAATATTATCAATATCAATTTTTTTTTCCTTCAACTTTTATCATATGATAATAAAATTTATTTTAATTAAAAATGAAAAATCATTTTGGTAGCATACTTTGTATTAATCTTAAAATTATACATAACGTTTATAAGAAAAAAATAATTTTGTAATAGTATACTTTATACATAACACATATTGAAAAATTAAACCTAATTATTCTAAATATTTTAAAACCTCGGCCTACTACTCACTAAAACATATTTAAAAAGTTGATTATAGAATATTAATTATCCTAAAGTAAAATGAACTCAACTTAATTTTCATATTATGTCGATTAATGTATGTCAACAATTTAAGGACAAATGTATATGAGTTCGTATATGGGTACTAATCTAAGTTTATTTTTTAATTTTCTTATATAAAATTTTATAGCTTCTAATTTTCTATTACTATATTTATTTATTTATACAATTCAATTTAATAACCTTTACGTATTTAGTATTGGTATAAACTAATTAAAATTCAACTTATTTGTTTACAAATAATTATTATTTTTGGATAAATTATTGTTGAATTAAACCATTATTTATTATTTATTTGCAGTAAAATTTAATTATGACCGTGCATGGCACGGGACTTAACCTAGTATACACCTATTTATAAAATATTACACATTTCCTTTACTACCCTTAATTCCCATGTAAAATGAGAAACAAGTACTATACTATGGGACAAAGGGAGTATATACCAACTGTCACGGTCCAAGTGTTTCACGCTCTTGTCTATTTAGGGTCAAAAGTACTTGTGAGCACGTAGTTGTACACGCCAGATCTTTGATCAATGCTTTGTACGATGGCCAAGCAGGTCTAGTTAGACACAAGCGGGACCAGTGATGACTTTTATCTGATTTAATGTGTTAGGGCTTTGAAATTATCTGATTTTGGGAGCTTTAAAATGTGGTGGCTATAGCTATAACCTGACCTTATTAATAAGAGACCTATTAGAAACCCATTATTCCATTGGATATACTGAAATCTAATGGCTACCATTCACGTGTAAATAATGGCAATTCTGTAATGATCTTTATCATCTTCTTTTTAATAATACAGCTGCATCTCCTCCCCCCCCCCCCCCCCCCCCCGCCCCGCCCCCCTTCTCTTTCTCTCTAATTTTTCCTCTCTATAGTGTTTATAAATGGATAGTTTGCAAATTCTAAAACTTATATATATTAAATGCAGATTCATATATTTGATTCGTCCATTGAAATCAAGCAACTAAATCTCAAGCTTTTCTCTGCAGCCTCCTCTTCTAATTTCCAAGACGTAAATTTAGGTTCTACATTGAACCTTTTTCTGTCTTGGGAGAAGAAGGCGTAAAATAACTGTGATTTATAAATAGAGATGGAGATATATCTCTCTTTTAGTTTCTAAGCTGCAAAAAGAATAAGGTTATTAGGTTTTAAAAAGTGATGTAATCTATATGAACATTAACTAGTCATGAAGCTTTTTCAATCAATAGTATGTATAAATAGGTAGCCATTAAGATTATCATAAAATAATGCAATATATTGCGTGATGAACCTTAGTCATCCATAACAACTACTACCTCCTTTTTCAAGTTGTCACACACTTCCCTTATACCATGTTTTGTGATTTATACATAGTGAAAAATATAGTCATGTTAGATCTTATTAAATTCGTTACGATATAGATTTTCAAAATATCAACTGTTTATAATTTTTGCTTATCGGTAAATAAAAATATTAATAGTTGAATTTGTGCATTAGCAAATGTGACTTAAGAAACATGTAAACTTAAAAATAAAAATAAAAATAAAAAACAACGGAGGAAGTATTAGATAAACAATAATTTAAAGGCAAAATTGGCTACAACACCCTGACGTATGGCTTAGGTGCACTGAGCACCATGAACTATGTGTAGTTGCCAAAATACCACCAACTATGTGGTAGGTGTGACGCGTGCCTTAAATGAAAATGTTCTGCCACTTATTTCATTAGAGAATGTAAATCCATGCGTGTTAATTGGATGGAATACTACATAAATGTTATAGAGCGTGAAGATTCACCTCATCCCGGTGAAATAAGTTGCCGAAATGTTCATTTATGGCATGCGTTGTACCTAATACCATAGTTGGTGGTGTTTTGGCTACTACGCAAAGTTCAGGGTGCTCAGTGCACTTAAGCCATAATTCAGTGTTGCGGCCAATTTTACCTAATTTATAATGGAAATACAGGCAATTTATGGGAAGTACATAAACATGTAGTTGAAGCTGTTAGATTCCATGGGAAATAGATGAAGTCAGCCAAACATAAGAAAAGAAATCAATCAATGGGTAGTGCTTCCTTAGCGTCATCCAAACATATCGAGGGCATCTCCTAGGTAGTGTACAGCGAAAAAAAACTTCCAATGAGATGAAATTTTATGGAAATTTAATCCTCACGTGAATTGAGATTGCATGTCCACCTACAAGTCATTTGCTCCACCAGATCACCTTTCATTCCCTTGTGAATTAGGTGACTATTGGTGATAAATTAAAATGGAACTTCCAAGAAATAATTATTTCCAACATACCAACAACACTAGTTATATTAATCAAAAGTATGCTAATTCTTCAATGCTAAAACAATTAAGTCATTGCAATGAAAGAGAGCCTTTAAGAGACTTATTTACAGTAGGGTGAAAATGTAAATAGCTACACGACGTGTCAGAGTGATGAAGAGAATGTGTGCCAATGGTTTGATGATGGGTAATGCTATCTTCAAAGTTCAAACCCAATTCATTGGCTATGGTGATGATTGGCCAAAAATTCCAATGCTAAGAGCTCTTTTTAGATTGTGCCAAAACTTGGTTCAACCTAGTCCATTGGTATATAGCTAAATTCTGTTACCCCTTTTTACTCATTTACATCAGCTACTGAATCCTGCTGAACTTGACTTAAAAGTAATAGCTTGCTTGATGTTGCTCAGTTCGTCTCTTTCATTTAACTTCTTGTCTGGTTAAGAGAAATAAGAACACGATGTTCCTGTTCATGTTTTACTTAAATTAGCTTAAATGCTTTTTATTAACAGGCCCATGGAAGAGCAGAGACATCGGTATGGACCACCACTGTACAGCCTTACAAAGATGGTGCTCTCTATACGGCTGTTAATTTTACTGATGTGGACGCGTTTTGATGCCAGAAAGATGTGAGATATTCTTTGATATTTTCTCTTATTTTCCTGGATTCTGATGTGTTTACTGTTTAGCCTTTAGATTGTAGTGCAGCTAAATTTTGCTGTTTTCAGATTTTTTTTTGTTACTTTTCCTAGATGTACTCTTTGTCATCCCTGTGAGCTTCTAACACTTTTCTTGTTGTTTTACTTGATAAACAGAACAGAAAATGAATTAGCTATTTTAGAGCAAGCTGTCAACGTTTATACTACTGAATTTGAGAGGTTTATCAAGTTTATGGGGTAAACCTTCTTACTATTCTTTTGAAAGTACAATTGCTCTCCAAAGCACATTCCATTATCTTCATACTTTATTGACGCATCGTTTTGGGGGCATACCTTATTTTGTTAGTGAGGTCTTTGCAAATTCCCCCTTCTTTATATCAGCTGATGAAGTAGGCTCCATAGATTCAAGGTGAGCTCTTATTTAGTTTTCTTATTGTCAGGGTCAGGCAAGGCTAATATGCTACCCTCATTATTGGTTGTCAATTGAATTTCTTGTTGTTAATCTATAAACAAGTTTTTAATTTGTAATTGGAATCTGCAGAAATGATGATTATAAAGAGATGAGCATTCCTGCTGGGAAAACCCATGAGGTTTGTTGCAATAGCCCTTTTCAAACTTAAATGTAAAGGTGGTATTTTGTATGTCTATGGATTTCTTTTGTTTGTTGATATTTGGTAAGTGGATTGACTTCTTAGGGCTAAGTTTGATGACAGAAGATCAAAATGAAGATAACCATGCAAAAGCCTAATTAGCATAAGACCAGGAATACTATTGGAGACCCCATTTTGTAAATTATTATGACCACAACATTGATTAAATAGCTCATCTAAGGTTTGAGCTAATGATATCATTCATGTCATTGACCTTTTTGCTAAGAGGGTTGGTGAAAGGGGCATATGGCATATCTTTAACTTGGATTTGAGAAGACTGATTGTAGAGTACAAAGCCAGAAAGGTTTAGGTAGAATTGGTGTCCCCTCTTGTTTTGCATCTTGATTTTAGACAACACTTGTTTTAGAATCTGGTCTTTTAGTCTCTTCTTAGAGTCTGTCTTGAAATGTTTGATTTCTTTGATTTGAAAATGGCAACACCAATAAAGTAATATGGCAAATATGCCATTTTTCTAGGGTTGGTGGGGTGGGCAGGAATTTAAATACTACGTATTAAAACTGGACAAGCTGCCACATTGCACACATAAACTTATGTCATCTTATTGCCAACCTTGAAAAACAAGTTCCAACCTGTTGCTTTGTTCTAGGAGCTTGTAATTTTAATTCTCTGACCTAAATTTTATTTTAAAAATCTTTTTATTTATATTTTCATTTATTGGTATTGCTTGATCTCACTATTAATTATTTTTTTTTAAAATAAAAATTTTCTAGGTGGTGTTGTCAGTGGATTCAATCAACTCATATATTGCTTGGGACTTCTCTTTGGAGCAAAGTAAAATGAAATTGGTACTCTCTTGCTTTTTTTTTTTTTTTTTTTTTTTTTTTTTTTTTTTTTGTCATTGAATGCAACTGCAATTATAGAAGATGTGCTTTTCTATTTTAGTGTATGAAATAAGCCAGTGTAATTGCCAAATGGCTGTTGCCTGTTTTTTTAAACTCAAAACAGGTCCAAATGTATAGTGTTTCACTAGAGAACTTGGAAAGATTACTGTGATTGAGCACCACCATGTGGATCTAATTTTTAGCCGTGAATTTGACGAAATTAGTTAGCTGCTCTATCAAGCAAATGGGGATAGTTTTAAGCTGAATCAAGCAGTTGGGGTTAGTTTTAAGCTGATATTTTTTGCTTAGATAGTGGTTCAAGTTGGTTGGTATTTTCTTCCAGAAAATTTTGAGGGCATTTCTTGTGAACTCAATTGACATCAAAGTTGAATTATATGTGCTGTCTGTGTTGTTTGAAAGCATGATGCTGCCGACCTCTTATCATTTATGCCTAATTATTGCCTCTTTGGTGCATTGTCTTAGAGATGGCTTCAATGGATATATTGATACAGTTGATGGACCATGGGAACATTGATGTTCATTTATCTCTCCATCTCCATAACTAGCGCCATACAACCTAGACTGTGTAAGAATTTTCTGTAAACTTTGGAAAGCTATAAGAACCTAATAATTCAGTGTACTATATTCTTTCTTTCTGGTGAAAGAAGGGGTGGAAAGTAGTTTTTGGGTAAGATGGTTGAGTTTACTCATTCAATTCTTTTTTACACAATGATATTGATAGGTTATCATATGCCCGGCAAAAATAAATTCCTAGTAAAACCTCCTACCAATGTAGTAGGGTAAGTATGGTAGAACACATAGAGAGATGGTTATTTAGTCTTGCTTTAGAATTATGTCACATAATTAGTATGGATAGTCTATACTAACAAAAATAGATAAAATATAATAAAGAACCCTAGGGTTGTGGTTCACCATGTTTATACTTCATAATCAATCAATATACTTTTACAATTTATGTAATGAACTAACTTAGGGGAGGGTATTATGGGTAGTTTTATGCAATGCACCCACCACCAGCTACCTTAGTGTACGGCAGGGGACAGATTCAGAAACAACAGAGGCAATAGAATAGCAGAAACGGTCCACTGTTTAGCAGGCTGTGTTAGTTAGAGTTTTACTATGGGTAATTTAGCTACGGGACAAGCTGTAGTATAATAGCAATTAAGGCCTTTGGCCATTTGTGTAGTACTTGTAATAGTTTAAATAGAGGAGGGCAGTAGCTAGAGAAATTAGGCAGAAAGTATTATTTTTAGAGAGTCCTTGGAGAGTGATGGCCTAAAGCCATTGTCGATTGTACGAAAGCTTCAAGCTTTATCTATCCAAATCAACCTTCCGTCCATTTAATTTAATCACTTCACGCTAGTCCGTTGCAGTTGGTATCAGAGCCGACATGCCTCCAATGGCGCCGACAGTGACCGTGGAACGAGTTGCAGCTCTCGAGGAGCGTTTAGAGGAAATCAGCGACAAGGTAGGGGATGGAGAGAACTCCATTCAGCACATCTTGATGACGACGATTCGCGAAGGAATGGAAGCCATTCAAAACACTTTGACGGAGAGATTCAACAAGAATTAAGAATAGGCAGCCCGCAAAAATAGAGAAGCCATTGAAGAGTCCAACCGCAAGAACACGACTGCCATTGACGAAGCAACCCAGAAAATTGAAGGTCGCGTGAATCAGTTCAGAGATGACCAGAACCAACAAAATGCTTTAATGAAGAACCAGCAAGACCAGTTTTTTGAGGAAATCAGGGGAATGGTTGCAGCCTTGAAAAATCACGGAAAAACACCCAGAACGACAGAGGAGGCTGAGCAGTTACTGGAGCAGGGGGTTTTAGTGACCCGTCGCAGGGTGCAGGTGGTTGCAACGAGCTGCCGCTAAGAGCTGGTGGTGGGGGTTTCAACAGGCTCCGTTTTGGAACTTGGGACCCCGGAGAGAGAGAGAGGGATTTCGGAATCACCCCCTTGATCACTCCGACGGTCGTGGTGGCAGGAAATACCGCAAGCTGACATGCTGACCTTTGACGGCGCCGAACCCGACGGTTAGATTCTTCGGGGAGAGCAATACTTCGAGTTTTATAGGCTAACGGAGGTGGAGAGGCTCCAAGCGGCGGTGGTGGCCATGGACGGCGACGCGCTGCGTTGGTACCAATGGGAAGGCCGGCGCCGACCACTAATCGGGTGGGAGGATCTCAAAACTCGGGTCTTAACTCAATTTCGGCCGGTGAATGAAGGGAGCCTCCATGAGCAGTGGCTTGCCGTGGAGAAAACCACCACCGTGATGGAGTACCGGCGCTTGTTCATAGAGAGGGCTTCACCTCTACTTGACATCCCGGAGAGTATCATGAAGAGCCACTTCGTGAACGGACTTAAGGAGGAGATACAGGCGGAGTTACGGATGTTAAACCCGTGGACCCTTGAGGAGGCCATGGATCTTGCGATTCGGGTAGAAGAGAGAAATCGGGTCAGCCACATGAAGAACCCTAGTGGAGCCTTTCCCAAGTCTGGACCCTATTCTGATTTTAATAGAAGCCCAGCTTCTATCCCTCTTATTCCTATAGGATCTTGGGCCGGCCCAATCTTACACAACACACAACCAGCCTTTTAACTCCACAAACCCCAACCCACAAAATGCTTAAACCTCGCACATCCCTTCAACTCAAACACCTTTCACTACCAGCACAACCGGTCCTACACCACCACGAACCCCACCCAAACTCCACAAACCTCTGTAGCTTCGATAAACCACCCGACCCACTCCTACCAAAATCGAACCAACCCAAGCTCAACCAGATTTAGTGGGGAGGTGCGGCGCCTAACTTAGAAGGAACTTCAAGACAAAAGGGCGAGAGGCCTCTGTTTCAAGTGCGACGGCCGATGGACGGGTCCCACTCACGTCTGCACAGCCAAGAGTCTAAGCGTTCTAATCGTGGAGGAAGATGAAACGGACGACGCAAGCGAGCTGATGGCACTAGAGGGGACGGCAGCAGGGGAGTTGCTGGCTGCGATGTCGATGAATTCTTGACTCCCACCTTGTGGACAAGGTGGCTCTTTTGGGGGGCGGTATTGCAATGCACCCACCACCAGCTACCTTAGTGTACGGCAGGGGACAGATTCAGATTCAGAAACAACAGAGGCAATAGAATAGCAGCAACGGTCCACTGTTTAGCAGGCTGTGTTAGTTAGAATTTTACTATGGGTAATTTAGCTACGGGACAAGCTGTAGTAAAATAGCAATTAAGGCCTTTGGCAATTTGTGTAGTACTTGTAATAGTTTAAATAGAGGAGGGCAGCAGCTAGAGAAATTAGACAGAAAGTATTATTTTTAGAGAGTCCTTGTAGAGTGATGGCCTAAAGCCATTGTCGATTGTACAAAAGCTTCAAGCTTTATCTATCCAAATCAACCTTCCGTCCATTTAATTTAATCACTTCACGCTAGTCCGTTGCATTTTAGTATATTAGTAGTCATCAAATGTAATATGGGTATTTTAGTAATTTTAGTTTGCTAGGTTAATTGCCCTTAGTATAAATAGGTAGAGAGGAGTAGAAGAAAGTAGGCAGAATTTTGGAGTGATTCCCCAGGAGAGTTGTGACCTCAAGTCACTATTGGAGCTTTGTAGGCTAAACCTACTACTATTGTTTGTAAGAAACCATTAATTTGTTTACTTAAATTTCTGAGTTTTCTCCTTAGTTGTACTGTTATTATATCGAGTTATATCAGTCCATTACAATTTAATTATTCAATGTCTAGAGCACTAGTTAATCCTATGATATGGTATTAACTCTTTCAAATTAACATATAAAGTATGGTCGCAACCATAATTGACTTCATTAATTGTAAATAAGCCTCTAAATGTACGATTTTTTTATTTAAACTCTTATAAAAATTAATCAAACTATCAATTGAAAATTAAAAGATCAATTGAGATTCATAATATAAAGGAAAAATTGCCACCATTAATCTCAACCTTGCCTCATCTGCCAAGATTAATTCCAAATTTAGTTTATTCCCTATCACAATACTTGGCTAACGCCCAATGGTTGGCCGTTAATGTTTTCACTCTAGCGGCTGTCACTAGCAACGAAAGGCAACTAGTCCTTGTTTCCTTTATAACTCTCGCTTTATCCCTGTGATAAGGGCATGTGACCTATTGTTGAAAAGCTCTTCAAGTGTAGTTTCCAATCAACTTGAATCATCCAAATCGACATGAACACTTTGATTCACTAACTTGATCCATTGACTTTCCTTTCAAATATCATCCAAGTTAACTTTGAATACTTTGAAAGCATCCAAATGATTGTGAAGTCAACTGTAGTATTAAGATTCTATAATAACACTGACAAAGTGTAATAGAGCACAATGTGACAATATATGCAAACGTGACCACAAAAAGTGGCTAAAAGAGCCAAAAAGTAACTATAAAAGTAACTAAACGTGTCTAAGAATCCTTTATAAATATGATTCATCAAATACCTCTAAAACTATTCACTTTAGAAGGGTGTTTGTATGCCGATGAACTAAAAATATCTTCTTTGAAGAAGCTAATGCTAAAGATGAAGCTTTTAACTTCTGTAGCATCCCTTTTATTACTGTAATATCGAAGTCTTGGCAGCTTAATTTTTGCTTCAGCAATTTTTCGATGCACCATGGTCTCGGCCTATTGCATACAGAAGTGCCGTGGATTAATCACCTGCATTGTCAACTTGTCTGCAAAGTGTAAAAAGCTTGGTGAATTTCGGTTGTAGTTCATGTCTCTTGACTAATCTTAATCTCTTCAAGTTGGGTTCACCTGTGTACACCAATGCTTTATGCTTGCCTGTGGATGCTCGATTCTTCAAATAAGCCGACATATCGTTTTTGCTCGCCGGGTGGGTGGTAAAAAAAGTAGTTAACACTATGGTCCGATCAAAAGGTTGAATCCTCGTGATGGTCTTTGTTTGTCACTAGACTCACTACTCTGAGAAAGAAGATTTAGAGTAGTATATTTATTTTTTAGGGTTTTTCTATACAGTGCCCATGAGATATTGACTTTTCCAAGCTGTGCCCACCCATTTTCAAAATTCTACGATGTACCCCTAAGGTACTTTTAGTGTCTACGATGTAACCCTACCCTTATCCCTCCGTTAACTTAAGTTAACTTTCCGTTAACTTTAAAATAAATAATTAAAAAAAAAAAACAAAAAAAAAAACCAACCACCTCTCTCTCCTCCCTCACAAGTCACAACTACCCACCAACCACCACTACACCTCCAGCTGCACCACAGTGGCTTGCCCCTATCTCCTCGACCGCCTACTGCCCGCTAGAATACCAGCCACCCCAATCCCCTCCTGCACCGGAAAACCCACATTCCTACTCCCAACTGCTCCCTGCACTCCACACCACCAAAACAGACCAACCGCACGAACCAGCAAACGCCACCGACCAGCTTCTCCTCTCACCTCAGCCCCTAAAATCACAAAACACCAGCAACCCCTACATTAGCGCAACCACATGCGCACCACCGCAACAATTAAACGACACCAGACCCTAATTTTTCCCCCTATTTAATTTTAATTGTTAAATCATCAATTTTGGTTCAATTAGATTGAGATTAAATACATAAATTTGTTTTAATTAATTTTTCCAATGAAAATCTGCACGAATATGGTTTAATTGGTCGAGATTGTTCGAATTACGCCCAAAAATTTCGAAAAATGGTCGAAAATCTGGCAGTAAAAGGATAAGTGAGAGAGAAGGAGGGAGGAGGATGATGCGGTGGTGGTTCGAGGAGAGAGGGGCGAGCCACTGTGGTGCGGCGGTGCAGGTGGATCGAAAGTGTGGCAGTGCGGCTGGAGGTGCGGTGGTGGGTACTTGTGATGGAGGAGAGAGAGGTGTTTGGGTGTTTTTGGGAATTTTTGTTTTTTTTTAATTAATTTATTTTGAAGTTAACTTATGTTAACGGAGGGATTAGGGTAGGGTTACAGCGTAAACACTAAAGGCTCTTCAGGGGTACAGCGTAGAATTTTGAAAATGGGTGGGCACAGCTTGGAAAAGTCAATACTTCAGGGGCACTGTATAGAAAAACCCTATTTTTTAAAACTGCATTTGGAGCACAATATTTTTTTTAATTACTAGAAAACTTAATACTTTGTCATATCCAAGGTCCAAATGCAAGTACGTAACTTATATGGCTCTAAGGCCTATGGTACCAACAAAACACACACACAGTATATGTGATGAGGATGGTTTCTTACACTGGGGTGATATAGTGGCATGATTTTATTTGGCTTCTTATAGCTGTATGAGGCTTCTGTTCTTACACTTATGTTGTGTATATATATTATTATGTCTCGAAGCTATACTTATCCTTATGAGTAATATTTTTAGCTTCATCTTGCTGTATGCAGGATATTGGGTTCAGCGTGGAATATACAAACTCTTCTGGTGAAAAAAGTGTGAGTGATAAGTTTAGAAATCTCTCTCTCCCCCCCCCCCCCCCCTCTCTCTCTCTGTCTCTCTCTCTCTCTGGTCTTCTGGAAACTCTCATATCTATGGTGCATCTAGATATAGTTTAATAGTTATATAGAGCTTCGACATGACAACATTCATGAATCTGTGACTGAAGCATTATCTGACTTACATGCTACAGCTTATCTTGCCTTATCGCCGTTGTGAATCTGATCAGGTGAGTAGTTCTGTACTTCTGTTGCTTTTTGTTCTGCTGATGTTCTTGATGGGGATATGTAATTATATGAATTGACAAATTTCAGGGAAATTTTTGCACGTGTATGGCCGGAACTTACAAACTAGTATGGGACAATTCATATTCAACCTTTTTTAAAAAGGTAGGAATGCTTAAATTGAAATTGGTTTCTGTGAACTAGATAGATGTGTTTGGTGATCTATGCATTTATCTTTCATTGCATATACCTTTTACATTTATGGAAAGGTAAAATGATATAGTAGACTTGCGGTGGGCTAAACTAGTCATTGCATTCAAAGAGGGTGGAAAGCCTTGGTTTATGATCTGAAAAGTTGAAATTAATATCGGAGAAGATGTAGGTTCTTAGAATAGCCTTGAGATGAGGTTTTTAGCACATGTAATAGAATTTTTACGTTTTGGACCCCCTATGCCTTGTTTTTGGTGGGGCTTATGTATGTGATTTCCTTAATGCTATCCAAGATTCTAGTTGGTTTAAGGAAGCGTAGTATTGCATTTCATTCGCAACTTGAGCTTTACCTGCTAAGCGTTAGATAGCACACGTTGGTCTTGTTCTGGCATTTGGGCTTGGTTGTTTTCTATCTCAATATTGATTACATCGTCATTTTTTTTCTTTTATCATTGGAATAGGCTCTGTTTTACAAGGTAGATTGTATACCCCCTGTTATAGAACCAGCACAAGAGTGATTCAGAGAATGGATGGAAGATTTCCTGGGCATTGAAATGGATCAAGAATCTTGACCTTGTAATCTTCCTAGTATTCCATTATTTTGTATTTTTCATGTACTTTGCACCAGCTTGTTATGCTGTGTTGTATATTATTCTGATATCTGATTTCCATCCCATGGTTGGGCTGATATGCATATGGGAGATCAACTACTTGTATTTGGTGTTAATGTGCAGAAAATTGCTTTTCTGAATTTTAGGGGATAGTAAACAGAATCTGTCAATAAACCTTCAAATTTGGAAATCTCATATTTTGGAAGTAGGGACTAAATTCCCCAGCAGGGTTTGAAGCCACAACTTTAAGGTTAGAAGGTACATATCTTACCACTAAGCTTAGTTTGGTGTTTTGGAACCATGATACTTTTTTTTTTTTTTTTTCCAATGGTCATAAAAGGGACTAAATAAAGTAAACTTGCAAAAACAACAACTAATACATTGAAAAAAGTGGAAAATGGCTCTAAACTTTTTGATTGTTTGGTAAATGACTTTTCATTGACTTTTTTATTGGCTTTGGGCTTTTGGCTTTTTCATTTGGTCAAATATCCAAAATTTGTGTTAGGTAAATGATTTTTTTAGCCAGCTAAAAAGTTGGCTTTTAAGCCAAAATGTAAAAGCTACTTGGAGTAGCTTTTGGCTACTTAAGTTACAAATAACATCCAACAACTAATTTTACAAACATATTTTAGACTAATAAAAAGTCAAACAGCCATCGAAAAAGCCAATACAAATAGCCAGCAACCAATTGCCAAACAAGGCCTTTGGCTTTTTGCTAACTAAGTTACTAATAACATCCAGCAACCAATTTTACTAAATATGTTTTTAGACTAATAAAAGTTAAATAGCCAACAAAAAAGCCAATACAAACAGCCAATCAAACCAGTCCACATCCAATAGGCAGCATCCAATTGCCAAATTAGGCCTTAATAAGTGTTATAGTTTGATCGAACACACATGTCAAGACACCTACTTTGACCATTAATTTATTTATCTAATTATATGTTTGTAAAACTATAGGAAAATTAATATTTACCAAAGTATACATTATAGCGAATCAAACCATGTACAATAATATTTGTTTTTTAATATTAATAAATTAATTAAGTCAAAACAATTATGTCAAAGTGTAACACTTATTAAAATACGGAGGGACTGTTTTCTCATTTAGAGTACATGGAAAGAACGAAACACCAACATAAATATAATCATATAATGAGTCTCAAATATATATAGAATTTACCACAAAGAGCAATTCTCACAAACCTTTTACTCCTCCGAGGACATCTAACTACTGCAATACCCCTCCATCTAGACCTGTCAATTTCTGACCCGACGTGGCAACCCAATCCTACTTGATTTCAAACCCGTTTTAATGAGAGAGAGCCTGACCCCAACCCGACCCAAATGACTCGAAATAGACCCGATTTGACCCATTTATCATAATTTAATTTGTAATGATCCAACCATTCGAACCAAATGACCCATCCCGACCTGTTGACCCGAACCCGACAAGTTAACCCGAATTGACATGTCTACCTCCATCCAATTGTAACTTGGTGGTGTGGGAAGCTCCTCCTCCTAATTTTTTCAAACTCAACTTCTGAGAGTTTGGATTGTGATAATTCAATTGTACGTCATCAATGCGCGTTTTTTTAACCTTGGTAACACAAAAGTACCTAAGTGAAAATTAAAATGTTTGTGACATAATACCTGAGGTTGATGCTCCATTCTTCTTGAGGAAGTCAAGGTATTTCTGGCAATTGCGTTTCCAATGCCCCTTCTTGCAGTAAAAGCATTCACTTTCACTTGCAGCCTTGGGTTTTGGATTTGCCTTAGGCTTATCAGGAGCCTTGGCAACTTGCTTGCCCTTGCTCTTGGCACTAGCCTTTTGCCCCTTCTTCTTGAACCCCTTTCCCTTTTGAACCATGATAACCTCTTTCTTAGGTTCCTTAGGGATTTGCTTTTCAGCACTAACCAGCATTGTGTGCAATTGATTCATAGTCTTTGCAGTCACAGTCATGTTAAAATTCATGATAAACTGGTTAAAACTTTCTGGAAGTGAGTGGAGAATGATTTCAGTTGTCATCTCATCACTGTATGGGTGCCCCAGTTTCTCCATAATTTGAATAAGGCCGATCATTTTTAAAACATGATCATGAACTGTGGCACCCTTCTCCATCCTACAATCTAGATTCTCACGATGGAGCTTGTACCTTTCAACTCTAGCTTAGCTTGTTTCTTAAACAAAGCTTTGCGTTCTTGCATAATTGTGTACGCATCCTGGTCCTCAAAACGCTTTTGAAGACTAGGTTCCATGGTAACAATCATCAAGCAAGTGATAGACACAACTCTATCATGAGCTTCCTTGTGCTTCTTAACTTCGCCGTAGCAATGGAATGATAATGACATCCTCTCTACCTTCAGATTTCATAACGAGCTTTAGCATTCTTTCCCAAGTGGAAAAGTTTTCTCCTGTCAACCTATCCTTCTCAAGGAATGGTCGAAGATTGTAAATGTTGTTGTCATTGTGATTATGGTTACCCATCTAAGTCAAAATAAGGCAAAGTTTAATAATTATGTTTAATTTAACATTAAAGTATCATATACGAATTAATTAGGTAACTTTAAAGCACTTTATTCAATATTAATTGATCCCAATTGAATTTTAAGTGATTCTAAGATCCTTTATTTGTGTAATAGTTGACCGGAATGAGGCCCTACCATCAAGTATTACACTTTCAAGGTGAGTAAACTCTTTACTGATTACAACTCTTGTAACTCTTAGTTGAATAATTAACCATCACATGTTTAATTATTACTTTTTGCTTCAAGGTTCTAAACGCTTTAGGTAACCTTGTTGAGCATAATCAATTAAATATGTAGAACGTTATCCACCCCACAATACCTAAAATAACAAGTGACACTCTGCGGAGGCCGACCTATCACTCACTATTCAAAGATGGTTGGGTATCTAATTGGAAAAGCAATCTCAATATTACTGGGACCTAGATTCATTTATGTTGTGATTATTTAGTGAACTCTAGCACATCATCTCAACATAAATAAAATCTAACATGCATAATCTACTAATGCAATAAAACATGACATAGTATGGCTCCTTAGTCCTAAGAAAACTAGAAATGAAAAGCTCCCACTTGAATCATCATGGATCTCCATCCACCTCGCTCCTTTGGGCCTTCACTTCACGGGCTTCTTTGGACTAACACTATTTAAATAACTAACCTATTTACTTTAAATAAAATTTACAAAAATTCTTAACGTTTCGCAGGCCGTATTTAGATTACAAAAATATATCACGATGCGCAGATCGTATTTTAGAATCTATAGCCACACTAGTCTATATACAGCAACATAATATCATATATTATATAAAATGTCATATAATAAATCACTCAACATGCTTGTCTAAACTATAACATCGAATGTTCATAGTTAAGGCAACGTATTTCCTAAAATATCATATATTTTAACATATCATATACTTTAACATAATTAGATAATATTATACATTATTCATGACCAATTATAAAATATCATATATTTTAATTTAGGCATGAGATAGAATCAAATCTTATTTTAATCTAGAAAAATAAATCATATCTAATCTTCCATGATTATCCTAACAAATTTAGGAGATCCTATCCTATTTATTAGCCAATAAAATAATTTTAAAATCAATTATATCCTAATCTAATTATGGGATAATCACATTATTTAAATCAATTATCCTTTTGGAATATGCTCAAAATATCCTAATCAATCTTATCCAAAATTAACCACTTTAATTTTGGATGATTACCAATTTAACAACTTTAAATATGGATAATATCAAATATAACAACTTTTAAATATTTGATTTTATCCTAAAACAAAAAAATTTATCCAAAACAAAACCGATTTTATCCCAAAATAATTTTGTAATTACCTTGAAATAATTTTTCAAAAAACAATATTTTTTTTTTTTTTTTTTTTTGAAAAACTGTGACTGCATGGTGTTGGCCAACTTGGTTGGCTAGCCGCAAGGCAGCAGCACCCTGTAGCAGTTGCATCCACGGCAGCAGCGTGCAACTGTTGCACAGCTGCTGCCCCAGCCACCTTGGACCGTCGCCCTCCCCTTCCCATCCCTCTTGGACTGCCACAAGGTCGGCAGCCGCGCGTGGCTGCGCCACCAAGCCGCGGCTTCCGGCCTTAAAACTAATTATTATTTTTTTGTTTTAAATTTAATTAAAATAACTTTTATAAAAATTAAATCAAATCAGTCAAAAATTAAAATTAAATCAAGGAAATTTTAGAAAATAACACCACAAAAAAACACAAATTTTGATTATAACACCACAAAATTTAAAATTTTGCTTATAACACCACAAAAAAAAACTCACAAATTTGATTTCACCACCACTTAACGAATTCTTGGATGAAATCCGTTAGTGGGGCCATAATTAGACACGTGTCAATAATCTATAGGTTTAAAAAATTGAATTAATTAAAAGAAAAAAAAATTAAAAAAAAAAAAAATCCCTAACCTAGCTAGCTCCACCACCAGCGCCACCTTACCTTAGCCGCCAACACCGTAACCCAGGTCGCCGGCACCCATTTGCCTCCACCAAAATTGACGAAACCACCCACGCTGCCGTATTTTGCCTTCTCCTTCCCCGAAAACCACCCACGTCGCTGAAATTCTCACCCGCACTGACAGGGTAAAGTTGTATCCCCTAATCAAAAGTAATACCTAAATCCTCTAACTCATGTTAAGATTTCAAGGCGATCAAACATCAAATTATGATTAACTAATCCCCGGCAACGGCGCCAAATTTTGACAGGGTAAAGTCGTATCCCCTAATCAAAAGTAATACCTAAATCCTATAACTATTGTAGATAGGGAAGTAGGGTCGATCTCCACAGGGAAACAAGTCTTTCTATTCCTAATTAACTAAAATAATCTAGATTATGAAGTAACCAATATTTATATTTGAATAAGAAACTAAACTACTAAGATTGAGAATAAGGAGAAAACAATATATAAAAGGATCTAGGGCATATGTTCACCAATAAATAATACTCCAGGGTAAAACATAATAATCAATCATTAACATTGCATGAATAACATGATTAACAGGCTCTCGCAATTTATTAATCAACATAGATCTAACAGGCTCTCGCAATTTACTAGATCTAAGTTCTTATTGAAAATAGCCTTTAATATCAAATTAACATCTGCTCGATTCATCAATTCAATATTGCTATACTTTTACAAGCCGTAATTGTAAAGAGTTAAAACAATTCAATAAGAAATTATCATGCAATACCAATAATCAATAATAGTCAATCATCAATGCATCAATTAACCAGATTGTAAAGGGCTTTCGCTACGTATTACAATCACACAATTAATTTACCGGTATTAAATCTCATCTCTCGAATCTCGACTTAACCATTTATAAATTAATCTGCCTATTGAAACTATAACTAAACATCAATTCTCATTTGTCGAATCTTGAATCAATATTGTCAAACTCATGCATAAAAGATCATGCCTAATCTAGTCACATAGCATTAAATCAATCAATAGGAAATTAATCTAGCATTGACAATCAACAACAATAAATTACCCCTTCGTATTATTTATGGATCCCCATAAACCCTAGAAATAAAATACTCACACATAATTAAAACTAAACTAATCAAGACAATTACAGGAGACATGATCAAAGAAAGAGCTAGAATAAATTACTGAAATTAAACTAAGAGTTATATAGAGAGAAAATAATACCAAAAGTTTAAAAGGAGAGAGAAAAGAGTTAGAGAGAGAAAGTCTCAGAAAAATTAAAAAAGAGTAAAAAGAAGGTAAAAAAGTTACTAAATTCGTTTTACGGAGAAGTATTTATACTCCGTAAGAATCCTAAACTAAAACAAACTTAAACGACGTTAATCGTCTCCTAACAATAACACGCGCCCGATCGAGCGAGGCACCGCCCGATCGGGCGCGCCTTTTTGCTCCCTAATACTAATCTCGCGCCCGGCCGGGCGCGTCACCGGGCGCCAACCTTAGCTTCTCCCGCCTGGCCGGGCGACTCTCTTGGGCCACTATTTGGACTACGATTGGGCTCCAATTATTTGGGCCAATTTGGGTTTCCTCTTCGGGTCTTGAATACTCGGCCCAAATGCCCCGGTATCACACATACCAAGCCCAATCGCCGGTTCGATGGCTCTAACCGGCCCTGGGCTATAAAATCTGGTCGTGCTTCTCCAATGTTCGTGATTGCTCCAAAATATCTCGGGAAAATACTCCAAAAGCATAAATCCCTGCAAAAGTCAACCAAATCTACGAAAACACTAGGAAACGCCAATTAGTAATAAAAGTGGCTCTAAAGAGCTAAAAACACTACTAATTATGACCAAGGGACAGGGGTAAAATACAATATAAAATAGACACATCACGCACCAACCCAAAAACCACCAGCTTCGACGAAATCAACTCCCACACAACCCAAAAACCACCCACGTCGCCGAAATCCTCTCCCACACCATCATCGTCGCCGATTATCCTCTCTTACCCAAAACCGTCTTCGAAACCCCAACCCGCACCAACTAAAAACCGCCCTTACCTGAACCCTAACCCGTTTCCAGATTTCGAATTAAATCGGAGTTGGGGGTGAGGCCAAGATGGGTACGGCGTTTAACGGTTAAGGTGGTGCGTCGTTCAGGTGGTCGGGGGTCGAGGGTGATTGACTGCGCGAACCAGCAGCGGCAGTGATCAGTAGAAACCGACGCCGATGGTCAGTACGGTGGCTGGGTTTGGATTTTAGGGTTTTTCATTTTTTTTTATTTATTTAATTTTTCCTTTTTTTAATCCAATATACATCTGACACGTGTACTTTGTGGGTCTCACTAACGGTTTTTTGGATGGCATTAGAAAGTAGTGGTGAAATCAAATTTTTTGGTTTTTTTGGTGGTGTTATAATCAAAATTTTAAATTTTGTGGTGTTATAATCAAAATTTGTGTTTTTTTGTGGTGTTATTTTCTAAAATTTTCGTAAATCAACATTCAACTTTAAAATTAGGGTACATCATAAAATTAATCCCAATTTAATTCTAACTCTTAAAATTAAATCGATGATCATACACAAAACGTTTTTATGCATAAATCAATTCGATTAAAATTATGAAACATAAAAAAATCCAATTAAAATCAAAATCAAGCACAAAAATCATGCAAGAGGCTAACTAGGGTTCTAGGGTTCGAAAATTTCGAGTGATCTAAGGCTTAATTCGGTCTTCTTCTTGGCTATTTTGAGCATAATTAAATCACATTTAATCAATTCCAAAAGTTTAATCACATTAAATATAACAATTGAACCATAATTAAATTAATTTCTCCCTCTTTATTGATTATAAAATTAACATGGACTTCAAATAAATCGTATTAATGTGATCAAGCGCGTTCATGCAAGAGGCTAACTGATACCACTGTAGGAGTTTATAGGTACTACGCAGCGGAAAATCATGAATCATATTCAATCAAGTACCTAATCCCAAGATCACATGCATAACACACAAGACACATAATCATACCTTTGAAGAGTGAATTCCACGTAGCAATTGATTGACAAATCAAGGAAGAGAATAGAGCCCCAAGCGTTGCTCCTCTACTTAGTCCACGAGCTACGAACGAGTCGTCCACCAATACTAGATTGGTTGAGTGATTGAGGAGAACCACGATCACTACCATAACCGGCGCCGAGGATGAGAAAGAGTGTCGTGAGAGAGAGGAGTGTTTTAGAGGGCTAGGTCTCGTGTTTGCTAATTCGGGTTTTGATCTTACTGATCAACTGAATTCAACTGTCATGCAAACCCTAGGCACATAGTCTATTTATAATCACATTGTAATTAGACTAGGGTTAGGAAGCCCGAAACTCTCCTATCCTACTCTATATGGCCGGCCATACTAGAGGATGAGGCCCATCATGGGCCTCGTCCTCTCATGCTCAATATAGGCCCTTTGTGTGACCTTATAGGATCCGTCAAATTAGGCTTTGGGCTATTTTACTAGCCTAAAGATCGTTAGTACCTCTATCTATGATAAAACGACGACCCAAATGTCCGAACTTAATTATCTCCATAATTTGATCCATTTATGTATCTAGTAATTGTACACGATGAAGACATAAATCCTTCACAACTGTGTGTGGAATTTCAGAAGATGAATTTAAAAGTGGTGGAGCACGGAGAGGTCAGTAAGATGTTGAATGCCTTGACAGTGAAACCTTCTATTTTTGATGAGATTAGAGAAAGTCAGATGGGGGACTCGAAGTTAAAGGCAATAAAGAAGAAGATTGAGGAAGGGCAGGTTTTGGACTTTACTATTGCATATGAGGGAACTATTCGCTTCAAAGGGAGATTGTGTGTTCCACAACATCGTGGGGACATCAAGCATAGACTGATGGAAAAAGCCCATAGTTCTCCTTATTCAATGCATCCTGGAGGGGATAAGTTGTATAAGGATATAAAGAGGGTATTTTGGTGGCCAAACATGAAGAGAGAAGTAGCTGAGTTTGTGGCAAAATGCTTAACATGCCAGAAGGTGAAGATTGAGCATCGAAGGCCACAAGGAATGGTTCAAACTTTGGAGGTACCAAGGTGGAAGTGGGATCCGATTGCCATGGATTTCGTGGGAGCATTACCAAGGACCAGGCAGGGAATGACACTATTTGGGTCATTGTGGATTGATTGACTAAGTCTGCAACTTTTATAACTATGAAAAATACTTGGTCTATGGATCAGCTGGGAAACGGAGTGCCTACAGATATCATTTTCAGATCGTGATTCGAGGTTCCTATCTAACTTCTGGCAAAGTTTACAAAAGGCCATGGGAACTAAGTTATTGATTAGTACAACTTTTCACCCTGCAACTCATGGACAGACTGAAAGGACCATACAGAACTTGAAGGACATGTTGAGAGCGTGTGTACTGGAGTATCAAGGTTCATGGGAAGATCACTTAGACTTGATGGAGTTTTCATATAATAATAGTCATCATGAAAGTATTGGAATGGCCCCATTTGAGGCATTATATGGAAGAAAATGTAGAAGCCCAGTTTGTTGGAGTGACATAAGTGAGACCATTGTACTTGGGCTTGAAATGATCGAGGAAATTGTTAAGCAAGTGAAGTTGATCCAGGAGAAAATCAAATCAGCCCAATATAGACAGAAAATTTATGTTGATGAGAAGCGCAGAGATGTAGAGTTCCAAGTAAGAGAGAAGGTGTTGCTAAAGATATCTCCTATGAAGGGGGTAATGAGATTTGGGAAAAGAGGGAAGTTGAGCCCAAAGTACATTAGGCCATACGAGATTCTTCAGAAAGTTGGGAAAGTAGCATATAAGTTGGACTTACCCAACGAGTTGGAAAGGGTGCAAAATGTCTTTCACGTGCGTCAGATTCGCAAATATGTTCCTGATGATGCACATATGCTAGAACCAGAGACAATTGAGCTAGATGAGAGTTTGACCTATGAAGAAAGACCGGTGAAAATTTTAGATAGTAAAGTTAGAAGCACCGGAAACAAGGATGTGAAGATTGTCAAGGTTCCATGGTCAAACCATAAGGTTGAGGAAGCAACTTGGGAGGCTGAGGCAGAAATGCGTAAAATGTACTATAGGGAATAATTCAAGCATCCCACACTTTAGCCCCACTGTGATCATACACTTAAACATGGTGGCGTCCAAAGGAAAGGAAGCCAGAGTAAAAGTCGTCAACAAGTTTTAGGAACTTGTAAACCGTTCACAGGATGAAGGTTACACCCCTTAACGATTCAGGAGATCGTTAACTCCAATAGGTCTGGAACCATGACTGGAAGTTCGGGGATGAAGGTACAAATCCAACCTAAAAGAGATTGAACTTGCCCTAAAAATAGGCCTCTACTTTATTCTTCTCGTATTCATGTGCTCTTTCTGACTAACATGCAATCAATAGGTTAACCCTAAACTTGTTTAAACTATGTTGGTTGAATATTAATGCACAAACAAAACTATTATTGGTGATCACTTGAGTTATAATCATATTAACCTAAACAAGATTATTAATTATCTTATCAAATGTGATCACAAGTACAAGTCCCTTTAAACATGCATAAAAGGTGTGATCAAGCAATAACAATAATAATATATATCAAGCAACATGATATAAATAACAATCGTAATAATAAAGCATAATAATAGCAATATCCTAGGCATGATACTAACAAGATTAATAACAAATCCTAGCATGTCACTAAACATTAAAGATCAAATCTTTAGCCTTAACATGATACTAATATGATATTAGGAAAGAAACAGGAAGCATCGTAAACATACATAATATTAGAAATCTTAGTTAACCCTAAACATGATACTAGGAAGCAATTAAACATCCTAACATGATACTAGGAATCAACAAAATAATCTAAGCATGATATCAATAATAAAAGATCAATAATTAAAGTAATTAAATCACTTAATTGGATGCTTCGTATCTCTTTCTAATAGCAAAATACACACGTTAGTAACTTCAAGGAAAATATAATATCAAGTAATTAATTTAAATAATTGAAATAGAGATTTGGGACCAAACCCTCAGAAATATTAAACCTTTCACGTCAAGGGCGAAGACAACTTTGAACTTGGTTAGGTGTGTCTAGAGCTAGTGTATGAGGAATTTTATGAGAGGGAATGTTTAGAAAATAAATAGAGAGAGAAAGCTTCTAGCTTTTAGAGAGAGAAAGAATAGAATTAGATGATTGTGAATGCTGAAAAACGGGGAGATACGACCCCTATTTATAGAAAAAATAGTCCAAAAAACAAATCAAGTCCTATTCGGAATAAAATACCTCTTGTCGCTAATGACAGGAGTTAGCGCCAGACGACAAGAGCAGCGCCAGACTACAGCTGTCAGCGTCAGGCGACAGCTTTGTCGTCTTGCGCTAAGTCAAATTTAAAACGCGCTTTGTACGCGGAATTATCTTCTTAATACGATTAAGCAGCTAATTCCGCGTTTAAAACCATGTTTGTGACAAATCACATATTTTATTCAAAATAAAACTCTATAAAATATAATTATCAATCCTAATCTTATTAGAATTAAAATTTTGATTTTTGCTACCTATCAAACACATCAAATTGAATTTTGCTACCTATCAAAACTTTTATTGAATTTTGTTACCTAACATATGCCCTTTTAAAAAAATTTGCTACCACTGAACGGAATCCGTTAAGGAATCCGTTAAGTGGGTCCATAACGACACGTGTCGTGTTATTATTGGCCAAAAAATTTAAAAAAATAAATAAATAAAAAAATTTAAAATAAAAATAAAAAGAAAAACCTAAACTACGTATACCAGCCACCACCCCCGCGCCACCACCCCCTTCCCCCCAACTCACCGCACCCCTCGCCGAAACCACCACCCGCGTCGCATCACCAGCCCCAACCCACCTGAACCCTCCCCCTCCCTTTCCCGCAACCGCGTCGCCCCCAAAACCGCTAAACCCAAAACCCTCGTCCCCAAAAATGGCCAAGAATCTGGCCTTAAAAGGCCGAAATCGGCCGGTTAAGGCCACTAAGCCCCAAAACCAACCGATTTCGGCCATTTGTGGTCAGATTCGTGGCCGTGGTGGGATCTAGGATTTTAGTTTAGGTGGTTTTTGGGGGCGACGCGGTTGCGGGAAAGGGAGGGGGAGGGTTCAGGTGGGTTGGGGCTGGTGGTGCGACGCGGGTGGTGGTTTCGGGGAGGGGTGTGGTGAGTTGGGGGGAAGGGGGTGGTGGCGCGGGGGTGGTGGCTGGGTAGTTTAGGTTTTTTTATTTTTAAAAAAAAAAATTTATTTAATTTTTTTTGGCCAATAATAACACGACACGTGTCGTTATGGACCCACTTAATGGATTTCGTTCAGTGGTAGAAAAATTTACTAAGGGGCATATGTTAGGTAGCAAAATAAAATAAAAGTTTTGATAGGTAGCAAAATTCAATTTGATGTATTTGATAGGTTGCAAAAATCAAAATTTCCTAGAATTAAAAAGAACCTTCTAAATATTTCTAGAAGATTAAAATCAATCCTAATAACTTAAAATCAATCCTAATAACTTTAGGATTAATAATTAATAGGGCCTCCTCTAGATCATTGGGCCTCATGTAAAATCATTGGGCAATCTAATCCATAATTTTCTCATTATTCCTCGGAATAGGGCTTATAATATATCGTTGGAAAGCTCTTTTCGAGCCCAATCCAACTGCACTATTATTGGACCCTTATCATAGACCATACTAAATTGCACTTGTTATTTTTCAAAAATAGAGTGAAGAAAAGAAACATTTTTGAAAACGGAAAGAGAGATATTTAACAAAAAACATCCACATCACTAGACTTTTCACATTTTCACTTCGTTTAATAATCAAATGACATGAAAGATATTCATCACTAGGTTTGGTTTTGGGGAGACACATTTGGGTGTCTACAAGTACCCTAACCTTTTTATGGTGAGTGGTTAAGTTATGGTGACGTAACTCCCTTTTAAGGGGAATAGAATACAATAGAGTTTCACGCTTTTCTTTTACGAGTCTTTTGAGTTGAGTCTTTAGGTTGTGCATGAACTTACTAAATTTTTACTAATTTAAGATAGTTTGGAGTATTCATTCGAGTTATTAAATAATTTTTAGTTTCGGTACGAAACTTCTTTTAAGGGGGTAGACTGTAATACCCCTAATTTTTGGAAATATTTTCTTAATTAGTAATTTCTTTAATTATTTAAAATAATTAAATATTTTTAAATTATGATCTTGGTCGGTCCATACTTTATTAACGTTGTACGCCGTTTTTAAATTTATTATTTTGTTTTCCGGATTTTATCTTAATAATAATTAACAACCTTAGGTTAATTATTATCTCATGAATTACAACTACTCTTAGTTTGATATTATCTATATCTTTTAACTTGATTTAATTATCAAATCCAATTATTTTATTTATTTAAGAATAATTTAATAATAATAAAAAAAAAAAAAGATGAAGTTGGTCGTGAGATTTGAAGATGGTTTTATCTTCAATCTTAAGTGTTAAATCTCTTAATCTATCTTACTTCCTATCTTATTTCCCTAACCAATTAACACCTATCTTACTTTTTCCTCTTTTATCTTTCATTAGTTTCTTTTTCACATAAATTAACCTAGGCTAAATGACATTCAAATTCATCTTACTAACCAAACTTATCTAGTTTAATCCTATACCTTCTTAAACTCTTTTCCACCCGACCCTTAAACACTATAAATAGACCCTCAATCCTTCACAAATTCCTCACACCAAAAATCAGAAAACTCTTTACTCTACTCTCAATTTCACGCCCTCTTCTATTTCATTCTTGTTTGATTAAACACCGCAACCAAGTATTGCCACCACCCTAGCCGCCACCTTACTGTCGCCGAAAACAACCTGCCACTTCCTTCTTTGCTTGACGCCACCTGCTGCCAGTAAGGTGCAATACACAACTTCCCTCCTTACCCTTTGCCAATATATATACATACTACTCTTCTTATTTCCTTATTATTGTTGTTATTAGTATTATTATTATGTTTTCTAATACCCATTTATGGTACAAACAATACTATTAAGATACTAAGATTGTTATTTTGATACTAAAATAACTTGTTAACAAGACTTGATCTTATAAAGGTTAATATTTAGGTAGTCCATGCACAAATAGAGTATTATTTATATTTTTGTGTTAGTTTTGTCAACCTTATATTAATTAAGGGTATGTTATTTGTGTAGGAGGAGTCCCTCGATCGTGGTCAAGTTTAGTGGTCGTACTTTTATTTTCGCGTGACCAAGGTACGTATAGGTGGTTAGGTTCTTGATATCATTTTTGAATGCATGTTTGGGGTAAATGTTTGTTTTAATGTTGTTTGAATAAATGTTGCATATGAATATTTAATGATGATGAATTTAAATATACAATTTAAAAGTTTGATCTAGAAAAGTGTTGATTGATTTAATAAAATTTGTTTTATATATTTATAAATCACTTGATTGAGTTAATTTAAAATTTGCAGCTCATTATGAGCCTAAGTATTTAATATTTTAATTATCCCTCTACCCGGGACCGGTTAAGTTAGACCATAAGCTTTGTATGATCTGGTCTTTCCTCGAGTATAGTTTAACTTGCTTGGAGGTGTGCACACTTAGGTGAGGAAAATTGGTTTTGAGTTATGTATTAAAATTGGAAAGTTTATACATTGGAAATTTATTGGTTTATGGATGTTACTACCCTTGAAGATTTAACTTTTGGAAAGTCTAATTTTAGAAAAGTGACTTGTAGCAAGTTTAAATTTAAATGGTTATTCGAAAGCATGTTTGCCTAATAAAAGTATTTACATGCCTTGCACTTATACGTACTTAGAGTTTTGTTAATATGTTTTCCTTTTTGTTTTGGTTCGCCCTGTTTACCATTTTTTGTAAGCAGTCTTGATTTCAGGCGTGGAGTTGTTCATGCGCATACTAGAGGCAGGATTAGGATCACATAGTTAGGAGTTAATTTTATTTATGTGTGGACGAGTTTTTTTATTAGATTATTTTGAAACATTTATTATGGTTATTCATATTTTTATTAAGAAAATTTGTTATTTTTCCGCTGCAATTTGAGTAATTAAATAAGCCTTACGTTTTCACGTGGCGTTAATACGCCCAAGTCGATCTCTACGGTATTTGTAAACGTATAAATATAGTATTTACATAGAGGGAGATTTAGGGGTGTTACAGATAGCCTAGAACCCGTCGAAACCCCCTGATCTCCCCTTGCCTAATAAACCGTCGACAGTTCTGAACCCCTTTGGCTCCCCCCCTCACCTTTACCCTCACCTGAACCCACCGAAACCCGCACCTAAAAATCGAAACTCAAACCGAATTGGGACTAGGTGGCGAAATTCGACCATCTTCACAAAATTCGACCATTGCAACAACGAGGGTGGTGATGCGGTGCAACCGGAAAAGGGAGGTGGTGGTTGGTGCGATGGTGGGGAGGTGGGTTGGGAAAATTATTTTTATTTTTTTAAAGTAAATAATTAAACTTGGACTATTTAGAAGGTGACTGATGTGTCTATTTTATATAGTATTTTACCCCCGTCCTTTGGTCATAGTTGGTAGTGTTTTTGGCTTTTTAGAGCCACTTTTATTACTAATTGGTATTTTCTTGTGTTTTCGTAGATTTGGTTGACTTTTGCAGGGATTTACACTTTTAGAGTATTTTCCCGAGATATTTTGGAGCAATCACGAGCATTGGGGAAGCACGACCAGATTTTATAGCCCAGGGTCGGTTAGAGCCATCGAACCGGTGATTAAAGGCTCGGTATAAGTGATACCGGGGCATTTGGACCGAGTATTCAAGACCTGAAGAGGAAACCCAGATTGGCCCAAAGAATTAGAGCCCAATCGTAGTCCAATTAGTGGCCCAAGAGAGACGCCCGGCCAAAAAGGCTGGCGCCCGGCCGGGCGAGAGAAGCAAAGGTCGGCGCTCGGTGACGCGCCCGACCGGGAGCGAGAAGCGTACTGAAGATCAAAAGGCGCGCCCGATCGGGCGGTGCCTCGCCCGATCGGGCGCGTGTAAATATTAGGGATTAATTTCTTCGTTTTAGTTTGTTTTAGTTTAAGATTTGTACGGAGTATAGATACTCTTCCGTAATACGATTTTAGGATCTCTCTCTCTCTCTCTCTTGACTCTTTTCTTTACTCTCTTAATTGTTTTCTTAGATTTTCTCTCTCTTATACTTTTGTTCTTAATCTTTTCATTAATTCCAGATTTGTTTGGTAACTATTTCTCTTCTCTTAATCTTAGTTGCTTATTTTCTTCCTTTCATGTCTTTCTTTATTGCTTTGATTAGTTTAGTTTTTATTATGCGTGAGTAGTTTTCTTTCTAGGGTTTATGGGGATCCATAAATAATATGAAGGGGTAATTTATTGTTGTTAATTATCAATGCTAGATTAATTTTCTATTGATTGATTTAATGCTCTATGACTAGATTAGGCCTGATCTTTTATGCATGAGTTTGACAATATTGATTCGAGATTCGACAGATGAGAATTGATGTTTAGGTCTAGTTTCATTAGGCAGGTTAATTTATAAATGGTTAAGTCGAGATTCGAAAGATGAGATTTAATACCGGTAAATTAATTGTGTGATTATAATACGTAGCGAAAGCCCTTTATAATCTGATTGATGTATGCATTGATGAATGATTATTATATTCTACCCTGAAATATTATTTATTGGTGAACCTATGCCCTAGATCCTTTTATATATTATTTTCTCCTTATTCTTGATCTCCGTAGTTTAGTTTATTATTCAATTATTGTAATCCCCCATATTTTCAAATTAATAATAATGTATTTATTTAGTATTTATTTTACAAATACTTTTATATTTTTCTTATTTTATAAGTATGAATTTTATTTGAGGTAAAGTATTAAGATTTTAATTATTTTCAAACTAAAACTACTAAGTTGTGATTAGCCCAAACACTTAATTCCTCTTATTCAAGCCCAAGTTGCAAGTTCCTACTCCTAATTCTACTTGGGTTAGGAATTTAGGCCCAACTTTTATAAAAAAAAAAAAAAAAAAACCCACCTTAACTCCTCTACTCCTCTTTCACGTGGGATTAAAGAAAAAAAAAAGGAAAACCCTCACTCTCTTCATCCTCCCTCTTCACGACATTCAGCAAGAAAAGAAAAAAGAAAAAAAAAAAAACACACACACACACACACAAACCCTTGCACCGCCGCGCCGCCCAGAAGCCGCCGCCCCCCTGACCGCCGCGCCGCCCAGCAACCTCCCTCCCTCCCTGCAGTTCGTCTTCCTCCCTTCTCCTTCCCCCTATTTCTCTTCCTTTATTCTTGTTATTTTGATTTAAAGATTCAATTTTTATTTGATTTTAATTATAAAATTATTGTTATTAGGCTTTAATAGTATGTATAATTTACAAAAGATTATAAATTTATGGGTTTTAACATGTTTAAATTATTATATTAATTTTCAGATTTGGGTATGTATGAATTTAGGGTTTAAAGTGTTGATTTTTCATGTTTTAAGGCTTAATAACGTACTAAACAAATTACTTAATTATTCTATGTTCAAAGTATGTCAAAGTATGATTATTTTGGTTGCATATTAATTTTCAGATTTATTAAAGTTTCAATTTTTATGAACAAGTAGTGTTAATTTCATGTTTTTATGCTTCTAAACCTATAAAATAATTATTGTGAGTATTTTGTGATTAAAAAAGCTTTGAACTTGATATTCTAACTTTAAAAATAATTTTCAGATTTTATACTTTTTATTTTGAAGCCTCTAATTGCATTGAATTGATATATTCTTTGGTTTTTAACACACTAACTTGCTATATAATGACTATTTCAAGTAATTATGCTTATGGGGTTATTTTATATATTTAAAACAAAATTTCAGATTTAATTACCTACTTTAAAGTTGCTGTAATTTGATATAAAACACTATATTTTCATAATTCTAACATGTAAACTTAAAGTTGGGATGTTATATTACTAACTTTGATTTTTGGGGACAATCTAAAGACTTTGTTTTGGTAATTTAAGAGGTTTTAAAGTAGTTTAGTATTGTTGTAATTGTAATTGCTTTGGTATTGATTTATTCCTAATTGTTTGGTTTAGGAGAGGACTTTGTAGAAGACGACTTCTAGTTTTAAAGTGGCCAACCGGATTGTTTACACAAGGTACGTACAAGATATGAAACCTTGCTTGTAGGTGCATGTTTAAGGACGGATCGAGAACTTAGTATCATGTATAGGATTGACTGGGTTAAATTGTTTGGTTATACATTGTGAATTTCAAATGATGTGCACTAGTTTATAATGCAAGTATTATTTGTGCTTTATTTATGCAAGGTGCGCTTAAAGGCAAAGGTATGTGATTGGTGTAAAGATCAAATTATTACTCGTTCAGGATTATGTAAACAGGATGAGTAAAGGAGAAATTCAAGTCTTGTAAGACGAGGTTAAGGTTTTGGGTTGCCTTATGCACTCAAGGTGTTTATACACCGAGGTAGTAATGGAATAATTAATAAATGTTGTTTGTCACTAATAAATTAAGAATCTAAATTGAAAATTTGCCATGTTTGATTGAATTGCTTTTGGGATGTTTGTATTGATATGTATAAGAGTCATCATTGAGTCTAAACCTGTAAATCACGTAAAGTGCAAGATGGATGAGCAATAAAACTCTGGAATGGTGCACATCTGGAGTAATGACAATCAGGGGTTGGGGTACATGGGGTATTAGCCGTGTACTTTTATCGAGGCCGTCTGATCTACGAGTCTCTTCTTTCAAATATTATTTTTCTAAAAATAGGAATTAGGTGAGATCTCATACTAACTACGGTCACAGAGTCGCGCCCGTGGTCGTTGGATGTTTATTGATGTTTCCGAAAGGAGGCATGGGGTTTTTCTTTATTGATGTTCCAAATGGGACATGGGTTGGACAACCTTGTCTATTGCTAAATCCAATGAAATAAATAAACGAGTCAGTTAATATTAATTAGTGAAGTCTTAATAAATTTGTTAATTGAGTCGTGAATTGAGTCTATATTTAATGATGCTTGTGCTTGAATTTTAGTAGCATGTTAGGTATTTTCTCAATTTGTTTTCGCAGCTTGTATGTACTCAGCTTTGCTGACTGCGTGCTTTTGTGTGTGTCTTTCTTTGGTCATAGCCTTCGCCTTTCAATGACCCTGTGACGATCCAATTTTTACACTTGTAATATTGGGGAGCAGAATAACCACAGGTTCTTACACATGCAACATTCATCAGGGTTGTGGGATCTTGAGTAGAGAGTTGGTTGTTTCCATATTATTTATTTTGCAAAGTTTGAATTTATTTTAATTCGTTTTTAGTTGACACTAATTCTTTTGAGTTTGAAGTTATTGGAACTCTGAATTTAATCACTTACTACTTTTATTGGGTTTTGAATAAGGGCCTTAATGGTTCCAACTTGTAATACTTATTTTGATTTAATTCCTTTGTTTTGAGGTTTATTTAAAACTGTTTGGTTTTCCGCTGTAAATTTCTGAGATAGCCTTAACATTTGAACACGTGGCGGTAGCGCACCAGTAATTCTCTTGAAATTGTTCAGGTTATATACAGGTTTCTCACAGGTTTTTAAGAGAGAATTATTGGGGTGTTACAATTATAAATATTGGTTACCTCATAATCTAGATTAATTATATTAGTTAATTAGGAATAGAAAGACTTGTTTCCCTGTGGAGTTCGACCCTACTTCCCTATCTACTTTAGTTAGAGGACTTAGGTAATTACTTTTGATTAGGGGATACGACTTTACCCTGTCAGTGACATGTGGCAAGTCACCTTCTAAACCAAGTTACCAAAATCATAAACTGGTAAAAGGCTTGTTTCAAGAAGATAGGGGTTAAAGGTGGAATTATTCTGAGAATTCGAAAATGTAGGATTGTTTTGAGCAGAAAAGACAAAGGTGGGATTATTAGTTTTCAATTTTCCTTTTAATTTTTCAAAACATAGTCATGTGTAATCTTGTTAGGTTCAACTCGAGTTTTAGTTTTCAAAGATGAAGTTGTAACACCCCCAAACCTCCCTCTGCGAAAATACTATATTTATACGTATACAAATACCGTAGAGACAGACTTGGCGTATTACCGCCACGTGAAAACGTAAGGCTTAAATAAATACTCAAGTTGCAGCGGAAAATAACTAACTTTTATTAATAAAATGAATAACCATAAAACTGTTTCAATTTACTTCAATAAAAATTTGTCCAGTCATAAAATAAAATTTAACTCCTAACTACGTGATCCCATCCCGACTCTAGCATGCGAACGAACAACTCCAAACCTGAAATCAAGACTGCTTACCAGTAATGGTAAACAGGGCAATAAAAAAAATAAAAAAAAAAAGCTTAGCTAAAACGCTAAATACGTATAAGTGCAAGGCATGTAAATACTTTTATTAGGCAAACATGCTTTCGAATAACCATTTAAATTTAAACTTGCCACAAGTCACTTTCCCAAAATTAGACTTTCCAAAAGTTAAATTTTCAAGGGTAGCAATATCCATAAACCAATAAATTTCAAATTTATAAACTTTCCAATTATAAAATATAAATTCAAACCAATTTTCCTCACCTAAGTGTGCACACCCCCCAAGAAAGTTATACTATACTCGAGGAAAGACCGGATAATACAAAGCTCATGGTCTTACTTAACCAGTCCCGGGTAGGGGTACAATTAAATTATCAAATACTCATCAGGCTGCAATTAATTCAACCAAGTGATTTATAAACATAACTTTTTTTAAATCAATCAATACTTTTAAAGATCAAACTGTTAAATCGTAAGTTATGTATTTTTAACTCATCATAAAAATAATTAATTTAGGAAAAATTGCCCGGAATAATCCCACCTTTGGGCCGTCCGCCCAAAATAATCCCACCTATGTATTATTTTTAAATAATTAGACCTTTTTACTCGATCCGCTCTAAATGGTCCCGAGTGACTAGTAACCGGTTGAAGAGGTAATTTTTTTTTATAAAATTTACTTTACACGTGTCACAACTTGATTTGTCCAAAATTAAAAAAAAATTAACAAAAAAAAAAATCAAAGTTTCAGCCACCACGCCATCCCCGCCGCCACCCAAACCCAGAACCACCAGTCCACCATTGCCACGAAAACAGATCCAGCCAACCCAGGAACCACCGCCACGGCGCCACCAAACCAAACCCTGGAACCACCGCAACTGAACAAGACCCCCAGCCAAGCACCCAAACCCCCTTCGAAAATTCAAACACCAAACCAAAAGCGATGAAACTGGTTGAAGATAGAGGTTGGTGTGGCCAGAATCGACGTCAAGGGAGGAGTTCGGGATGGGGGACAAGGAAGGTCTGTGTGGCCTGTTTAGGGACGGGTAGGGGTTGGGATCGGGATGGGAAAGGGGTTTTCGAGGGTAGGGGGATTCCGCGTGAGGGAGAGAGGGGGAGGGTGATAACGTCGTGACGCCGGCGTTGGCATTGGTGCTCAACTGTGGGGTGGGTGGCCGGAGCTGAGGGGGGGAACAGGCTCAGCTCGCTGTGGGGTGGGTGGCCGGAGCTGCGGGAGGGAACATGCTGGTGATGGGTTGTTTCTATTTTTTTCTTTTAAAAAATCTATTTTTTAATAATTTTATTTTATTTTTATGTTTTTGACCAATCACAGGCCGCCATGTGTTAGATAACCTGTTATAACAAGTTACATTACCGGTTGGGACCATTTAGAGCGGATCGGGTATAAAGGTCGGATTATTTAAAAATAATCCAAAGGTGGGATTATTTTGGGCGGACGACCCAAAGGTGGGATTATTCCGGACAGTTTTTCCATTAATTTAAATATGGAAATTTTGTCAAAAATCTCCTTTTAAAAGCATGTTTTTTTGTCAAAAACCTCCTTATAATTTTATTTTTTTTTATGAAATCATACCTTAATCAAATTTTTTTTTACAAAATCATACCTTTAGACAGAAAACGGGGTTTGACCCCGTTTTCAAACGTTGGCCACCCACGTGTTCAACGAAAAACCACCCAAACCCACCAGTCCACCACCACCTCTTGCCAGCGTCTAGGGTTCCTTGTCCCCCCGCCGGCGACGCTATCCCAGCCCCAGAACCCAGTCGACGACCCTCACTCTCCTTCCTCTTCCCACCGCAACCAGAACCCTCCTAACACGGTGGCTATCTCCGCGCAACCACATCACCGCCACCTGCTCCACCGCACCACCTATCTCCGCGCAAGCACAACAACATCAATCCCCAGAAGCCTCCATCTCCACCGCTGCAACACCGCACCAATTGCAACCCCAATTCGCACCAATTAAGCCCCAAAATCCCTAGCAGCCTTCATCTCCACCGTCTAGGGTATTGTCGCTGCGAAAGGAGTGGTTGGGCAGGTGGGGGTAGGCGAGTTGCGAGGGTCTGGTTGGCTCGAATTGCTGGCGATTGGAGGTGGTGCGTGCGGTAGTCGGTTCTGCGGCTATTGTTGGTGTCGATTGGTGGGGTTGGTGTTTGTGTGGGTGTTGTGGGGGTGGGCGTGGTGGCTGGTCTTTGGTGGTGGGTTAATTTGGGGAAAATTTTGGTTGTGGCTGGTCTTTGGTGGTGGTGGTGGGTTAATTTTGGTGGTGGTTTTCCGTTAAACATGTTGGTGGTCAACGCTTGAAAACGGGGTCAAACCCCGTTTTCCGTCATAAGGTATGATTTTGTAAAAAAAAAGTTGATTAAGGTATGATTTGACAAAAAAAAATTTATAAGGAGGTTTTTCACAAAAAAAATGCTTTTAAAAGGAGGTTTTTGACAAAATTTCCTTAAAATATTCATACGCAACATTTATTTAAACAATCATTAAAATAAACATTTTCCAAAACACGTTGTATCAAGGATCTAGCCACCTATACGTACCTTGATCACGAGAACAATTAAGGTACGTCCACTAAACTTAACCACAATTGAGGGACTCGTCCTACACAATTAAAATAACCTTAATTAATATAAGGTTAACAAAACTAACACAAAACTATAAATAATACTCTATTTTGTGCATGAACTACCATCAACTTATAAAACCAAACCTCTATGATTAATTATTAGTGTTATAATAATAATAATAATAATAATAATAATAATAATAATAATAATAATAATAATAATAATAATAATATTAGTCTAACATACTAGTAGTAGGAGTCTAGTACGTAATATAACTCATACTTTACTTATGGAGAAAAATATGTATACTAATATAATTAATAGTAGTAGTAATAATGTATACGTAGCATTATTATCCATAGTATAAAACAATGCATGCAAAGATGTTGGGATTAAAAGATCAGGGGTGCTACGTAGCACCTTACGAGTAGTGATGATACTGGTGTCTAGTTGACGCGAGTCGACAAAGGTTGTACGGAGGAGGGTAGTAGGCGGCAAACATATGAGTAGCAGCTAGGAAAAAGGTGGTCGATTTGCGGTGTTTGTTTAAGCAAGCAAGAGAGGAAGAAGGAGGGTGTGAGTTAGAGAGTTCACAAGAGGGTTTTCTGATTTTTGATGTGAGTGAATAAGTGGGAATAAGGGTCTATTTATAGGATATTAAGGGTTAAAAAGATAGGGTTCAAGGAATTGTAGAATTAAGATAAGTTTGATTGGTTAAGTGAATTTGAATGCAATTAAACCTAGATTAATCTATGTGGAAATTAAATGAAAAGAAGAGGAGAGAAATAAGATAAGTGTTGATTTGGTAGAAGTAAGGACCAAGATTATCAAGAATTAGCCACTTAAAAAAACTACTATCCACCCAAACTTTAGGCTACATATAGTTGTACGTAGTTTTTTTTTAATAAAAACGAAAATCATATTAAAATAATTGAATTAAATAAATATTTTAGATAATATAAAAATTAGTTAAATACATAATGTATATTAGATATTTTTCTTGAAATAGATAGTAAGATAAAATATGGACTAACCTTTAAAAGATAATTAAACCTATATTATTAATTTAGAAATCCGAAAATAATTAATTATTCAAATGATTAAATACTTATATTTGGTGCCAAAATTTAAAATTCATTTTGGCTCCAAATTAAATAATTTAGGAATCTTGTAAAATAAACTTAAATCACCCACCCCTTTTCTCTCTCCTCCTTTCTCTCTCCAAAAACCCTAGCCTCCATTGTTGATTTTTGAAGGGGCTTCTATCGATTTTAATCGGTGGAAAGCCCCAATCCTTGTTTCTTTATTGTTTTTTAGGTTTATAATAATGATTTCTCCTTTTTGGAGGAATTTTTCTCCCTCGAAAGAAAGGGTTACCGATCTCCTTCAAAAGACAAGGGTTTTTCGACCTCCTTCGAAAGACAAGGTTTATCTCCTCTTTTCGAGGGAGAAATTTCTTAGTTTTGAATTCATGGTAGCAGATCTAATGGATTGTCGTGAAATTATTTCGTTGGTGAAAAAGTTATCAAGTTTTCGAATACGGACAGATGAATCAGAAGGAAAACATCCTCACGGCTACACAGGATCGTTAGATTGTCTCTCCAACAAGGCTGTAATTTTCAGTGATACAAGCGGGAGATGCTCCGCAGTGCAAGATCTACTCGACGATCGTAGTTTTTATGAAGGGAAATTCTATTTGATTCAATATCTTATGTATTTGTTAACGTCGAATCTCTATTGTAGATGTCGTATGACTTTTAATTAATGAAATATTTTTGCTTTTCAAAAAAAAAATTAGGAATTTTCCAAAACATTTTTCTAAAATTTGGGGTATTACAAAAGTTTCTATAATTTTTAATACTACCTCCGCTTCTTATTACTCGCAACAAATTCCTTTTTTGGAAGGTTCACATTACTCGCAACAACTTACTTTCTTTCCTTTTTTAGTAAGTTTTTGACCATAAAATAACAATTTTACCCTTACTTTTTTTTATAAACATCCTAATTAAATTATAAATTTGTTCTTATTACCTTAATCTCTAAGGTTAATTAATTTCACCTTATCACCATATCCTTCCTAATTCATTCCCCTCCATCTACATCCAACATCTTCTTTCATAAGTTTTCTCTCTCTTCCTTCATAATCACCACCTTCAATGGAAACCACCAACATCACCACCGCCACTACCACCGACCACCACCACCAACATCTTCAATGGAAACCACCACCTACATCGCCGCCTTTGTTTTCTCTCTCTTCCTTTGCCTTTTGTTTCCTCATTTGGCTATGAAACCCAAATTCGAAGGGTTTTTTGTCAAATTTAACCATCAAAACTCTAGATCTAGAGTTTTGATGGTTAAATTTGAACAATTAATGTTGTAATCGATGATAGAGAAGGGTTTTTGGGTTTGTGGTAAGTTAGTTCGTGGTTGCGGCGGCGTCATGGGTTCGTGGGTTGATGGTGGGTTCAAGGTTGAGTGGTTTCGTTGGGTTGGTGTTGGTGGTGGGTTTTAGGATAATCGTGGTTTGTGGGTTGGTGGTGGTGGTGGTGGGGTATTTAATTTTCATGGTTTGTGGGTCGGTGGTGTTGGGTTTTATGATTTTCCTGTTGGTGGGTTCAAGATTGTGTGGTTTCGCTTAATTAGTGGTGGTGGTGGTGGGTTCTACGATTTTCGTGGTTGTGTGGGTTTTCAAGGATGGTATGGTGGGTTGCGGCGGCTGGGTTTTGCTCAGTTCGTGGCGTGGTGGTGCTGGGGTGCGTCGGTGGTGCTTGTGGTGTTAGGTTCGTCGATTTCAGTGCTGGGTTGTGGTGGTGGGTGGTTTCGGTGATGCTGAGTAGTGGTGGTGGTGGTTTCGGTGATGCTGGGGTGGTGGTGGGTGGTTTCGGTGATGTTGGGGTGGTGGTGGGTGGCTTGGGTTGCTGCTTGGTGGTGTGGGTGGTGGTGGGGTATTTAATTTAATTAAGGTTGAATTTGTTTTCCCTTTTTTTTTGGGTTGGATTAATAGTTAAACATATACCCTTATATTTCCATAATTAAGCTTTCAATCTTTTGCCTCGGCCTCCGCAATCTTGTACTTTGTTGCGAGTAATAAGAAGCGGAGGTAGTATGTAACTTGATATATATCATTCACAATATATTGCATTAAAATAGTGCAAAAGACAAATGGGACAAAATAAAATAAAATTAGAGAAGTATACTTTACAAAATTATTTTTACTGAACTGGATATTAAAATTTTAAGGCGTAGAGAACAAGCCCAACAAGGTCTTGCAATCTAAGACATCACCCAAACGGGTAGACCACACTATTAATTTTTTTTGGCGTTTAGAGAGCCACAAGGGTAGGAGTGAGAATCGATCTCAATATCTCATGGAATCGGGATGAGATGGAACTATGGAAGCTGCAACCACTTGAGCTATCCCTCACTCTCACTCTCACCACACTAGTACTTTAGTGGTCATCATTCATCATCATCATCATTATTATCTCAAAAACAAAAAGTTATACAACCTACAATAAATTAGTGGGAAGCCGAGATACAATCTGGACCCCTACTCCTCTAGCTATAGCAAAGCCTGCCCTAGTAAAAATATGGGCTGCAACACGTGCTCCAATGTCTTGCGTCGTCGAGAACCTCTGAATTCGCTTAAGCAACGCAACAACCTCCTTCTCTAATTCATAACTTTGTGTATTATTATTATTATTATTATTATTATTATTATTATTATTATTATTATTATTATTATTATTATTATTACCTCTGATTTTTTTTAGCTATAACTTTGTGTATTATTTGTGAGATATAAAATATTTCAAAATTGCAATTGATAAAAATCGGAGGTTAGTATTAGGGGTGAGCATGGGACGGGTACCCGTACCGTTAGTACTAACGGTTCGGGTACCCGATATCCAAAATCACTAAAGGTGATACCCATAACCGGAACCGATAAGTTCGGGTACCCGAATTTTTGGATCGGTTATCGGGTACCCAATAAGATATCCAATAATGATAATTAAACTTAATTATGTAGTTATTATGATATAATTTACAACTAATTAAAAACAATACCGTATGATCTTGACCTTATTATTAATAATATTACGAATCATTGATGTTTGGGGTAAAAATACCCTAAACACGTGGCCCAATGGCCTAGTGACACGTGGCATCCAGCCGTTGGTCAGCAGGGCTCCAATTCTCTGCTGACACGTGTCCTCTAAACCCTAAAAGGGAAACCATCCCTTCCCCACTATAAATAGTGGAAGGACCCTCATTAATGGGAGGCTGGAACATTTGTTGTTCACATTGAATACTCCTCAAAAAGAAAAACACTTACCCCGAGCAATATTAATTGCAGAATTCTCCCATTACGCGAGAAGTAACTTCTACATTACGTGCATTCTACCTCCCGTATCTTTACTAACTTGATCGTCGGAGGCGGAGCTCCTACCCCCAGGAGTCTTCGTGATTTTGCAGGCACAGGCGTCGAAGGGCATTCTTGGAATTGTAACTCTCCCGCAGAAACACATCAAAAAACCCCGAAACATTTGGCGCCGTCTGTGGGGAGAGTACTTCTAAGATGACTTCTGATACTGTGTCACCGAATCAGGGAAAACGGCCTGTGGTCGAGCTTGAGGTCCAGACGGACCATGAAAGTGGAGACGAAATTGAAACATATGTGGCCCCGGATGGGTCTTTCAGAACGAAGCACCCTCGTGCTAAAGATAGAAGAGAACGGGAAATCAGCCAAGCTGCTCTCAGCAACCCAGCCGGGCAACCGGCTGGAATTGCCCAAACGGTGGAGGGCTCAGCCCCCGTTACAAGAAACGAACTCATGTCTTTCATGAATAGTTTCAAGGGTGAGATCAAGAGCCTCATCCGGTCAGCTACTCCAAAGAAGGGTCAGCCGGCCAAGAAGCCTTCTGGAAAGAAGGCGGTCAAAGAACGAGTTCCTACCCCTCATCCCAAGCCAAAGGAGGGGGAGGGCTTAAGGTTTGATCCAAGCAGACTCCGTTTTCCTCAAGGGGAGCTGCGAAAGGCCATCCGGCACGTACAGCCGGATGGCTCCAAGAAAACATTCTCAGACGCCCGCACATTTCTCCAAGAGAAGCGAGGTCAGGCGTCTGCGTCGGCCTCAACGTCGACCTTCCCGGACAGTTTCCATGACGTCTCACACAGGCGTACGGGAACGAACCTTGGGAGCCAGACGGGCGAAGCTTCTGCCCGGTCTGGACCCAAAGTGATCCAGCCTGGCCTATTCGGCACACCGAATGGGTTGGGTGGATCCCCTTTTATGTCACCGGGTCTTTTCGGTGGGCAAGCGCAGCAGCCGTTCCAACCCACGGACTGGCAGCTGCGCCTGCTAAATTTGGGGGAACAGCCAACGGCGTTCTCACCAGAGATAACCCAGGCGGCACGGCCGCCTAAGATCAAGAATGTTTTGGTGGGGGCCTATGACGGCACCACCAACCCAGAAGACCATCTAATGGCCTACTCTAACCTCATGTACCTCCAGGGGTTAGATGATGCCGTCTGGTGTCGATGCTTCCCGGCTACCCTCAAGGGCATAGCCCAGCGGTGGTTTGGTAACCTACCAGCCGGTTGCATCAACAGCTTTCGAACTTTGGCGTACTTGTTTACGTCAAATTTCTCAATGAATATTCCTGCCAAAAAGACTAGCCTCGACCTAGGGGCAATACAGCAGGGCGACCGGGAGGGCCTCCGGTCATACGTCAGACGGTTCAATCTGATGAGAATTCAGATTCCAGGACTATCAGACGAAGTGGCCTATACAGACTTCTTTCGAGGTCTGAAGGATGGGTCGACCTTTAAGTTTGACCTCGTCCGGAAGAGGGTTGCTACCCTCCAAGAGGCGTTAATTGAAGCTGAAGCCTATATACAGGCGACGGAGCTTTGTGCTGTCAAGCAGCCGTCAGATTATAAAAAGTCTGACAAAAAAGAGAGCCGGCAACAGCATCAGCCGGCAAGAAAGGAAGAAAAGAGAAAAGGGGTCTGGGCAGCTGACCGATCAGGACAGCCGGCCCAGAAGATCAGGCGGAAGTCAGAATCGTATGCTCCCAAATACGAGTTCGCAAAAGATTGCTCCACCATCCTCCTGGAAATCAAAGACCGGATGTCTCTCGACAAACCGGCTGAAATGAAAAGCCCCGTGAATAAACGGGACAAGAGCAAGTATTATCAATACCACGAGGATGTTGGCCATGACACCGATGGCTGCTATAGCCTCAGGCGGCTATTGGACCGTCTGGCAGATGAGGGGGCCCTAAAATCCTACCTACCCAAGGCTAAGGGTAATACCCAGGCCAAGAAAGGGCAGGCGGCAAAAACCGGCCCAGCAAACTCCGAGACGGATGAAGAGACCATCTTCACAATAGCAGGCGGTTTTGCCGGAGGGGGTCCTACCATCCGGGGCACCAAAGACAACATCAGGAAGCTGGTCAACTCAGTGGATGAGGGCCAGGCGTCGAAAGACATCTTTCCTGAGGTCCTTATTTCTGAAAAGGACCAGGGCAAGGTCAGGCGGCCTCATGATGACCCCATCGTCATCGAATGCAAGGTTGCCAACCAGAAGGTTGGCCGAATCCTAATAGACACCGGGAGCTCGTCTGACCTAATCAGTTATCAGTGCTTGACCAAGCTCAAGTACACATCCGGTAACATGCACCAGGCTCCTCACCCACTAGTCGGTTTTGGGGGTGGAGTAGTGCATCCGGTCGGAAGCATAGATCTTCCGATCCGGCTGGGTGAAAAGGGGCAAGGACGCCACATGATAGTCAAGTTTTTAGTTGTGGAGGAGTTGTCCGCCTACAACATGATATTTGGCCGTCCTACCCTCAACGCATCTAAGGCTGTCATCATCCCGTCCCTCATGTTGGTCAAATTTCAAAAGGATGATGGTACAGTCGGTGCCCTAAGCGAGGACCAGAAGACGGCAAGAGAGTGCTATCTCTCTGACGTCAAGACAAATATGGGTGCAGCCGGCCAGGGCGAGCCCATAGATATTAATAACTGCGACCCAGCAGTCCCGGCTCCAAGGGCAGCCGGTATGAAAAGAAAGGCGGACCAACTGGCACCCGTCAAAAAGGAGAAATAGCAATCACTAGCCGGGGAAAGGTCAGATGACCAACGATCTCAGCCGGCTGGTGACTGCCTTGATGTCATCCTAGATGACAGCCGTCCTGAAAGAACAGTCAAGGTCGGGACGGTAGCCTTCGAACGGTTGGGAGAAGGCTTGCTCCAGCTGCTGAAGGAATTCAAAGACATCTTTGCCTTTGAAGTGGAAGAGATGCCAGGCGTCAGCCCGGATCTTACTGTCCACAAGCTAGCCGTAGATCCCAAAAAGCAGTCGGTTAGGCAGAAAAAGAGGGATCATGGTGGAGAAAGATCTCAAGCGGCAGCGGCTGAGGTCAAAAAGCTGTTGGATGCTGGGTTCATTAGGCAATGCTACTACCCGGATTGGGTGGCAAATGTCGTTCTAGTAAAGAAGCCGAACGGTACTTGGCGGATGTGTGTGGATTACACAGATCTGAACAAAGCATGCCCAAAAGATAGCTACCCGCTTCCAAAGATTGACAGCCTAGTCGACTCAACAACCGGCCATGCGTTAATGAGCTTTATGGATGCTTATTCCGGCTTCCATCAAATACCTCTCTGGAAGAAAGATCAGGAGAAGACGGCTTTTGTCACTGATCAGGGGTTATTCTGCTATACGGTGATGCCGTTTGGGTTGAAGAATGCACCGGCTACATTCCAGCGCATGATAAACACCGTTTTTATCAACCAGATTGGCAGGAATGTAGAGGCGTATATCGATGACATGATAGTCAAATCCAAGCTACAGACGGATCACCTAGCAGACCTGCGAGAAACCTTCACCACACTCAGGCGGCACCGGGTCATGCTTAACCCAAAGAAATGCGTATTTGGTGTTGAGTCTGGGAAGTTTCTCGGATTCTTGATTGACCAAAGAGGCATCGAAGCTAATCCGGAAAAAATACAGGCGGTAATTGACATGAAGTCTCCCCGCACTATAAAAGAGGTCCAGAAGTTGACCGGTTGTCTGGCGGCATTGGGGAGGTTCCTCAGCCGGTCAGGTGACAAGTGCCTCTATTTCTTCCAGGCAATCAGGAAGAGGTCAAGGTTTGAATGGGGTGAAGAAGCAGAGGCAGCATTCCAGAGGCTTAAGCAGCACTTGCATTCTTTGCCAAGGCTAGTGAGCCCCCTACCCCGGGAGGTTCTGTACATGTACCTAGCCGTCTCTGATCACGCCCTTAGTGCCGTTCTCCTCGCTGAGAGAGACGGCATTCAGCTGCCGGTGTACTTCATCAGCCATGTCTTTAAAAATACTGAGCTCCGGTACCCCATGATCGAAAAATTTGGGTTGGCCTTATTCGTAGCAGTCAAGCGGTTGAAGCCTTATTTTTTGGCACATCCGGTTGTGGTATACACAGATCAGCCGCTCAAGCGTACGATGACTGCTATAGAGTCATCCGGTAGAATGATCAAGTGGGCTGTTGAAATACAAGGCCTTGAGATAACTTTTGAACCCAGGCGGGCGGTGAAAGGTCAGGCGTTTGCCGACTTTATTGTCGAGATGACTAGGCCGGTGCACCCGAAAAACCCTGATCAGGTCTGGAAGTTATTTGTAGACGGCAGATCTACGGTGAACGGCTGTGGTGCAGGTGTTATATGTCATTCCCCGGAAGGGGATAAGTTTGAATATGCACTACGGTTTAAGTTCCAAGCCTCCAACAATGAGGCAGAGTATGAAGCCCTGCTAGCCGGATTGCGCATGTGTAAGGCAGCCGGTGCAAGAAAGGTCGACGCCTGCTCAGATTCACAGCTGATCGTTAGCCAATACCTTGGTGACTACGAAGCCACCCATCCGGCTATGATCAAATATTTGCAGGCGGTCAAAGAGGAGGCTGGGTCCTTCGATGAATTTCATCTGCGACAGGTGCCCCGGTCTGAAAACAATCAGGCGGATGCCCTCTCAAAGTTGGCATCATCAGCCTCCGGTGATGCTCCTAGGACGGTCTTTTGGGAAGTCATTGAAAAACGAAGTATTCAGAATGATCCCATTGGAGTCTTGGACAGAACTGCTACCTGGATGGATCCCATCCGGTCCTTTTTGACGGATGGTACCTTGCCGGATGACCCTTCAGAAGCATCAAGGGGAACTCCTCCGGAAGGGATACCTGCAGCCGTTTTTGAAATGTGTAACCCCGGATAGGGGGAGAGAAGTTTTGGAAGATCTGCACGCGGGGTTTTGTGCCTCGCATATTGGCGGCAGGTCCCTGGCCAGAAGAACCAGACGGCAAGGGTACTTCTGGCCCACTCTTGAAGCGGATGCCATGGATCAAGTAAAGAGATGCGACAAGTGCCAAAAATTCGCTAAGTTGATACATCAACCGGCAACAGAACTCACGGCAATCCATAGTCCGGTTCCGTTTGCTAAATGGGGCATGGACATTTTGGGACCTTATACGCCTGCATCAGGCGGCCGCCGCTACATTCTTGTAGCAGTAGACTACTTCACCAAATGGGTTGAGGCAGAGGCGGTAAAAGGGATTAAAACGAAAGACGTGATTTCTTTCATCTGGAGAAACGTCATCACCCGGTTCGGGGTTCCAATGTCCATGGTTTTCGACAACGGACCGCAGTTCGAAACGCCTGTCCTGAAGACCTGGTTGGGAGACCAAGGAATTTCCCATTGTTTTGCATCCGTTGGCCGTCCTCAGGCAAACGGTCAAGTTGAGGCTTTTAACAAGTTGATCTCAGACGGGATAAAGAAGAAAGTAGAAAGAGCCGGTGGACTATGGGCAGAGGAATTACCTCATGTCCTTTGGGCTATCCGGACAACCGAAAAGGGGGCAACCGGTGAGACCCCATTTCTCATGACATACGGCACTGAAGCAGTTCTTCCCATTGAACATTATGAGCCTACTCTACGCATTATGTTATATGATGAGGAGGCTAACTAGGAAGCCATGCGGTTGGCATTAGACGCTCTTCCAGAGCGAAGGGGGAATGCTGCCTTGCGTCATGAGATCTACCGTCTGCGTATGACTAGAGCCTACAACAAGCGGGTTCGTAAAAGACCTTTGAAATAAGGAGATTTTGTGCTTCGCAAAATGGAGGCAACCGGTAGGGCCAATGAACAAGGCAAATTAACCCCAAATTGGGAGGGACCCTACCGGATCTTTGAAGAAGTACGAGACGGCACTTACCGCCTGGAAACTCCAGACGGAAGAAAGTTGCCTAGAACTTGGAATGTAGATAACCTCAAAAAATACTACTTCTAAGTATTGTACATCTTTTGAAAATTTTCAAATGATTAATGAGAATTACATTCAATTTTGTATACAGCCGCCATGTCTTGTGCCTACCACAAGTGGCACCAGTAACTAATTTTTTCATCCGGTGACACCCATACGGGTGAATTCATCGAAGAGAACATCTCCCATTTGGGTGGTAAATTGTTCTAAGCGATCACACAGGCGGACAAATCCGCCTGACGATCCTTCGCACCAAAAAAGGGCAGGCTAGCAACCCCAAACTTGCAGCCGGCTCACTTTTTGGAAGGACAGCCGGTACTCAATACCGCCGCCTGACTCTCTAAGAGCAGGCCTAAAAACATTTGGTCTAGGCCATAATTCATTCAGGGGTATGCTTGCAAAAGCCCAACCGGTGAATGGACATCCTAATCTGGCGTGATTCTTTTGCGAAGTCCCGACCGGTAATTCAGTATAAACCGACTGGCTCCCGAATCTAATGTTGGCACTTAGTGTATATTCGAGCTATATCATATGGATAGTCGCCTGGCTTGCAAAGACCCAGACCGCTATCCAGGGGCAATTACCCAGACGCCATCCGGTTTGGTTTTGGGTCGAAATTTCTTCGCCTAGTTTGCGAAGACCCAGACGGCATTGTTACCGGTGGGGTCTTCTTGGCAACCCTAGTAAATTTCTTCGCCTAGTTTGCGAAGACCCAGACGGCAGTGTTACCGGTGGGGTCTTCTTGGCAACCCTAGTAAATTTCTTCGCCTAGTTTGCGAAGACCCAGACGGCAGTGTTCCCGGTGGGGTCTTCTTGGCAACCCTAGTAAATTTCTTCGCCTAGTTTGCGAAGACCCAGACGGCAGTGTTACCGGTGGGGTCTTCTTGGCAACCCTTGCAAATTTCTTCGCCTAGTTTGCGAAGACCCAGACGGCAGTGTTACCGGTGGGGTCCTCTTGGCAACCTTTGCAAATTTCTTTGCTGTTTGCGAAGACCCAAGCGGTAGTGTTACCGGCGGGGTTCTTTTGGTTATCCTCGCAGAAATATGTATAAAAAAATAACAAGTATTCTAGTATTGAAGTGCAGAAACATAAAAAGCATTCAAAAGCCGCCTCAGCCGGTGAAAATGTTAATATTCAAAATAAAAATTATTACAGCTTAGCCCATCTCATCCGGTGCTATTACAAGATAATGCAAGGCGCGCAGGCCGAGAAGTAGTTGCTACTCCAGGCGAACAGTGAACCGGTCCTCTTCCGGTTGGTTCTGGGTTGGATCAGGGTGAGCGGCTGCGTCGGCTTCAGGAACAACTTCTTCCTCTTCAGCAGCCTCCGCCTGCCGTCGCGCAATCTCCTCCCTAACCCAAGCGTCATAGGGTCCGGGCCCTGGCTCATTCGCCTCCTCGGCCAGAATGGCAAGATCAGAATATTTGAAGGCGATTTCCCAGACGGTGAAGTCCGCCTCCGGGTGGATGAGGGAAAACGCCCGTTGCATCCGGTTTGCACAGTCATGCTCATTCTCTTCAATGAGCCTCTCCTGCTCCGACTCCAAGGTGGCCTTGAAGTTCTCATTGGCAGCAGCCGCCTCTTTGCGCAGGCGCTCATTCTCTTTGGCAAGGCGGCCATTTTCAGTCTCCGCCTTGCTCAGCCGTTGGAGGGGCTCTTTCTGTTCCTCCAACTTTTTATTGGCATCATCCAGGGACGCCTTTAGTTGGTCAACTTGGTTTTTCAGCTGATCAATCTGCTGTTGGAGGGCCTTGGTCTTCTCCGCCTGTTCCGTGCGTATAGATTTAGATTCTAAGCCATGCATGTACAAAGAGTAGTCAGCAACATTATGGGCGTCATCAACAGCCCGTTTGCTTCTCCTTACCTCTTCAGACTTGCGGGTATAAGCTCGTTTGAGCCCCTCTGCGCGCAGCATAGCCTGCAAAAATACAGCCGGTTAATACTGCATATTTAAAAATGCACGTCAAGAAAATTACCGCATGGTTGTTGGAGCATACGTCGGCCAGGTCGACCAGCACCCGGTCGGCATTAAAGGAGTTGATCCCAGGGATCGCCTCCTTCTCGTCCCTGGGGACGGCTTTCAGCATGGCCCGGGCATATTGTGCCCCGTCCGGCTAGCGGGGAGAATTATCTGCACCAGAAACAGACGGTGAGAAACTCGCATATGCTCTGCCTATAGATTGCCGGCTGATTGGAGAATCCCCCGGCTGCGATCGAGACTGTGAATAAGACTTGACCCGCATGGGCAGGTCAAGCAGTGTAAGGTCGAAGTTACCTTGGCGGCCCGAACGGCCTTCAGAGGGACCGGTTGCGGTCCTCAATGGGATGGCAGAAAGCACATCCGCAGATCCAGGCCCGCCTGGGACCTTTATTGATTTGCCGCCGGTAGTTTGCCGGTCGGCTGTCTTCTGCACCTTGGATGCAGACTCTTGTTGGGTCGGCGGAGGCCTGACCTGTTTTTGAAGGGACCGGGGCATCTGCTTCCCGTCCTGTAAACGAGAAAAATATAAGTTATGGGATAAAAGGATTGAAATAAACGAGAAGGATCAGACGGTTATACCTTCCTCGCCGCCTGGGCAGCAAGTTTTTTCTCGAGATTGGCTTTCCGGATGTCGGCAGCCGACCTAGCCGGTGTCTTCTCGGTGGGCAGCATTTTCTTGGCTTCTTCTGCAGAGGAAGGCACACGGTTAGAATAATAAATAAGAAAGGAAATAAAAGCATCCGATTCGAAAGAAACCGGCTGAGTTCCGAATACATACGTTTTTTAAACATGCTGCTTAGACCACAAGCGGACAAGAAGCATTCGTCCCTAAAAAATTCATGTTTGGGCACCCAGTTTCTAGGTACCCTTACTATCTCTCCGGATGAGAGGGTGTCAAGAACTAACTCAAAAAACCCGGAGTCAAGGATGGTCTCTCTATCATCCTCCGGGACAGGGGGCAGGCAGCACTTGGTCCCCAAGAGTTCTGGTTTCCGGTTGTAGATCCGGAATTCTCTGTTCTCTGCCGTAGTTGGGGCCTTAACCAAGTAGAACCGGTGCTTCCAGTCCGACCATTTGGATGGCTTGTCCAAGGTCATAAGGTATTTGGGCTGGGTGGTCAAGGTATACCAGGCTCTCCAGCCGCCTGGGCTCCTACTCAAGTAATGCATGTGGGCAAACGCCTCCCAGCCGGGGTTGAGGCCCTGCATATCGCAGGCGGCGATATACCCTAAAATATTTACCCATGAGTTGGGGGTTAATTGCCAGAGACCTAGGCCATACCCCCTAAGTATGGCTTTTATTGTGTCGTGGAGAGGGAAGCGGACTCCGGCCACGAAGGCCGCCTCGTAGCACCCGAACCAAGCGTTCGCGTTCGGTTGTCCATCCTCCCACCATATTGTTCCCAGAGCAGCCGGGATTTTTATTGTATAGTCACCCCCCAGCGGCCGCCGTTTGATAAAATCTGGCAGCGCAGCCCGCATGAGCTCGCGGTCCTTAGAGGAGACGGCGATCATGAGAGGATCGTTCCTATTATCCCAAGAAGGCCTCTCCGCCTCCTCGCTATCCTCAGATTCGGTTAAGTAGCTGCTACTGCTACTTTGAACGTGACCGGCATCAGAGCCGGCTGGGGAGTTGGAGACCTTATCAGAGCCTACCTGCTCTCTGGTCTCCTGGAGGGGAGCAGTCTCTTCGTTTAAAATGCTATCACCCGGGGTGCTAGGAGCGCCCCCGGGTGAGCCTCTCTGCTCTACCTCTCCTTGCTCTACTTCACCGCCTGAAGCTGGGACCTCAGGCGGCTGCTCATCTGAGCTCCCACTTCTGTAGTTGGGATCTCTGGCAGTAGACCGGATTCTGGCCATTGTGTTCTGCACAGACACAGAGTCGGTCGATATGGGTGTTGAAAAAGGGTTGTCCCAAAGAACAGAGGCGGCAGACCCAGTTCTAGACTCAGCCGTACTAATAAACCGGCTGAGTTCACAGCTAGGTTCCGGGTATGGGTATAAGGGGTCCATCTACTTATGGGACCAATGAACAAAAATGCGAGTAAAAGACTCAAACGGAAATACATGAAAAAGCTAGAAAGAATAGAGACGGTACCTAGAAGAAAATCTGGAAATTCTTTGGGATGCTTGCGAAGACGCAGGCGGTTCAAAATCCGGCTGGGTTTCTCTGATTACCCTCTCGAAAACCTTTGGCTAGCTTGCAACGACCCAGACGGTCTGTAGACCGGTTGCTCTCAACGAATCTCAACTCCGAATGCTCTCAACTCTCAAATTGCCGGCTGCTCTCAAATTTTCAGAAATTTGGCAAAGTTTGTAAATGAGAGCTCGGGGGACATCTTCTCCTATTTATAGAATTTGTCCCAGAAGGTGAAAAGTCGTGACTCTTCGCCTTCTGCTTTTCCATCCTTCAAAAAGAATCTGAAGAGTTGTAAAAAAAAAAAAAAAAAAAAAAAAAAAAAAAAAAAAACCTTTCACCGGCGCCACGTGGCACCCTGCCACGTCAGCACCAGTGAGGGGCAAATGTTTGGGGTAAAAATACCCTAAACACGTGGCCCAATGGCCTAGTGACACGTGGCATCCAGCCGTTGGTCAGCAGGGCTCCAATCCTCTGCTGACACGTGTCCTCTAAACCCTAAAAGGGAAACCATCTCTTCCCCACTATAAATAGTGGAAGGACCCTCATTAATGGGAGGCTGGAACATTTGTTGTTCACATTGAATACTCCTCAAAAAGAAAAACACTTACCCCGAGCAATATTAATTGCAGAATTCTCCCATTACGCGAGAAGTAACTTCTACATTACGTGCATTCTACCTCCCGTATCTTTACTAACTTGATCGTCGGAGGCGGAGCTCCTACCCCCAGGAGTCTTCGTGATTTTGCAGGCACAGGCGTCGAAGGGCATTCTTGGAATTGTAACTCTCCCGCAGGACACATCAAAAAACCCCGAAACAATAGATATTATAAAAGTGATTATGAAGTAAAGTAAAAGTTTAGATTTATATTAATAGATTTAAGTAGGGAAAAAAAGCAAAAAAAAATGCTTATCGGATTGGATTGGGTGACCGTTAATATTAAAATGATTCCCATAACCATACCCGATAACAAATTATCGGAACGAGTACCCGAACAGTTATGGTAATCGGATCGGGTACTCTAATTTTCGGAACGATTACAGATCGATTTTTCGGGTAATTTTGCTGAACCCTAGTTAGTATTATTATTATTTAGAGTCGTTAGTTATAGTTGCTCTAATCAAATTAGTTTTCTACGAGGACCACCGCGACATTATCCTCTTAAAAACATGCATGTTGCATGCCAATGTCTCCATTATTTAGAACGTAATAAAAAAAGGGTTTGAATTGGCATGTAATGTGTTGCTACGATTCCATGCTTAAATATCAAACTAAAAAAAAATATGGTTAGTGATAGCGAACGTATAGGGTTATGAATTTATTATCGATGTCGTCAGTAAGGGTATATTTAGGTCCTATTCTCTTCACCTTAAAAAAATAAAAATAATATTAAGTAAAAAAAAAATTCAGTTCAATAAAAATAAGTTCAGTTTAGTAAATTAATTTCAATTCAGTAAAAAAAAATTCAATTCAGTAAAATTAGTTCAGTTAAGCAAAATTCAGTTTTATTAAAGAAGAATTATAATAGAAAATCCGTAAAAATAATTTCAGTTCAGTAAAAATAATTTTAGTTCAGCAAAATTAAGGTGAAGAGGACGGGGCCTTAGTTTGCACTATAAGAGAGAATTAAACCCAATTCACTTCACTTTAAAAAAAATAATATAAAGTAAAAATAAGTTCAGTTCAGTAAAACTAAGTTTAGTTCGGTAAAATTAATTTCAGTTCAGTAAAAATAAGTTCAGTTAAGTAAAATTCAGTTATCTTAAAGAAGAATTATAATAGAAAATCAGTAAAAATAATTTCAATTCAATAAAAATAATTTCAGTTCAGTAAAAATAATTTAAGTTCAACAAATATAATTTTATTTCAGTAAAAATAATTTCAGTTCAGGAAATTAAGGTGAAGTAAACGGGGCCTTATATGCCTTGTTTGACAATTAAATTTTAGTTGTTAATTGTTTCAAATAGCTGCTAGTTACCATCTATTTACACGAGTTGTTTTGCTTAGTTGATTACTAGGTTAGAATCTGTGCGATGCACGGTTTATATAAAACCTATTTTTAATTTGTACATTTTAAAAACAAATCGTAATTATACATGAATATAAATAAGAATTACATATATTTTTGTGATTTAAATTTTTTTTTTCATTTTCATCAAATACTTTTGGAGGGAAATTATTCAATACAATGCTGCCAAGTATCATTTTAGGTTCTTCTTTAGTAATATGTAATAGATTCTTCTATTTAAACAAATTGTGGTTGTGTGTTCTTATTGATCTATGTTTGGTGAATGTGATCAAATGATTGGAGCTAGTTTTGTATTGCAATTACTGTGTTGCTAATGTAAATGCAATGACAGAAATGCAACCCACCACCAATGGATATGGCGGGGACGTCGGCGAACATTAGTGCGTTTTTGTAAAATATGGGTCACTTTTATGAAAAAAAAATGTCACTTTTGTAAGAAAAAAATGGGTCACAAAATGTACGATGTGCAATAAAATTATTGTAAACCGGGGCATGCAAAAGTTTTTATTTCATAAATCAGGGGCATGTGCAGAAGGAAATTTGGAACTGAAATGATTAGAGTTGAACCGAACTAAAATTAAAATAAAGAGAACATGCCATAAACAAAGCTGAAATGAATAATTTATTTCATAAAAAATTAATCCATAGGAATTAAAGTAAATTTTGTAAGAAAAAAAACGAATTAAACTAAACTGAAATTATGCTACACAAAATAGAACCTAAGAAAGATATCGGTAATCTGTCAAAAAAAAAAAAAAAAAAAAAAAATATCGGTAAGCCGGTTAGGTATTGGGGTTGGCAGTGTTGGCATGCATGTGGACCTTTGAAGTTTGAACCCCTTCCCAAAGAAAAGAATAAAAAATATTGAGATGTATATTTATTCAACGAATATTCCGGATCGGCTAATCAGAGAAGTGTGTGATGACCTCTGCTTTCTGAAAGCCCCTTGTTTTTTTTTATATTAATTAAACAAAAGAAAAAAGAAAAGAATACCCTAGTAATTTAAAGGTGGCGAGTGCGCTGCAATTAGAGTGAGCCACCTCTTCTATAAAGTATCGAAGTGAGTAGTCTAATTTAGAAGATTTGTCTGCCTCATCTGAGTTAATCGACATCAATAAAAATCGGTATGTTTCTGATCTAAGATTTGATTGTTGATTGTTGATTGTTGATTTATTGATAGGGTTTAGTATTGAATTGTCAGGAATTAATTGAGAGAATGGGAAGTTCAGAGTTATCATTCAAATTGGCAGATCACCCTAAGCTGCCAAAGGATAAGATATTGGCTTTGATTGTGCTCGATGGTTGGGGCGAAGCTAATCCTGATAAGTACAACTGTATCCATGTTGCTGAGACTCCCACCATGGATTCCCTCAAGCAGGTTAAGACTTAGAGAGATTGTTTCAGTTTTGATTAGAGTTTTGATGGTTTCAGGTTTTCATTTGATTTTATAATTGATTTATTTATGAATTATTTCAGATTAAGAGAGATTGTTTCAGTTTTGATTAGGGTTTTATCATTTGATTCGATTTGATCAATTATCTCCAGGGTGCCCCTGAGAAGTGGAGGTTGATTAGGGCTCATGGTACCGCTGTTGGACTTCCATCAGAAGATGATATGGGCAACAGTGAAGTTGGACACAACGCTTTGGGTGCCGGCCGTATTTATGCTCAAGGGTCTGTTCTTCTTCTTTTATCTCTGGTTATTTCTTCTTTACCTTTGCGATTTTAATTTTACTTTTAGTAAGCTCTTGCTCAACAACACATAAATCTTTTTTTTTTAGGGCCAAGCTTGTTGACAAAGCTCTTGCCTCTGGGAAAATTTTTGAGGATGAAGGTTTTAACTACATCAAGGAGTGTTTTCAAACTAATACAGTTCACTTCATTGGTTTGCTAAGTGATGGAGGTGTTCATTCTCGTCTTGATCAGCTACAGGTATTGATTTTCTTGAATCATGAGTCAAGTCTACGTAGGTTTTCATTTTTGTATTGTGTTATCATTTTGATATTTCTCCAATTTGTGCTAACTTTTGTTTTTCTTACTTTACAATTGCTTCTTTTCAGTTGTTATTGAAAGGGACCGTTGAACGTGGTGCCAAGAGAATCCGTGTTCATATTCTTACTGATGGCCGTGATGTTTTAGATGGTTCAAGTATAGGCTTTGTAGAAACTCTTGAGAATGATCTTTCACAGTTACGCGAGAAAGGTATCGATGCCCAGGTTGCATCTGGTGGTGGTCGCATGTATGTTACTATGGATCGCTATGAGGTTAGTAGTCATTATAAGTTTTACAGCTTGTTGGACAATGTAGTGCATTATGTATTTGTACTTTGATTCCTGTGCCCACTGTCTTCCTTTTGTATTGTTTTTAGAAATTACACATTAAGGGACAATGTTTGCAGATGAATATTCCATATTTGACTGTTAGACATCACATTATCAGTGAAATATTGACATTTTTAGTGTGCTGCTTCTCTTGATCGATTCCTTTACTGGTTTTGTTTATCTAGCTCAACATAAAGACCTCTAGTAGACTAGCCATTTTGCACATTTTACTTCCATAAATACCATACATGCTCCTCCCCATTGTATTCTACACACGTGAAACTCACAACTTTCTTGCCTTATAGTGGTAATTTAGCCCAATGGGAAAAGACTTGGGCTATAAGACCATCTATTGTATCCATTAAAATTCCTTTAACTGCGCTTTTTTGTTAGCCTACTTGGATAGGAGGGACCAAATTTGTAAGTTTTCTTTATCCTCTAAAAGAGGTTTGTGAAACTGATGTTGCTGGCTGCATATAGATTGGATATGCTCCTAAAAGCTTGATTCTTAATGACATTTGGCAATAATATTGATACGTACTTTATGGTCTATGGGTCTTCGTTTAATTTCTAGATGCTAGAAGTATACTTAAGTTGAGGCCATAAATGATTTTTATTTATGGCTGTATGCAGTGAACATTTGTGGATTTATCCTTTATTCCAACCCAAACCTTCTTTTTTTAGTATCCCTATGCAGTTTTTGTCCTTTACATACTTGATTTGGGTGTAGTTGATACTGATTTTTCACTTACTGCATAAATAATTCTTTGCTGAGTGCATTTTATCTTGTTCAAGTTTGTCCATACTCCAATTAATTGTCTGTGCATCTTGCCCTTTGTTTTGTAGAATGATTGGGAGGTTGTGAAGCGAGGATGGGATGCTCAAGTGCTTGGTGAAGCTCCATACAAGTTCAGGAATGCAGTTGAGGCTGTCAAGAAATTGAGGGAGGAGACTAAGGCTAACGACCAGTATTTACCACCTTTTGTTATTGTGGATGAGAATGGAAAGGCTGTTGGTCCGATAGTAGATGGAGATGCTGTTGTCACATTTAATTTCCGGGCTGATCGCATGACTATGCTTGCGAAGGCGCTTGAATATGAAAAATTTGATCACTTTGACAGAGTTCGCCATCCTAAAATCCGTTATGCTGGTATGCTTCAATATGATGGAGAGTTGAAGCTTCCCAGTCATTACCTTGTTTCTCCTCCGGAAATTGAGAGAACTTCTGGGGAGTATTTAGTTCACAATGGTGTGCGAACATTTGCTTGCAGGTGAGTGTTAATGGTTTCTGATGTTGCATACCTGCTGATTTGTTTATACCTAATCAATATTGCTATAATAATCTAATTGCTTATGTTGCTATACTAGTGAGAAGGATTAATGTCATATTGTCATGTCATGCTATCTGATTGGATTTATGCAGAAATGATTCTACATGCTCTTGAGAATGTGCTGAAGTAGTGTTGCACTTTGATTAATATGATGGAAGATAATCCTTTTTTTCACTGCCTTTCTGCTTTATTTGCCATTGATCTTTGCTTAGATAATAGTATGCCCTGTCAAAAGCACCTACCTTCAATTTCTCCATTATAGACTAGGACTCCTGATAGAATTTGATGATTATTTTTTACTTGAGGTTTAGCTTAAGATTAGCTTGCTGTAATGCTCTTTCCAGTTCAGCTGCAATGTAGTAGTGAATTCTCTTTTTTAAAGTCTTCTTGTGGCCTGCTTCGGCATGATATATGAACCAGTAAAAGCCCTGCTGTTTTAATTGGAGATGTGTTGCATTTGGCTTTCTGCATGTGTTTTTAGCTGTGGTTTAACTATTCAAGGCAATTACTTGTCGTAACTTTTTCAAATGATCTCTTTTCCATGTTACAGTGAAACAGTCAAGTTTGGACATGTTACCTTTTTCTGGAACGGGAATCGCTCAGGTTACTTTAACTCTGAATTGGAGGAGTATGTTGAAATTCCTAGTGATAGTGGCATTAGTTTTAATGAACAGCCTCTAATGAAGGCTTTGGAGATTGGTGAAAGGGCAAGGGATGCCATTCTGAGCCGCAAATTCCATCAGGTAACTAGAAATTCCTTTTCGTAGCATCCTTGAAGGAGCTCTTTACCCTTATAAGGAAAAAAAAAAAAAAAAAGGAATAAAAAAGAACTAATAATTTTTTTTAAAAAAAATCTGTTCAGATCCGTGTCAACATACCCAATGGTGATATGGTTGGCCATACTGGTGATGTAGAAGCCACAGTTGTTGCTTGCAAGGCTGCTGATAAAGCTGTCAAGGTACACTTCTTGCTGTTGTATTTGTTTTAATCTCATTTCTACTTCCAGGTTTACTCATGCCCTCTGTCCAGTGGCAGTCTCTGATGTTGTACTTGGTTTGACCTTGTATGCTGGGGTTGAGGTGATTGAAATGTGGACTTTTTTTTTTTTTTTTTTTGTTTTTTTTTTTTTTTTTTTCTCTTCCTATTTTGAGGATGACAGATGTGAGTGAGTTATTGGTCATCTGCCTCTATACTAAATTTTAGGTGAATGTAATAATTTGGACTCGTTAAAACAGTAGAGGTCCTCACATCATTTCCCTCTTTGAACACTTAAATTAGCTTTACCATGACTGCCAGTTCATCTGTCTATATATTTCTTGGTGCTTCAAGGTGTTCATAGCTTATACCTTTCTTTTATTCTCCACTCCCTCTATACCCCCCCCCCCACCAAAAAAGAAAAAAAAAAAAAAAAACTATTTTCCATTTTTCTTTTTAGTCTTCGAAGTAATGTAAAGAACTCCTGATGCATGATTGAGTTCTTTAAAAATTAGTTTGAGATGTCAAATTGAGAAGTGCCTAGATTATTTTTCTTACTCCACAAATTAAAGTCTTGTTTCCGTAAATGAGATCTGGACTGATTGTCAATCAAGAACTGATTTTGTCAAGGATCCAGATTAAGATCCACCTGATCCAGTGTCTAGTTCATCATGTTTTACTTTCTTACAATCTTTACAACTACATTAATTTTGGTTAGGAAGTTTAATATATTAAAAAAAATAAAGTTTCATAAATTAGTTTGGTGTCTAGAAAATACTTCTATAAAATTGTACCTATTACAAAATGGATCCACAGGTTCTACATTGACTTCATTCTTGTCTCAAAAATAGGATTTGTATCCAAATTTTCAGACCATGGATCTGGATCTGAGGATACAATCCTGCTTTTTACTCTATTAACCAAAGAAAAATACTCTCTTCCTGCTATTTACTCTCACTCAATGTGCATGCCCAGAGAGTATGTTTCACATGGTGAAGAAATAGTTTGTTGTAAAAGGGGAATAAAGTGAGCATGAATAGGTGTCGTGCTGCGAGTGTGACCCTCTTGGTGTGTGCGCAAATACCTACAAGAGTGGTTTAATCGAGGAGACTTGTAATTGTTGATTTAAAAGGATATAATTGGATATAATTTTATGCAAGTCTTTCAAAATATGTTAATTGTGGAAACTCCACTTGGATTAAGATATCAATGTAAGATGGTTTTTGTTCGTAAATCACACACTATTGAGATATCTCTGCCGTGCCTTACTCGCAATTACTTTTGATCAACTACTTAACTATGAATTTGAAGAGATTGCTTCATTACAAATCTTAAAGGAATTTTACTCAATAGAGTTTTTCTCGTGCTCTCAAATCTCAATGGTCCCATTGACTCATGCTATATTTTAACATGTGGTCAACCCTTGTCTGTTAGTGTATCTATTTGAGATTTAGAGGTAGTCATTTTGATTGGTTGGATGCTTTGCAGATGATATTTGATGCCATCGAGCAAGTTGGTGGAATATATGTTGTTACTGCTGATCATGGAAACGCTGAAGACATGGTAAAGAGGGACAAGAAAGGGCAGCCTCAACTTGACAAGGACGGAAAAGTTCAGATTCTTACATCTCACACGTTACAACCGGTATGTGGTCTGGTTGGTGATTACATAATGTCCTTTTATATTCTGACATTTGGGGGGTGGGGTGGGTCGGGGAGCTGGGAGTTTCTACCACTCTTGATTATCAAGAGGCCTACAGTTGACAATACGATACAATGAATACATGTATCAGATGGTCTTATATTCGGTTTAGGTGCCCTTTTTAACTTTTGGTCTTCACTGATTTTAAAATCATATTTCCGACTCTGCTATGGTCTTTCCCCACCTCCCCCCCCCCCCCCCCTAAAAAAACCTGGGTATTACTTCCTTGGCCATAGGAAGTATTATTATGCAAGAAGAATTTTCTCTTAATTATTTGGTATTATCTCATTTAGGTGCCAATTGCAATTGGTGGTCCTGGCCTTGCTCCTGGTGTTAGATTCCGCAATGATGTACCTGATGGTGGTCTTGCCAATGTTGCAGCCACGGTGATCAACCTACATGGATATGAGGCTCCTAGTGACTATGAGCCAACCCTTATTGAGGTTGCAGACAACTAGGCTAGGGACTAAAGATCAGTAAAAACCCTTCATATCGTGTAATAAAAAAAATTATCTGGAGGAAAGATCCTGGCAAAACAGTTTTGAATTTTGATTATCTTTATTTGTTTTACAAGATTCAAATCAGCATGGTGGTTCATTACTTCAGTTCATTGAGTCTACTGGTTATATTTTTCCCTGTTTTTTATTGTTATATCCTTCTAGCCCTTTGATCTTTTAAGCTTATTGCTTTATTGTTTGTTATTGTCCTTATGGACCTTAATAATGGCTATGCAAGCTAATGGCTTTTATCAACTTGTCATTTTTGTAATCTATTAAGTCTAAAACACTTTTCTTTTTAAACCCAAAAATCGTTAATCATCAGTCGCTTTTGTCATTATTTTTTTATCAATTAAGCTGGCTTAACGTAAGAATTATGATAGCATTCAGCAGCTGACTTACTCACTTGGAAGAGGAGCTTACTTTTGTGATATCTGCAGATCTAGAAAGATGTTGACCATAGCAATTCCCAACTCCCCAAGTATTCATAAGTCGTCAGGAAGCTTATTCTGACAAATCTAACTGGCCGTGTATAATTTGGAGCATAGAATTCAAATCTTCACATTTGCAATTTGCAAGCCAATTCCTGAAATTAATGCCAATTTAAGCACTTTCACTTTTCTTTTGTCAAAGTTGCTCACTAACTTTCACCATCAATCTTACCAATACACTGTCTACAGCATATGAATTTTTTCCATGTATTATAATTGTCAAACCCATTAATTATGGGATTTTTACACTCCTTGCAAATGAGGTGGTAAACAACCTCAATCAAAATTATGGAAATTTGATTTAAACGAAACAAGATTAGAATATTCCTAAGAATTGGAAATGTGGAGTAAGTTTCCATGAAACATTACTTGAAAATGTAAACAAAACAAACATTAAAATGTGGTTGTTCAAGGAGCTTAATTGGTTAAATTTTGAGAGAATTAGTCCTATTTTTCTTTATTTTTGTTGACTTGGTCACTACACAAGACCTAATCCACGATTGGACTCTAAGTCTTTGGACCCAATATTGTGTCATACAGCCCAAATCGGGGAAGGTCACGAGAAACACGAACAAGGATAAGGGTCTGTTCTCATTGACTTAACTCAGCTGAACTGAACTGAATTGAGTTGAACTGATATGAATATTTTATAAGAGAAGGAAATTAGGAGCTGAACTGAACTGAGCTGAATTGAGCAAAACTGAACTGAACTGAATTTTAACGTATGAGAACAGACCCTCAAATCATCAAATCTATAATCAAACTACAATTTATGTTTCTTTAAGCTTTCTTAATTTCTTGGCATCCTAGGCTTGATAGCCTAAAATAGTATTGTGAATTAGTGGCAATGATAAACTGATAACGGTAGAGTGTTGTGAACTCGTGGAGAGATTAGCAAATTTGCAATTGTGATTAATAATGAAGTAACTCTCCCTTCTTGGATCTAATTTAATCGTTAGTCTATTTCTCTCTCTAAACCCTCATACTTGTATTGTATTCTCGTTTGATGATCAATTAATTTATCTTTAATCTCTTGCCGCATTAGTCATATGTATGTTGTACACTTTAACTTAAAGGCTAGTGATTCTTAAGGGCACACCCCTACGATACTCTTTCCCTACATAGGAGCATCATTGACTTGTTTGCATTTTTGCACCAACAAAAGGGTGGTATCCAAAACTTGTGATCAAATCTCGTCTACATCATTTGTCCCAGATTTTTGTACACCTAAATCAAGCACTAAATCATCTAACATAAACATGATCCAACGCCATTACAACTCAATTAAAAAACATCTAAATTAGACTGACCCACTATTATTTCATAATCGACCCAAACCAATTTGCATCCAAAAGATTTTAACAAGAATTAGAACTGAATTGTCAACCTGAATGGACAATGTTCGTTGCTTTAAAAGTGGAACAATCAATTAAATAAAAACAGAGGAAATAAAAAGTTGTGTATGACAAAATAGATGAACAAAGTCTTTTATTTTTAATACAACGAAAGAAGATTATTTACACGAGATTAACAAAGTCTAGCAAGGTAAGGTCATGATCGAAACATAATATACTGAATAATCCGTTAAAAATCTAAAAATTAATGAATGTGAGAGGGGGATTGGTAAATTAAGGAATTAGGGTGGGCGTCAAAGCCGCGTGGCCAGGGGTTTTACACTTGATAAGAAATGTAGACGAGAAAGACACGGTTGATTCGTTTCATTGTCGACCATTATTGTCCAAATAATTTATTATAGAATAATTTGATTAATACGAAATCGTAGGTTGAAATGTTGAATGGAATTATAAAAACACAAACCAAACCCACCCTATAAACTTAACTCCTGTCTGTCTGACTGATTGCCATTGGATCTGGATCCATCAATCATCGGCATTAAGTAATTAATTATTAAGTAAAATTAGATGGGAGAAGAAGTAACAACGGATCAAATGGATCAAGCATCAAATTCGGAGAAGATGGAAAAAGAAGCGAGTAGAAGGAGATTGAGCAGGAAAAAGTCATCGGTATCAGCTTCACGTTCATTCAAGCTAAGAAGCGAGAGCTTGAATTCATTGAGGCTAAGGCGTGTGTTTGATCTGTTTGACAAGAACAAAGACGGCCTCATCACTGTCGATGAAATCAAACAGGCACTTGTACTGCTTGGCCTTGACGAAGACAAGGAAGATGATCATAATAATGATGACATAGAGCTCCACTCCATTGTCACCTCCTTCATCAAGCCTGGCTACCACGGCCTCGCTTTCGACGATTTCGAGTCCCTTCACAACTCCCTGCACACCACCTTCTTCTTTGACTGCCATGATCATAATGATCACTTTCAAGATGTAACCCATCACCAACAAGATCAGGTGGAATCTGATCTCAACGAAGCTTTTAAGGTGTTCGACTCCGATGGCGACGGATACATCTCCGCCACTGAGCTTCAGCAAGTGCTTTCCAAATTGGGTTTCCCAGAGGCACAACAAGAGCTCCACCACATCCAGCACATGATCTCCTCCTTTGATGACAACCACGATGGCCGTGTTGATTTCTTCGAATTCAAGCATATGATGTCCCGTACCCTTCTTCTTCCTTCTGCTTAATTAATAAATTAGGCTTCTTTTCTTTTCTATTTTACCAATATGTCGTCCACAATTATTTTACTTTTGCATTTGTTCTGCCTTGTTCATTTACTGGATCACATATATCTATTCTAATAATTTTATCTATCATCTACGTTTATACTCTACAACTTTCCTGTATTCAAATTCCTCACAGGCTAACTACATCTTCCTGTAATCGAATTCTTTACAACCTTATTTATCATTAGATTGCATCATCATCACAATGATTCAACTCATTCTACACTAAAGCTCATTCAGTCTTGTGTTTATTTTAGACCTAATTTATACACATTTTTCTTAATGACACTCGTAATATGTAGTAAAGGACATACTTTGTCAGCATCTTCTATGAAAAGAAAGATGGAAAATATCTGCTTTCAGGAACTCAGGAAGGCTAACTATTGCAGGGAAGACAGTAGAAGAAAATTTCATCACCCAATATTAGCAGAAAAGCACATTAAATCAATTGTGAAATTTTCTTGTTTGTTTATACTCTTAAGAAGGCAACAACAATTTCTTATCTTCATCATCCCCGACAAATATATCTTTATACAAACCAGAGTTCTCACAAGCATTTCAACAAGTTCATGAAATTATATCACCAAGCAGATGACACGTTCAACAGTAATCATACATTGAAAATATTACACCAACAATAGTCCCTATATTCAGTGAAATCCTACACCATTTCTAGAATTGAGACTTGTCAAGATTATCAAAGTATGGATGATCCAGTGCTGCCTTGGCCGAGATCCTTTCAGCTGGATCATATTTGAGCATTTTCTACAAACCCAAAACAAAGAATCTCAGTTGTCTTTTTTCAAAGGTATAAAAAAATACTAAATTGAATTAATATATGGGATGAAATAGCAATATAGATCTGCCTTCATCATTTCTCTATCATTAGGATATCAAGGCAAATTCAAAAGGATGTTCAAAATGAAGTTAGGAGGATATTCATTAGTCTTTAAACAAATTTAAATCACTCCCCTTTCCATGACCTACTTTTGTTCAGCTTCTCTTCCCTTAAATGACTTGTATTGTTGACATACTTAAAAGTAATCACTTAATCTAAAATCTAAATAACAGTGACACTAGAAAGCATCTGGCAAATGCAACTTAAAGAGTATTTTTTACACCAAAAAGATTTTAAATTACATTGAGTTGTGGGGTCTTGTAAGTCATAAGAGTGTAGCTTCAAGTATTAACTTTTTCTGTAGATTTTAATTGGTGCACATGTCAAGCTTACCATCTAGCAGATGGGGAACATTTGTTTGAAAGCATACTTATTGTAGATTAGACTTGAGAATTGTGCTGGCAAAGCGAGATGAGAGGGAAAAAATGCAGTTGGGTTGCACAAATTAAAAAGGAAAGATAGAAATGGAGGGGCAGAAGAAAGGATAGACAACAAAACAAAGCCATGAAAAATAATTATTGTCAAATTTTGAGACCCAAACCCCTGACTCCACCACCACCACTACCTACTGATCTAACCTTCTCCCCCTCCTAAAGTGCATCATTTCTTGGTGTTGTTATATATGTGACTTGCATTGGATCCTGTTATCAAGAATTTCATTCATGTGCAATTTCTACTAAGAGCATGTTTGGTTAGTGTATTTTTTAGGTTGGAAACAGATTTGGTTAAACCATTACCATTATCCAATGTTCGATAAAGAGATTTGGTAACAATTACCTTTACCTAAGGACAAGGGATTCCACCCAATTGTTACCACTCTAATATCTAAGCTAACATAAATCCTTACCCTCCTCACACATATTGATTCCTATCCATATTTAAACCAAACAAATGAAAAGGTAATAGTTACATGATTCCTTTTCCCCCTCTTATTTGTTTCCTTTGCACTTTGTTTCCATTGTTCTAATCAAACACCCCCTAAATAGAGGAATAAGTACCACAATTGATGTAGCTGCGGAAAAACCCATCAAAAATAGGAATGGATGTGAAGTACTCACAGATAAGAGATCAACACCATCGGCCCCCAAAGATGGAACTGCTCGAGCAAGATTCTGAGATTCCCACACAGGATACACATGCCAGTCCCGCAGAGCAGTTACTCCAGGCCACTGCTCCTCAGTTGGAGTTCCCAACAACCTGACATGATCAACAGAAAAAAAACATGAACCTCTTTTAAATTTGCTAAGGTTTCTCTTTACAATGTATTTTTAGTGCAGCAAAAACTTCAACAATGAAACAGCAAATGCAAGGGTAATGAGATGAAGTTGACATGAATGAAGCAAAAGCAGAAAACAAAGTTAATTGGTACCTGAAAATGTGTAAAAGTTGTTGAAATTCTGAATCACCAGGAAACAAAGCTTGCCTTCTCACCATTTCAGCTGCACAAGGATGAGCATTAATTGGAAAATCATGCAGTTTAATAAGGCAGGTGATCAAACAGAAGACTGAGAAGAGAAAAAAGAGTTTACCAAAGATGCAACCAACAGACCAAATATCAACGCCAGTGGAGTAATGGGTAGAACCAAGCAAAACCTCGGGTGCTCGATACCACAGGGTGACGATCTGGAGAGGTTAATAAGATGACATTGTTACAAAGAAAGAAAAGGAAATGAATAACAGAGAAAGGGAAAGAGATATAACCTCGTGGGTATAACTCTTCATAGGGACAGTGAAAGACCTTCCAAGACCAAGATCAGCAATCTTAAGAATACCCTTATCTTTGTCAACAAGAAGATTCTGGGGCTTGAGATCTCTGTGAAGAACACCATGACTGTGGCAGTGAGCAACACCCTTAAGAAGTTGAAAGAGAAAGCTCTGAACCTGAGTAGGAGGGAGAGGACGAGGATTGGGACCCTTGCGATGAGAATCGATGAATTTCTTAAGATCGGTGTCAAGATACTCAAACACCAAGTACAGTAAGGGTTTCGCAATTCCAGTGGTGCTGTTCTTCTTGTCAACATGTTCAACACACAGCAATCTAACAACATACAGAGATTGAGACAGCATCTGCAGCAGTGAAACTTCTCTCAGAGCAGTCGGTGGTACTCCCTCTTCGTCCATTTCAAGCCTCGTCTTCTTCAGAGCCACCAGTTGTCCCGTCGTTTTCTCCTTTGCCTTGTATACCTTTCCGTAGGTTCCTTCTCCTACCTTCTCTAACTTCTCGTACTTGTCCATTTCCAGGAATCTGATTGATTGATTCTTCGATTGATCTTCCTCGATCTCACAAACCCTAATTTTCCAGGAGCGCCCCTTTTTAATTTTGAATTTCCCCCTTCTTTCACATAACTAGTCCACTCCGTCATCCCTTTTTATTTCTACTCCCCTCTTCCCCTTTTCTTTTAGGTTACCGTTGCACTTTGCACTTTCTATACCCTTTTTTCTTTTTTTTTTTTTGTTCAATACAACAATTTCAAAATTCAAATCTATACTATATACTAGGGTTGTACACGCAATGTAGTGATGCTAGTGAGCGAGGCCGAAAGTGTGACTTTTTTTTTGGCTAGTATGTTTGCTTTCTTAATAGACATTAAAATAAACGTAAGTTAATTAGTAAACATAAATGTCGATAAATAGAATTGTGCCGATAGAACAAAATTGTTTAATTATTTAAGGAATTGGGTTTGAGATTTTATTTAGACTATGTTATGGGGTGTTTTATTGTTTAAATCTCATATTAGTTTGTTTGTAACAATTTTTATACACAATAATACAAGTTAATAGAACTACAAACAATAGAGAATTAACATGTAAGTGATTACCCAACAAAAAAAATTAAGCTCAAAATAAGGCTAGGAATGTTCCTAGTCAATATCGCACATATTTTAAAATATTAAAGCTTCTTTTTTTGAAGCAAGATTAGCAGGCTATTTATTAAATATCGCTCTCCGCCAAGTAATTAAGCTTTGGAGAAAGGAGTTCATACAAACTAACTCCGTACTACCACGGGTGTCACACCTCGCAACGAGATGAGCCACCACATTGCCTACTCTCTTGACATGTGAAAAGTAACAAAAAATCAAACCATTTAGACATAGCTTTAATATCATCATAAATTAGCCATAGAGGAGAGAAACCCAAGTTGTTGTTCCTGCTACCCATCTACTAGCTTGTTGTAAACCGAATCTAACAGCAGCAGCTTCAGCACTTTCCACATCCATTCTCCTTCCAGCCGTCTGACAGTAGCCCACACCAAACCACCATTTTCATTTTGAGCCACAGCCCCAACCGAAGCAAACGACCCAGTAATATGGGCATCAATATTGATCTTGGTAATCCAAGCAGGAGGCTTCGTCCAAGATCTGACCATAGGGGCAGCAGGGGCACCATGCTTCACAAAGACTCGCTTAGCGTAGGAGCAATAATTAGACATAAGTTTAGCAAAACTCGCTGCTGTGTAGACAACATTTAGGGACTGTTGCTCATGAAAAAAATTTGTTCCTGCAATACCAATTAGACCAGGCTAGAGCAAGCAATATACGCAATTCCTGTTTCTCTAATTTGCTGTCAAACCACAACAAATTATCCATAAAAGAACCTACAGGAGCTTCATCAATCAGAGCTTGAAAGATACTACTCGCACATACCACTTTAGCCTTTGTGCATTCGAAAAGGACATGATTCACGGACTCCCCCACCAGGCTGCAGCAAGGACACAAATGATCAGTAGCAATGTGACGCCAAAAGAGCTCTTCCCTAACAGCCATACGTCCCTTAAATTAAAAGCTACTTGATAAAGAGCATTTATTATCCCTTGCTTTTCTTCTCCTCATATCCACAACCTCTAAAATAAACAATAAAGATCACTAAAAAGGAGTTTTAAAAAAAATAATGTAGAAAGGAGCAAACATATTTAAACAAATACAATAATTTGATAACCCAACATGCTAATCCCCAAACTGAACATATGAGTTTCTAATTAATAAGCAAATCAATTTAACAGCCTGAAACAATCAAAATGATGTGTTAAGATACTTAAGACCATGAATCATACTTGGGATTGTTCATGTTTGCTTTTATCCGTTATCAGGGGTAATCCTTGGATAGTACAAAGAATGTTTTCTCCCAAATAATTAAAAATGCATACAAATTAAACCAGTAGAAGAGTGAGGAACTTGAAGAGCAACAACAAGATCTCCAAGTTGAGCAACACCTGAACACCAGGAAATACTTACATATTTACATGGAAGTTCTAGCAACTCAAAAGTGACCCATGAGTTTAAACACAGATGAGGATTTTATCAAAGGCAAGCTTAATCTAAATTTGGTGTACATTAATTCCCACATACAATAAAAATAGATAATAATGACTTCAAGAAATGCACAAATATACATCTAAATTAAAAATGGCATGTTAAGATCTAGAACGGGAATATGATGACGGTTAGTCTCTTATATTGTTTCCCAAGAATACACAAGAACAATTCCTTAGTAGTGTGTTCTTATTTCTTTGGCTGGCACTTCATTACTTAATAAATGCAATCAGGCCCAACTCCAAGATTGTAACTCTGTAAGTGATGAGAAAAGAAAAACAAACTCCCTAACTACCAAACCAAAATACCATATCACAATAATACATAATTCATTTATTTATTAGAAGAAAATATGGTACTCTGTTCACAAAATGCTTAATTTAGTAATGTATAATAGCATTTGGTTATAAATCCTTGTTTAGATGGCAAATAATTAAGAGTTAGACATAAATAAATGATTTTAGTGCTTTATTATGAAATGAAATAGAATTATGAAGTCGTAGGAAAGAGTAAAGGTTTAAGAGTTAAGACTAATTAAATCTACAAAATTGATATTTGATAATTTAAAGAATAAAAAGAAAAATTTACCTCAAATACTACTTCAATGGAGGAGAGAACAAGGTACTCAAGAACAGCAGCTAAGTAAACAAGGGGCACCAGGCTCAACAAGATGAGCTAACCTTCCTTTCTTTAAATTTAATTCCATTATTATTTCATTATTTGTTCGTTGGATTTCATTATTGGCTTAAATTTCTAGATTTTCTATTCCACCTGCCAAACAAAAACTAATCCAAATTAACTCCAACAGCATGTACATTCTCTCTATAAATCACGAAACCATCCATGAATCTTACAGCCATTTCCTACAAACCCCAAGATTCCCTTCCCAAATGACATTGAACAACACAAGCTCAAATGCTCAACCAACCAAAACAATAGCAAATTTCAACATTGAAATTCAAATTCTACTCACATCAAAATCAATACAATCGATTCCTAGATTCAAATTTGACCCACATTTTGTAAGATCCCTAAACACAAATCCATACTTTTCAAAAACAAAATTAATTCAAATTGCAACAAATTAAATGACCTACTAAGAACAATATCAATAAATTGAGAGAGATACAAAAGAGTTACGAATTCTCGGATGATTCCCTAATAGACCAAGATAGGTTATAGCATGAGCTTAACAAAATTTGGATTTTACACAGGCATTTGTCAATTATACAATTGATGTTCTAACAATATATAGGTATTTGGTATGTTACCATGAGTACAAGGCAATACTGTCATGTACACATGTGTACAATATCTCTAAATAATTAATGGAAAGAAATGAAGACATCTTATACCTGCAATTAATCCTCCAATCAACTGAGTAAAAAGGGCAACCACAAATATACTACTCCCACAGACCACTTACACAACCAATAATGTGTAAATCCCCCTATGTTTTTTTAAAGGCTCAAAGAGCATACTATATTCGATAGTAAAAAAACATCAACCAACATCAAGTTCAGCAAGTGAGACAACAACCTACGGGAAATTATCTACGCACATATGCTCAAAGTCATTAGATGGGTATTGCTTAGCCATCAGTTGAGCAGCACAATTACTCAACCTTTTTTACATGAAAACAAGAGAAAATACTCGTATCAAACTCCCTATTCATAAACTTGTCACTATATCATCAATAATATTATAATCAGGTCCAATGATGCTTAACCTGCCTTTAATGAGCTGATCAGCTTAGTCACAATAAGAGTGCCTGACTCCAGCTCCACACGTTCATACCCATAAGCTCAAGCTGCTTTCCACTCCCATCCTCGCAGCCAATACTTCCAGAACCATGACAGAGAGATACCCCTTGACCCGTTGCACCTTAGCAGCCACAATTACGCCCCTTTCATCCCTTAACACTGCACCTAAGCAAAATCAAGGTGACTGATTATTATGCATCTCCTTTGTTCCTTTAAAACAGTGAAAGTTTTCAGAATACCAAGAAATTTTTTACAACATTGAAAACTATTACACTTAATCCAACTCACAATATAATTTCACAAACCAAACTAATTCAAGCAAAAACATAAATATCATACCAGCAGCCATAAGCATTTAGACTCGTTCGATCACTTGAATAGAAAACCATCACTTGAATAGAAAACCATCACTGTAAAATCCATCACTCTATCCCCAATTTGACTTCCCACTTTTCTTTTCAGGATGTAAGCAATAAAATTCCTTATTTCGTTTTTAAAGTTGAAAATTCACTCTCTTTCTATCTCATGATTCACATAAATAATCCTTTTATTTTCTTTCTCAACATCAATGCTTAAGTGCTTCTTCCTACTTTTCCATCTTTATCCAAAATCAATTTTCCCTTTAACTTTGGACATTATTATTTAATCTCTAGGCTTATGCCACTCAAAATGGAAAGCTAAATATAGGACATAGTGAGTATGGTTAAATGGCCAATAATCGAATACAAGATGTATTGGTCAAGTGAGTATGGTTAAATGGCCAATAATCGAATACAGTAAGTATGGTTAAATGGCCAATAATCAAATACAAAGCAGACAAAGGACGACACGGCTGAATGACCCATATAACAATTACGCCGCATCAACCACAACTTGTAAGTTGTAACGCAACACCATAATAAAGTATGTGCCACTATAATAATTGACCACAATGGTTAGAACATCAACAAACTTAAAAGTTAAAATCATGATACAAATAAACTGCCGGAATGAGCTGTTAGAAACTCAAAAGAACTTGCACATAACAAAGGGAGAATTACATAATAAGCCACCAGAAAACTAATATCCAGCTTCCTTTATCATAAGTAATAAATGTCTCTTCATTAACCAAAATAGAGAGAAAATATACTTGTCCAAGAAGAGCGGGAACATTATCGGGATCACCATCAAGTACAATCTTGAATGTATTAAATGCTTTCTCTACATCACCTTTAGCCAGTAAAAGCTGTCCTGCGGCATCAAAGATGATAAAGAGTTCACCAATAAATCATCATCACCTTAATACTCTCCTATATTATGAAGAAAATTAAACAATAACCCAGAAATTATTCAATCATGTAAAATAGAACGGAACAATTGAAAATCACAAGAATGAAGAATAGTGCACTACGGTAGAAGTGAAAAAGGCGAGATATTGCAAGCCAAGCAATTTTTTAAGATAAAAAATGCCAAGAAAGCATTTAATCATAGGATAAAAGATGCAAACAACCCCCTATCAAAGAAGATATCATCAATTAAATGGATTCAATGACACTCTGTCACACTTCTGAAATCCAATCCTAAGGAAATGTGGAATAGAACTACTGCATTTTTTTACTTGCCTCTTCCCATTACCATTAAAAAATAAAATCTCTTCACACACATATTTTTTTTTGAATCCGCATCAAAAACCATATTCTATGTTCACCGGAGCAAATCAAACCATATTGTATGTACATTGTACACCGGAACAAAACACTACCTTTAAAACACCATTATAAAGGTCGCTATTATTGCCAATATATACCACCTTAATTTTCAGGATCTAAACCATGATTGCCAATCATAATTGCATTTGGAGAAAATCTATTCAATAATCCATAATTTATAATTTCAATTAAAATAAGAAAAAAAATCCACATAAATTGCAACAACAATAATCATACCTTTACAATTTTGAATTTGAATGTGACGGATGAGAGAAAATACGGGGCTCCGAAGAAGACCCATTTGAATGAGATGGGTCCAAAGATGAATTGAATGATGGGGTTGGATTTGAGAAACAAGATGCCCGCAACTGTAATCGGCAGAAGGCGAGTTGACTCGGTGGTTGGTGGTAGCAAAACGCCGAGTTTCTAGATTGCAGTGGTGGCACCTGCATCTTACAAATTTCCCACAAATTAAAGTAAATTAATTCATAAATTGAATTTAAAAAACTTTGGAAAAAACAAAAATTAAAATTTAAAAAATACCTACCATGAGATATATCTCATACATAAATTTCAACAACAAAGCTTATAATTAAACTATTATGGAAGAACTTCAAAAGAATTTAACAAACCCAGAAATTAAAATTTAAAAAATAAATAAAAATGAATACAAACCAGTAGAATAGTGAGGAACTTGAAAAGCAAGCATGCCACAACCAAAAGATCTCCAGGTTCAGCAAACCAGAGCCGCCATTCAAGCGACCACCGCAAGAAACACCTTCACATTTGGCGGCTTCTTTCTTAACCACGCCATAATAGTATGGATCTTCTATCTCTGACGCCTCATCTTCTCTTAATTTCTTCAAATTTTGGGATTTATCCCTGAAATTAGGGTTTTTTGAATTCTAGAACATTATAATTGAAAGAAAAAAACTTTGAGTTGAGAGGATGACAAAGCTCTTGCTGGCAACGCATGCATTAGCTCTTACAAGATAGAGAAAGATGAGAGAGGAGAGAGCCAAAGAGGAAAGCAGGAAGCTGAGAAATGAGGGAGGGACGCAGGAGGCATAGAAGGGTCACAATCAACTCACGGCAAAAAAAAAAATAAACAAAGCCACATAGCTTTCTCACACATGCACCCCACACATGTGATCACTATTCATAAGGGAACAAGTGAAACATTTTAAGGTTTGTAGATAAGGCGTCCATAAAATTGTATATGTGTCACATCACGTGTCAAACCAGGTAATGATAGGAACGTTTTTCCAATTTGAGCTCTAAACGTAAACTAATGACAAAAATGGTTGCGTGGCAAAACTATTTACCAAACTAAGCTTCCAGGGTAAATCGCTGTCTCGGACAGCGTTTTACCCCTGGTTTTTTTTTAAAAAAAAAATCAACTACAACTATTTTATATGTTCAACATAAAGCGCTGTCTCAGACAGCGCTTTATGCTTGAACATAAAACGCTGTCTCAGACAGCGCTTTATGCTTGAACATAAAGCGCTGTCTCAGACAGCGCTTTTCTGCTGGAAACAGCAACCAGCATCCATGCAGAAAACAAGCTTCAGCAAACAGCTTGCATGCTGCAGTCCTCCAACAGCCACCACAACAGCCAGCTCCACAGCCCTACCCCACCACCGTCGACCACCAACTCCGCCACTCCCCACCACGTACCACCACCATATTCTGGGAGTTCCGTCAACTTTAAGCACTGCAGAAAACTCGAAACAGCCCAACAACAGTCCAACCACCAAATTAACTTCAAAGCACACACGGAGTCATTCAAAAAAGATTTATTATATTAATTTCATAAGTGTTATGTACATCATTACACAAAATAACAGGGAATACAACAGATAATACTAGCCCGACTCATTTATTCGGGATAAAGGTCCTGCCTCCTGAGTGTCGGCCCTCCGTCTGACACGTCGCCGCCTGTAATGAGTGACGGTGGTGAATGGGTCTCGGGGCGGTGGGGGAGTCAGCTGACTGGACGAGGGGTCCTCCTGGGTACCAGAGGGCGCAGTACTGTGGATGTTGTAATCCTCTGCGTGTCTGGGTGACGTAGGATCACATCCACCGCTGCTTTGGCCGAGATCGAACTGTGAGTTGCCATCATGACCGTCCCGCCGGTGGGCGAGATGAGCGTGACCATATCTCCGTAAGGTAGCGACGCCCATATCTCGCACCTGCTCGACCTGGGCTCTAGTGGTCCAAACTGCCTCATGACTCGGTCGGGCAGGTGACTCTCCACAACCTCGAAACAGATCAGGGGGACCCTAGCACGCCACTCCGCCTGATGGTCTAGCAGATGTGGAGGCATGGCATCTACCAAGTCAGGTACATACGGGTCCCATGTCACCTGTAAATACACATCAACAGTAATATTATGAATATGTTAGTTCGCAACAAGTACAATGTTAAAACAAAAAAGCTAAAACTGTATTTTAAATTGTTACCTGGTCCTCGGTGAGTCGGTCTAGGGCGTCTCGGTAATACGGAAGACCCCTCGCCGCATGAGCATGTGTCAGCCTGGGTACCACCCACCTAATATCGTTTCACCAACAGGTAGGTGGAAGGAGTGCGTCTCCTGTCTCCACCTAATATCGTTTAGTGTGAGAGGGAGGAGGGAAAGCGTTGAGGTTGAGGTTGAGTTCTTGCGCATTCTGCTGAAGTGAACATGCTGATATATGGCCATGAAACGCTGTCCCGGACAGCGTTTCATTTAAAAAAAAAAAATAGGGCATAAAACGCTGTCTCGGACAGCGTTTTACCCATTGAATTTTTTTTAAAAAAAACCCAAGGATAAAACGCTGTCCGAGACAGCGTTTTATGCCCTACTGAATTTAAAAAAATACAGAAGGTAAAACGCTGTCTGGGACAGCGTTTACCAGTTGAATTTTTTTTAAAAAAAAAAACCAGGGGTAAAACGCTGTCCGAGACAGCGATTTACCCTGGAAGCTTAGTTTGGTAAATAGTTTTGCCACGCAACCATTTTTGTCAATAGTTTACGTTTAGAGCTCAAATTGGAAAAACGTTCTAATGATAGAGTAACTAGATGGAGTTTGAGTTGACCCACAATGGATCGAGGTGTTTGAATCGGGTAATGACTAGTCATTTTTATCCTAACAAATCAAATTAAGTCAGGTCATTATATTAATGTTTAGCCAACCTCACTTTCACCTCCTGATGTTATAGTCTACAATGTTATAGTAATCTTTCCCTAAAAAAATGTAATAGTAATTTACATTACTATAAATAGCCAAAGAAATTTAATTGTATGTATGAAACATACAAAAATAGGGTACATAAGAGTAATATACATAAGTAGAAAATTCTACATCTCTTGTCTTTTTCTCTTAATTCTCTTTATATATATTTCATAACAATATATTATTTTGCACTTTCCATACTTCCTCCGTGTGTTTAATAAGTGTTACACTAACCAAACGCGTTCGTGTTTTAATAAATGTTATACTTTATTTTTTTATCCAAAAAATAGGAAAAAAATGAAACTAATAATCTCACCTTTAGCTCATCTGCTCAAAACAATCTCACCTTTATTTCATCTTCTCAAAACAATTTTACCTTTGCGTATTCTAGAAACAATCCCACTTTTATACCCCATATTTGATCTCAAAATGAGCCATTATACCTACAACTGTTTAAACAAATAAGGGCTTGTTTCACATTATTTTTTGTTTTTCAGTTTTGTGTTTTTTTTAAAATAAAAATAAATAAATAAATAAATAAACAAAAATAGATAACAAGAAAAATGTGTTTTCACTTTTAAGTTGTCAATTTTCAATATTATTATGATTTTCTTAAATTTGACAATTTTTTTTTATTTATTATATCACCTCAACAATGCCAAACAAACCTTAATTTTTTTGTTTAATTTACCTCTTCCCACCTTATCACCTTCTTTCATGGCAACCCCTCCATCACCACCATGGGTACCACCCTCACCCCACCTCTAAACTAAACTGGCCCTAACCACCACATCACTACCCAAACTAACCCCCATCTCGAAACTCAAAGGCTTGCCATGTTCCACCTTTCAACCATTACAAACCCAATCAGCCACATCGCCAATAACAATCCATCCTCACCTCTATACACATTCCAACAGTCACATCACCATCTCCAACAAACCCCAATTCTCACACCCTGGCCTTACACAGCTAACCTTCGCCTAAATCCCCTTCTCCCCACCGCAACAACCACCTGATCAGCCCGCTACAATGAATCGCAACAAGCCAGCCATCTCCACCTTCCCTCAACCACCGCTTAGCCACAACTCCAACCACCTCCTCACTACAGCCAATTCTTGAGACAAAGAACCACACTCCTACTGTGCAACGCTCAACCATAATGGTTTTGGGCTGATTTGTGAGGTCTACTGCGAATTTTGAGCGTTTTTTGTTTGAATTGATGGATGTCGGGATTATTGTTGGTATTAGAGTACCAACTCAACCAAAAGCTTAAGCTGATGGTTGAAGCCCAGGAATATGTTTTATACTCTATCACTCCCCCTCACATAAAAGGCCCTTTAGGCTTGAAATGTGGATGCAGCACAAGCCCTCCCATACCCGACGCAAATTAATTCCACTTTGAAGGAGGGGTGGATAAGATTCGAACCCGTGACCTCTATGTCACGCTATGTTAGCAGACCATCTCAACCAAAAGTTTAAGCTTATAGTTGAGGCCCAGGAATATATTTTATACTCTATCACTCCCACTCACTGAAAGGCTGTAACACCCCCGATTTACTAACTGAAAATAAACATTAATTAAAGGAAAAATAAACAACTTTTAAATAAAATTGCGGAAGCATACTCCTAAATCGAAGGTATTACCGCCACACTCCACAACCTGTCAAGTGTTAAGGCTTACAAAATCCCAATAATTACAACCCAATAAATTAATCTAGGTGAGCTGTTTATACAACTTTATAAACTCATGACATCACACTAATCGAAACACTTGAGCTCCTTTAGCTACGACCACTTGATAAACCTGCTTAGAAAATCTTGACTGCTCACCATTAAGGACAAATTCCAAAATAGATCGTCGCAGGGCCACCATAAGAAAAAGACATGGCCGCAAACACAAGTAGCACAACAAAACAACACACACACGTCAGCAAAAAGCTGAGTAATCACCACACATCAGAATACAGAGTATAATTGAATAATAGACCATACTAGCTCAATTAAACAATGTAGTTCGAAACTACATTACACATTGTACTCTGAAAATAACCTTTAACAACTCAACCTCAAATAATAATACGAACCTTTACTCAATATATCCCATAAGTGTGCCATGCTCGTTGTTCTATACCTAGCCTTGGACATGGGTAATTCGAATAGAACCAACAAGTATAAAAACTTGAATACTCTCAATAACAAAAAAAAACACCTTGAACCAGACCACACACGGGCCAATTCCCACTGTAGGGGACCATAGAAAAATAAATAATAAAGATTGTACCTCATTCTTAACTTATGATTATTACCCTCTTACCAACAAGCCAAGGACTAAGTTATATAACGCCGAGCCTCAAACCAAGAATAAAATAATAATTCTCAACCTTTTGATCTCAAACTCGATCAAATAACCATTCATAATTTAATAATAACTCCACAATGGCACAAGTTCCCAAATAACATGACAATTCGATCACAATATCTCAACTCTTAAAAAAAATACTAATAACCCAAATATAATCAAATCTCAACCCAAAAATAATACTCTACCTTAATAACCCTAAAATCTCGATAAAATACTCCCTATAGAAACAACATTAGAACCCTAGAATAAAACATAATCAATAATCATATTTAATAAAAGTAATATGATACTCATATCCAATCAAATCATATAATACCAACAATCAATCATATATATACGAACTTGATCACACGAATTACAATTATAAAATTTACACATAATAATAATATAGAGTGCAAATAATAAATCATATCACACATAATAATAAGAAATATCAAACATGTCCAAAGTTTCGTGTAATTACCTTTCGAAAAGCCAAAACATGGTGTATTGATGGACGAAACAATATAAAATACGAACAGATATACATATTACCATAGTCATGAGAATGAATAAATGATACTTGGAGTTTTAATTATGCATGAGGATAAATTCATGATGAGGTGGAAAGGAAAGATCAAGTGCAGCTTGCTTGATTAACGCATAAACCCAAACAATCAATAAGAAGAATAAAAGGTATATATCTGGCTCACAGTTGCACTCGATACTCCGTAAAGAATTTGATAAAAAAAATAGCATATTTTAGGGTTTATGTATACCTCTAAATAATAGAGTTCTACTTAAAATAAAATAGGGTTACCAATGTTTTATCATTTACAAAATTATACTTACAAAAAAATTATCAAAATAATTATTTAATAAATATACGGGTATTACAAAGGCCCTTTGGGATTGAAATGTGGATGCAACACAGGCCTACTCATACCTGGCCTGGTGCGAATTAATTCCACTTTGAAGGAGGGGCGGATGAGATTCGAACCCGTGACCTTTGTGTCACGCTGACTCTGATACCATGTTAGTGGACTAACTCAACTATCAGCTTAAGCTTTTGGTTGAGTTGGTCCACTATACTCTATAAGTTGGGTTGAATAAATCGTGGAGCAACGCCGCTGGTGAGGTGCGTTGTCGGTTTTTGCGGTTGATGGCGCGTGAATATTATATGATTTTTGGTGGTTTCGGTGAATGGTGAATGGCTTTACAAAACCATTATTGTGTGTGAATGGCTTTACAATAATGGTATTAGATAGTTATTTTGTTGAAGCCGACGTCCAGCAAGAAAGGGAATTAACAAAGGGGAAGAGGAAGGGGAATTTCGATATGTGGCTGGATTAGGTTGATTTGGCGGACAACTAGGTCCGGTCTGCGGGTTGCTAGTTTGACGGGAGAAGGAGGGGCTAATAGGGGAGGGAATTGGTGACTGGGTCTGATTTGTTTCGGCAAGTGGTTGGGTTCGGTTGTTCCGGTGAGTGGTTGGGTTCGGTTGGTTAGTAGGTAGCTGCTCCGGCAAAGCATTTACTTAAAACAGAAGAAGGAAGAAGAAGGGTTATTATTATTAGGATTTTTTGTGAAAAACTACCTTTTATATACAACTTTTTGTGAAAAACTACCTTTTAAAAAAAATGTTGTAAATGACTACCTCTTTTTTAAAAAATGTTGTAAATAGCTACCACTTGCCGGAATCTTGCCGTTGACTTACTTTTCCGGCGTTGACTAGACCACTTGGCGGCTTTTTCCCGTTTTCGACCACCCCCACCCCTCCTCCTCCTCCCTTTTCCAGTTTTCGACCACCCCCACCCCCTCGCCGTCAACTCCCCCTCCCTTTGTCCAGTTTCAGACTGCCCCTACCCATACCCCTGCCGGAAAATTGCGCTTGTTGCCCCTCCGCCTTCCTTCCCGATTTTCGACCATCCCCACCCCCTACAAGCCCTCTTTTTCCCTATCCATCCTTACCCCTTCTTGCAAACCTCCTTTAATTTAGTCGTCCCTACCCCTTCTTCCCCGCAACCACCATTAAAACCAACCTTCAATGTCTTTGAAACCTGAAATTCAAAAAAAAAAAAAACCCCCAAATCCAGAAATTGAAAAGGGTAAGGTTTTCGAGGGGGCCGAAGGAGGGTGGGCGGGATTTTGAGGGTGAGATATGGTGGGTGAGATTAAATTTGGCTAGAAATTGATAATTTGTTTGAGGGGTTTCGAAGTATTTGGGGCCGGAAATCAGAAAATTGATAATTTGTTTGAGGGGTGGCCGGAAATGGATGTCGAAAAAGGAAGTGGGGGTGGTCCGATTGTGAGGGCTGCAATAAGGGGTAAGGGATGGCTACAAGGATGGGTGCAGGGGTGGCGGTGATCGGAAATTGGAAAAGGGAGGTGGAGGGGGTGGGTGGTGGTCGAAATTTAGTAAAGGGAGGCGGAGGGGGTGGGGATGGTCTAGTCAATGTCGGAATTAAAAGTCAACGGCAAGATTCCGGCAAGTGGTAGTTATTTACAACATTTTTTTAAAAAGAGGTAGTCATTTACAATATTTTTTTTAAAAGGTAGTTTTTCACAAAAAGTTGTATATAAAAGGTAGTTTTTCACAAAAAATCCTTATTATTATTATTATTATTATTATTATTTAATTATTGCACCACTTGCTTTTTAAGGAAGCTTCACAAATATTGCAGGCTTTGCAGCATATTCATTTTAAGAAACAAAATATCTTTATTCACACTACAAACACCCAATATACCCCTTAATTTTAAGGCATTATTCTTTAGTTTATGTTTACATCACATGGATAATTTTGTATTTTTTACCTTTCTCTCTCTTCCTGTATCCCACTATAAAAAATGTGTTATCACCCTCTATGGTGCAATAATAAAAGAACGAAAAAAGTAAATAAAACCTAATAAGAAGGTGATACGTGTCATATTACCTTCTAAAACATATTACCAATTTCACAAATCGGTATAAGTCTTGTTTTGAGAAAATGGGGTATAAAGGTGGGATTGTTTCCATTGTACGCAAAGTTGGGATTATTTTGAGAAGATGAGCCAAAGGTGGAATTATTAGTTTTAATTTTTCCAAAAAAATACATGTTAATACTACCTCCATTTCATATTATTTGCAACGATTAAACATTTTTTCATCTCTACTATATGTCAAATCGTTGCAAATAATATGAAACGGAGGTAATATTATTTCTTTATCCTTATAGGGTTCCCAACCAAACTCGCTTATACTTTTTTTTTCCTCTCACGTTATTACTTTTTAATCCCGATCCTCTATCCCACTGTTGTCTTGGTCCGAATCCTCAATACTACTATTATTTCCTCTCACATTATTAATTAAGTGTTTAATGATGAGCTAGCCAAGAAATTAGCTAAGAGGGTCACTATGTGTATTATTAAAAAGTTAGGTATCACTTTACAGAATAAAAATTTCCTTGTCACAATATAAAAATTTCCTTGTCACCATATAGAAATTAGCTAAGAGGGTCACTATATATATATATATATATATATATATATATATATATATATATATATATATATATATTAAGGTTATTTTAGATTTTAACACCTCACAAAAACGCGAAAATTGATTTTAACAACCCCATAAAAAAAAGATTTTAACACCAGATAAATTTCCAAAAAATTGGTATTACCACCACTTAACGGTTTTCATCCAAAAATTCCGTTAAGTGTGGCCCACAGTAACACGTGTCAGCATTTTATTTGTTAAAAAAAAAGAGAAATTAAAAAAAAAAACTTAAAACTACCCCGGCCACCACCACAACGCCACTCCTGCCTTCCACCCAACTCACCACATCCCTCCCCGAAACTACCACTCGTGTCGCACCACCAGCCCTAACCACCTGAACCCTCCCCCTCCCTTTCCCTCAACCGTAACGCCCCCAAAACCCACCAAACCCAAAACCCTCGCCCCCCCTAAACGACCACGAATCCGGCCTTAAAAAGGCCCAAATCGGCCGGTTAAGGCCACTAATCCCCAAAACCGGCCATTTGTGGCCAGATTCGTGGCCGCTTTGGGGAATAAGGGTTTTAGGTTTGGTGGTTTTGGGGGGTGATACGGTTGCGGGAAAGGGAGGGGGAGGGTTAAGGTGGGTTGGGGGTGGTGGTGCGACACGGGTGGTGGTTTCGGGGAGGGCTGTGGTGAGTTGGGGGAGGGCGGCGGTGGCGCGAGGGTGGCGCTGTGGTAGTGGCTGGATAGTTTTAGTTTTTTTTTTCTTTTTTTAATTTTTTTTTCTTTTTTTGGCCAATAATAACACGACACGTGGTTTATGGACCCACTTAGCGAATTCCTAAACGGAATCAGTTAAGTGATGGTAATACCAAATTTTTAAAATTTATCTGGTGTTAAAATCCATTTTTTTTATAGGGGTGTTAAATCAATTTTTACGTTTTTGAGAGGTGTTAAAATCTAAAATTTCCATATATTAAAAAAGGCGTTTCTAACAACGTCCACGTGTCACGTAAACTCTCCTCACTACGCCACGTCACCCATACAACTACTCATAACGCCATGTGGCTCTCTCTTATATCATGCACTTATAATAATAAAAAAAATAGTTCACCACAAGATTTGAACTCACAACCTCTAATTCTAGAACTAATTGTCTTGCCACCAAATTATGTGATTTTTTATGTGATCTTTTGAATACAAAATATTAATATGTAACAAATGACAATATGAACAACAAATTTAATTAGAAGAAAATTGAATCATAAATTACAACATATATTACTAATCAGTTTCATGTAATAATTCCGGGGCATTGCCCGAGCCCAAAAATTAGTTGTTGAATTAAAAGTTGGATCAACAACTGATATTGGGCCTTGTGGACTCATGTCATGGGTGAGTGGAATTCTTTTTTGAAAATGTTACACATTTATAGCTTAAAATAAAAACACCAAAAAGAAGGAATTTGGAGCAAAAAAAGCCTCAATATATAAAGTGGCCGCGGTTAAAGTTTCAGAAATCTCCCATTTTCCTCCCCGCCACCTTTTTGTGCTGCTGCTACTACTGCCTTTCTTCCTTCCCTTTCTCTCTCTCTCTGTCCTCCACACCCAGATTCTCTCTCCTACACTCCTCTGCCTCCCGCTCTACTCATTTTTGGAGGTAAACCTTGTTTTTGTCTTTTTCATTTATATATACCCTCTTTCTTGCTCTAATTTAATCTAATCTAGGGTTTTTTTTTTTTTCCTTTTTTTTCTTTTGGGGTTTTCCCCCAAATTGATCTGCCTGCATGTCCCCTCCCCCTTTTATTCTCTTTATATCTCTATTTGAATGTATGAATCATTGATCTTTTGTGTGACAAATTTGTGTTTTTTTTAATTCAATTTTTTTAAAAAATAAACTTTATGCTCTCTAATCTAATTGGTGATATTGTCCTGTTTCTATGAGATGCAATCTTCCTGTGTTTTTAATTTTATTTTTAAGTAAATTTGGATTCTTTATTGAGATTGGTCTCTGTAAACAACCCTCTTCAAATTAAATCCTTCTTGAATCTCCATTTCCGGGTTTAAGCTTGAAATTTTATGAAGTTAAATTATTTGGTGAAATGGCGCTTATCTAGTTATCTGTATATACTAGTACTTAAAAGAATAAATTTCATTTTTGTAAAATTAATTGTAGTTAGTTTACAAATTGGAGTAATAAAAGCGATAGTGACATATTGCAGCTTAATGTCCGAATTCTTATGTTTTGATAGTTAAGGACTCCTATTGTAATTGGTAATGTATTGCGTTTGTTTGTTTTTTTTAGGCTTCTGTGAATTGTGATGTCGTGCAATTAGTTAATCGGTTTCTTTTCTCCGGAAATAGTATGGTAGGTATGGATGCACAAGAGATTCGTGAGAAATCAGTGGAAAAAGATAGTGTCTGCGAGGAGTCTTTAGAATCTTGTGCAAAGGCCAACGGAAGTGTATCATCTCACTTGAAAGATAGTGGTTCACCAACAACAAATGGTAGTGAAGGCAATGTAAAGGGAGTTGCTTTATGCCCAATTACACCCATTTCTTGCAGAAAAAATGGGGATTCTGTTTTTGTGACCAGCTCCCCATTGTCGGTTGAATCTCCTCAATTTCCAAATGTGGATGGCTTCAATTCCCCAATAAATGAAGAGGTTGTGGCTTTAGGTCTTGATGGTAGCCCTCGCACACCAAATGAGGGAGTTTTCGATCCATTTGCCCCAGGTCCTGATGAGATGCTTCTCGCTCCTATAGGTAAAAAGCATGTGAAAGAGTCTCGGAAAATTGTTGCTCGAAGGCTAAATTTTGATGACCTTGACAATTTTCTAGTATCAAAGGGTGATAGCGAAAATGCAGATATATTGACAGAGAAGTTGTTGCTGGAGTCTGTTTATGAAACTCTTCTGGAAGCCATTATCTTGAAGCAGTCAGAGGAGTTTTTTGCTGAAAATCAGCATTTGGAATTGGAGAATCTTCATACACCAACCTCTCCACCTCCCCTGATGGGAGTTGCTGAGACATGCCCTGGAGCTCCTATGAAGGCTGCAGTCAATAAGTCAAGGATAATTGACGTGGCACTGTGCAGGAAGCTTGAATTTTAGTTACTTTCAGATGTTAGGCAGAGAAGCCTGGATTTTTATACTGACTTATTGTTTAATGCTCCACAGACGCAAGCATATCTGCACATACTGCTGACTCCAAGGGTTGCAAGTCGTTTACTGTTGTATGTGTATTCTAGATCCCTGTATGTTCACCTCTTAGTTTTAGTGATTCACCCTTTAGAGAGGTGTTAGATTATCATGCCCTTGTACAGCTGTTTCAGACAATCATTTTGAGCAAATATCTTCAAGTGCTTCAGTTCTCTTGGAAGTTTTCTTCTTTATTGTTATGGCCCTTGTAGGCTTCACAGCTTTGAACGTTAGTCTACTGTCTAAGTGTGTATTCAAGTTGCTGCATTTTTATGGCATTATTATCTGATATCATGGTATTTGAGTACACTAGAGTATAACTATGTAGGCGTTAGAATTACTTATGAAACACCAGCGTTAGAATTACTTATGAAACACCAGTGATAGCGGAGGCACAAGTTGAGATTGGTTGCCTTTCTCAAACATGGAATTTCTTATACAGAGTACCTCACTTGGCAGCATTGATGGTTGTCTTCTTCTCACATGTGATTTTTTATACCACTCTTGGCAACACATTTTTAATGTCATAGATTCTTGCTCTTATCATTCATAGCACATGCATATGTTACATAAAAGCTGCTTTTAAAAACCCGTGAAAAGGCACCATTTGTACACTTAACATGTTCAGAACATGGATCAAATTTCACAATAAGGCTAGTTGTTCATCCACCAAATATTTCTTTGCATACTGTAGCTGTTGGCCATACAGAAAAGACACACTGACTCCAAATGTAGTTGGTGCTTTTTACCTGAATTGTTAAACTGTTTACTGAGTAAAACTACTACGGAGTACAAGAAAGTGAGATAATAAAGTCTAAAAGAGCGAAAGAATCATTAAAAACCAAAAAAGTTGTACTTAATATAAAGTATCAAACAAGTACGAGGTGCCAAGAACTGTAATTATGTTTTTATGTACAAAAGGGTACTGTCTCTCTATTTTAACAACATAAGGATAGCAGCAAAAGCTAACAGGAAGTCAAAATTTGTTGTGGTTCTTGCAGTCTTGACTTTTTATTTTCAGATCTGGAAATCCGATTACAATCTGGCAATCAGAGGCAGAGACGATATGCTTATGGAAGATTTTCAGAATAGTCACCCTGCCTGGGATCCTGGTTTTGGTTTCCAAGCGTAGCTCTCCGTCAGCTATGTTGCTGAAGAGGGATGTCAGTCCTGAATTCGCAAACCTATCAACCTCGACAGTAAGAAGGCAAATCAAAGTGGATGTACCCCTCGCAGGAATCAGCCCGGGATGAAGCTGAGTATCCCCAACCCGGTCCCCTTGATACAGCAATACACCCTCTCCTTGATCACTTTTGAAGCTGGCATGATTGCGGTTCTGAATCAGGAGAGTGAGGTTGAGAGTGATATTTAGCTCTACCTTTATGGCTGGGAAAGAAATCCTGGGAGCAACACCTTCCAAGGAAGCAGACGCCACCTGAGTCCTTGCAGGTTTAACCTTAAAAACCGTCACTCCTAAGATAATCCCTACAATTATTATTGCTAACAAGAGCAGAAGAGTGGCCAGAACAGCAAACTTACACCTCCTCCGTCTCTGTTTTGGATGAGATAGAGGCGGAGCCGTAGCGGTTTCCTGAGTGTTGAAAGTTTTCATTGAAGGAGCGTATACTCTATATGAAAAGGATGATCAAAGCACGAAATGGGAGTTAAATAAAGAGTTGTTTATAGATCGAGTACTAGATGAGAGTTTCAGCAGACAATGTGATGACATATACTCCTTGTGTTGTAATTTAGAGTTTGTAATCTAGTTATACAGGTAAAATACTGAAATTATGATTAAATGCTGAGCCTCAACTGCCCAGCTAACCAACTACTACCATACAACCCCGTCTTCTTAAATGCTGATACCCCACTGGAATGTATCTTGTGGGTGATTACAGAAAGCTGATGATTCGTGCAAACATAACTGCACTTTTTGGGTATCAAGTCACTTTCTTTGAATACCAAGTCTTCCTTTACTAGGAAATTCATTACTCAACAACCTAACTTGTAAGTATGCGCTGTGTTGAGGTCAGAATTCACAACTTTGAGTTTCAACAAACACGGTTTTCTTGATTGCCAAATCGTCCGACTAATAACTACAGTACGAGTAGGCATCGAGCCATTTATTGCTCAAAATGCCAGTCTTTTACCGTAGTCAAACTTAAACAAATCTTACAGTACTAATTAATATGTTGATACCAAATTCAAATTGTATACAGAGTAATTGCTGATTTATTTTTGGATGGGAGACTAAAACAAGTCCGAAGCCCAATATAATTGGTAAGGGATCGTTTGTTTGAAGGCATAAGTGAAACATCTCACAAGAGTCCTAACAACTTTAGAAAAGTAGGTTAGTAAAACTTGTTAGAAAGTAGCACCTCCTATGTTTGGTCGATTCTTCTTTCATTAAATTTAAGATAGACAGACAGATGATAATTATCACTGAAGCTGTCAGTATTAATTAACAAGTGCAAGGCAACTTATCTAAGATAGAAACTTGTTAATGCTGGTGAAAGATATCCTGGCCTACCTCGTCGAAATTAGAATCAATAATCAAATACGACAATTATCAATTAAAGATATTTCAATTACAGTACTAAAAAGATAATAATACAAGTATTAAAAAGGTGAAGTGAATACATGAATAAATATACGTGCGATATTCTGCTCCCTCAAAGTAACTAATGATCCATTAATTAATTACTCAGTAGCTAAGTAAAACAATAGACAAACCTAATAGTATCAAAATCGCAACCACTTTGATACCAAAAAAAAAAAAATCAAGATAAACGAGTGTTGTAGGTGCAATCGGAGTCGGAAATAGATCGCGTGGAGACGGAGATATTGAGATTACAAGAGGCAGAAGACACAACATGAATCTTTACAAACAATACCGTGACCTTGCCGGAGATGCGCGTACGCGTGGTAAGAGGCAGAGTTCCGGCAAGAAGGTCGGAAATGACAGCCTGAGAGTTAGAAAGAAATCGATCGGCCATAAGAGTGAGAGTAAGGTTCATAGGCAGGGTCTCCCCAGCCGAGATCTGACCGGCGGGAATGGGAGCTTGTCCAACCATCTGACCCCTGTAATCCACAAAGGCGGAGCTATCAGAAAACTTGAGTCCGACCTTATTAGGATTCTTTACAGTAATGGAAGCATCGAGAGAGACATTGAGGTGGACTTTCATTCTCAGGGCATCAAAGGATACGTCCATGTCGTGGAGGGAGACGGACTTCACGGTTGTCACTGGCCGCTTCGCCTTAAACACTGTGCCTCCTAATATTGAAATTAGTAATACCAACCCGATTACCACGCCCAACGCCACCAACCAACACCGTCTCCTCTTACGCCGCTTTTCATCCATCTTCAATATTCAATATTCAATTTTTCATTTGCTTTCTCTTTCTCAATTTTTTATATTCTCCAATTTCGGAATTTTCTGTTTCTCTTTGTGTTTCCAATTTCCAACTCAGACGCCTCTCCTTCTATAACGCCACTAAACACTTTCCTAACTCGTTGTGAGGACTTAATTCACTATTCTTGTCCACTATGCCGACTTTCTCATTTCATGCATTCCTTTCCTTTTATAACCTCCCACCTATATCACAAAATATACTTTCCTTATTTATTTTTGGGAAATTGGAAATTAAAAATTCAACCTTTTACTAATTTTCCCTTAAAAATATTCAATCTTTTACTTATTCCATAAAAATTCAACATTTACCTCCCTATCCTCATCTAAAGATCCATTATCTATTGATGAAAGGTTTTTATAAGTTATATACCACGTGTCAGCTATTAATAGGTCTATTATTTTTTAATTATTAAAAAAAATTAAAAGAAATAAAAATCTAAGCCCTTACCCACAACCCCCCGCCACCTACTCAAACACCTGACCACCAATCACGCCAACGACAACACCTTCCATCTCCAACACCGCACCTAGCAAGCAACCCCGATAGCTGTCGTACATCTCCTCCAACTCCACCATCACAGCCAACCAAAACCACACCAAAAAACGAAATGAAGGGGGCTTTGATGGGATAGGGTTGGTGAATTTGAGGTTTTTGTGGTGGGGGTGTTCGGTGGTTGATGTTTACTTTGGGTGGTGACTAGGTTGTCGGGGCTAGGGGTGTGATTTTCGGGGCCGAGGCTAGGTTTTCAATGCCTTCAAAATCGACGAATATTGAGTCGAAATCTTCCGATTGAAGCAGTCGTTGGGAAGAGCAGTGAGGATTTCGGATTGAGGGCGGAATTGTAAGGTATGACAATAAGAATTGGGAGATGAAGAGGAGTGAGTTGAATCGATGAAGTCGCTAGTCAAGAAGAGGACGGCTTCGATGAATTCGTCGCTAGAGGAAGGGGAAGTGATCGGAGGAAGGTGTTTTCCGATGACGGTAGCAGGACACGCTGTTGATTTTCGTTTTAAGGAGAGAGGAGAAAGAAAGAGGAGGAGTGAGAAGGGAAAGTGTGAGAGAATTAAAACAAAAAAATCAATTTAATCTATTTAACAGGTTAAAAGTCAAAGGGATTTTTAGATGAAGATATGGGGTAGAGGTTAGATTTTTATGGGATAATCAAAAGGTTGGGTTTTTAAGGGCAGACGAGTGAAACTGTGAAGGATTCGATTTTTATTTCCATTTTTCCTTTATTTTTTATACCGTACATTAGGTATACAACTGAACTAGTCTACGCTAGGCTATAGCTTCTAGATAAGGCCCAACATAATGACATCCTTGTTACTCCCTTTGTGTTTTTAAGTGTTACACTTAAATCGACATCTATTAACTATTACTACAACAGAAGTCTGCTGACATCATCTTCTCTATCAAATGTATATGTGTCACTTTCTCATGAAATTTTTTCCCGCCAAATGCACTTATGATGTCATATATATTTTGTTTTTTTATTTATTTTTTGAATTGTTTTTTATTTTTTTTATTTTTAATCATTTTCATTTCAATCTTTTGACTGTGTCAATAAATAAATAAATTTTATTTTTGGTTGGAATAAATAAATTGCTACCTAGAAATTGGCTTTTATTTTTATATTTTGTTACTCATGTAATTTATGATGATAGCTTCATATTTTTTATGATTTAATTTATAAGTATATACAATAAAATTATAAAATAAATAAAATAAATAAGCTATTTTATTTCAAAAATTTTGTAATTTGTGCATCGCACGGGTCTAATCTAGTATAATTCTAAATAGATTAATTGACTTTTTAATATAAACAATAAAGTAATTTTGGTAGTGTTGACACTGAAAATTTTTAAATTATTAGGTGTCAGATATATGTAAATAAGGAGATTATATATATAAAAAAAATATAAGCTATTTATCTTCAACATCTCGTAAAATATTTGATATTTTTCATGTTTACTACTCTTCGCCACTCTATATAAAGAGAGTCATTTCTAGGGTTTAATGGGGCTTAGATGGAACAAGTCACAAAGACCCTATCTCCTCCCACTACCAAACACTGTAGGTACATAGTATGGAATAAGCCGACAATGCTCCATACTATTGATATGTCCATTTTATATAGTGTTTTACTCCCGTCCCTTGGTCATAATTGGTAGTGTTTTTGGCTCTTTAAAACCACTTTTATTACTAATTGGTGTTTTTTAGTGTTTTCGTAGTTTTGGTTGACTTTTGTAGGGAATTGCACTTTTGGAGCATTTTCCCGGGATATTATGAAGTGGCTACGAGCATTGGAGGAGCACTACCAGTTTTCATAGCCCAGGGCCGGTTAGAGTCGTCAAACCGATGATTAAGGGCTCAACATTTGAGATTTCGAGGCATTTGGACCGAGTATTCAAGACCCGAAGAGGAAATCCGGATTGGGCCAAAGAATCGGAGCCCAATCGAGAAGTCTAAGTTGCAAAGGAGTGTGGCCCGGCCGAAATAGGCACCGCCCGAAGGCGCGCCCGACCGAGCGAGGAAGATTACCTTGCGCCCGAGTTCGCGCCAGGCCGGGCGCGAGAGATGCCCATAATGGAAAAAAGGCGGGCCCGGTCGGGCAGCCCTTCGCTCGATTGGGCACGAGATTTTGAGGAGTTTTATTCAGCGGAATTTCTTAGTTTTAATTAGGAGTAATTATTTTTGTATAAATACGATTTAATTTTTTTTGTTTTAGTACTTCTTCTCTCAGATTTTCTTTCTCTACTTAGTTTTAGATAATTTTCTCTCTGTACAACTTTGTTCTCTACTTAGTTTTTAATTCAACTCTTTAATTTCGATTACTTTGGTAACGATTTCTTCTACTTTAATTTCAGTTATTTACTTTGTTTCTTTCATCATGTTTTGTTTAATTGCTTTGATTAGTTTAGTTTTAACTATGTCTGAGTAGTTTTCTTTCTAGGGTTTGTGTGGATCCATAAATAATATGAAGGGGTAAATTATTGTTGTTGATTATCAATGCTTGATTAATTTCCTATTGATTGATTTAATGCTCTGCAACTAGATTAGCGCTGGTCTTTTATGTATGAGTTACGCAATATTAATTTGAGATTCGAGAGATGAGAATTGATATTTAGGCTTAGTTTCAATAGGCAGGTTAATTTATAAATGGTTAAGTCGAGATTCGAGAGATGAGATTTAATACCGGTAGATTAATTCTGTGATTGTAATACGTAGCGAAAGCCCTTTATGATCTGATTAATAATTGATGTATTGATGATTGATTATTATGTCTTACCTTAGAATGTTATTTATTGGTGAAACCTATGCCTTAGACCTTTATTCATTGATTTCTCTTTACTCTTAATCTTAGTAGTTTAGTTTCCTTCCCATATTATTAATTTATTACTTAATACGTAGTAATTTAGATTGCTTTAATTGATTAGGAATAGAAAAACTAGTTTCCCTGTGGATTCGACCCTACTTCCCTATCTACATTAGTTAGAGGATTTAGGAATTACTTTTGATTAGGTGATACGACTTTATCCTGTCAAATATAAACATATCAAAACCCTAATCGTACCCTTTGGAGAGAGTACTCAAGACATCTACGAGAGTTGTAACCCACAAATTATCAATGAAATAATTGTTCCCATATATTTTCTACCTCTTTATTTGTATATTGCAGGTATGAATTTTTATGGTGTACAAATTAGCACGCTCGGTGGGACAATTTTCGCTCTTTATCTCCACTCTCCAAATTTCAAAACTCGTAGATTTAATGGGGGCATGTCAAATTTTCTTTCAAATTCTACAGGAAAGTTTCGAGACCAAGTTGCATCCGATGTCAAATCTCCATAAGAAGTCTCGAGGGGGCATTTGTTGGCACCGAAATTTGTTATTAATTATTAGGTGTCAGATATAAGATAATATATAAAAAAAAAATATAAGATAGCTATCTTCAAGATCTTGTAAAATATTTAATAGCTTTCTTGTTTACTACTCTACGACACTCTATATATAAAGAGAGTCATTTCTAGGTTTTAATGGGCTAAGATGGAATAAGTCACAAAGACCTCATCTATTCCCTACAAGACTTAGATGGAACAAGTCACAAAGATCACATCTCCTCCCTACTAAGCTAGTATGAAGTAAGCGACAAGGTCTCGTACTAAAAATATATCAAAACTCCAACCCTTAGGAGAGAGTGATCGAGAGATCTATGAGAGCTGTAACTCTACAAATTATCAATGAAATAATTGTTTCTGTGTGTTTTATAGCCTCTTTATTTGTATATTGAAGGTTTGAATTTTTATGGTTTTCAAGTAGTTGGGGTTTTACAAAAAAAAAAAAAAAATGACCTTAATTGAAAAGGAATGTATGTGTGAGAAAAACAACTATATAAATAAGAAATTAAAAAAAAAAATGATGAACAAATTTAACTTCAGAAAGTGTTAATAGAATAACAGTATCAATTTGAGAACACTCTCCAAAGTAGATAGCAGACAATCTATCCATAGTACCAGTCATTTGAGCTGTTCGGTTCGAGTTATTTCAGATTGATCTTTCGGCTCGGTCTCCCACCCATAATCATTTAGTAGAGGGGAAGCGTTAGGCAATTGGCTGTTGCCATTTGTTGGAGATATTTTTTCTAACTTCAGTTTTATGCTTCAAAAAAAGATTCATCTCCTTGAATTAATTGTGTAATGGTTAGTAAAATCAATGCAATTTTCCATTTTAAACCTTGTTAACTACTCCCTCTGTTGCATAATGATGTTCATGTTTGAAATCATTGACTTTTTAAAAATAAGAGAGAATCTTCTAAATTTCTCTTAATCTATAAGAACAAATATAGGGTCATGTGGGATCTAGTTTGATTTGTCTTGATGAGTAGATTATTAATATCTAACTTTTATAATTTTTGCTAGTGTGAAATTAAAGATATTTACGGTTAAAGATGGGTCAAAACTTGCATCGATTTCCGCAAACAGGAACATCATTTTGAAACAGAGGGAGTATTACTAATTGTCATCCTTTTTTTTTTTTTTTTTTTTTTTTAAATTAAATTTATTTTTTATTAGAGAAGAGAGAAAGAAAGCATGGTACCAATGCTTGATCCTTGGACCTAGACTTCAGAGATTTCTTCTCCTACCACTAGTCCACAACTCCAAGAGGGAAGCTGGTGACTTGTCATTCTTTTGTCACCGTCTTTAATTGAGGCTAATTGATTATTGTAATCCTTAATTGAGGATAATTGTTGGCCTTCCATATTTTGATTTTCTTAATTAATACTTCGTATAAGATTCTTCCTTTGAAAAAGGAGAAAGAAGAGAAATCTCCTAAACTACGCAAAATATAAACTCGATCTTGTTTTTTGAGCAATATTAGACAATTTTCTCAATCTTAATTCCAGATTTCCAGAGAGGGAGAGCCGTGTATCCCCGAAAGTTGATTGTCAAGACTCAAGAGTTCGTATGGCTAGTAGAAAATTCTAATATGTTAATTATTGTATGTACACTTGCAATTCGGACATCAACCTTATGTCGCAAAAATGATAGGAGTTAAAGTTTATAAATTATCAGTGTCTAAAGAGGGTGAAGTTTCTATAATAAAATCACGAGGACTTAGCCTACTTTTGTATACAATGTCAAAAATGTTAAATTTTAGTAGTAAAACGCATATGGGTTGTGCACGAGGTTCGTTTATAAAAGATGGGTGAAGCCTGATAGGGCTGACAACAAGATTTTTTTGTAAGATTGGGCCAGTTGAACATAACATGTGGGTCTATATGGCGGCTATGGGCCAAGCCGCTATGACGGTTGGTAGTGGAAAAAACGGGAAGACGAAGACGTAGTTACATCTACATGGGATTTGTTCAACACATTGGGATGTCTGTCAAAACTCAGTCACTACTATTTGCTTAATAATTCATAATATACTCTTATCAATTATTAAAATCCTTGATCGACTGAGTTTATAGCATTGGAGAAGAGAAGAGAAATCACAAGATTCCTTTCAAGTGTTTTAGAAGGCAACCGAAACCGCAGGTACATAATACATTTATTTAATTGCGGAGTAAAGTCTGTTCCTTTTTCCCAAGACTTAGTTATTTTAGTCACGGAATACATATTTCTTTTTTAATTAAGATTTATTTCCAAACAAACAAACAAACAAACCCCAGTTGATTTTAATGTTTGTATAGATTTAGATTTTGAATTTGGGTTTTGATATCAGATGATGTTGACACAAGTTTTGATGGGGACGGAAGGAGGAGGCCAATCTATGTTGTCCACCATCAAAATCGCCGTCCTTCCCATTGCAAAGGTGTTTACCATGTGCTTCCTGGGATTCCTTATGGCCTCTAAGTATGTCAATATCCTTCCTTCTAATGGCCGCAAATTGCTCAACGGGGTCGGTATTTTTTATTTTTTTTATTCTCTCTTTTTGGGTTTAATTTTGATCATACTACTGATTTTCTGTTTCTGATCCCAGCTGGTTTTTACTCTGTTGCTCCCCTGTTTGATATTCTCCCAATTAGGCCAAGCTATTACTCTCCAGAAAGTGATTGAATGGTCAGATACTTAATTCTTCAATTCGTAGGACTTTTCTCACTTAGTAGTATTTAATCTCAACTACTTATGCAGGTGGTTCATCCCTTTCAATGTTATCCTCGCTACTATTTCTGGCTCACTCATCGGCCTACTCGTCGCCACCATTGTCCGCCCTCCATACCCCTACTTTAAGTTCACAATTGTGCATATTGGAATTGGAAATATTGGCAATGTACCCCTTGTCTTGATTGCTGCTTTGTGTAGAGATAAGGCTAATCCTTTTGGCGATTCAGACAAGTGCAGTCAAGATGGAACTGCCTATATTTCATTTGGCCAGTGGGTATGTTTTTTTTTTTTTTTTTTTTTTTTTTTTTTTTTTTTTGTGCACACATGCTGGACTTACTTCCTGAATGCCCGAATTTAACCTGTAATTTACGGAGTAATAATTAAATTTTCCTGGAATTCAATTGTTCAAAAAGTTTAGATACTTGTTTGTCATATAGGTCTCTCTGTCAAAGAATATACTGATGTTAATGATACTTTTCATTTGTTATTGCATATATGCAATTTTTTTGTAAAGCATTACACCTTGTAGTTTATCTGATGACTTGATGCATTACAACTTGTAGTTTATCTGATAACTCATTTTACTGGATTGTTGTTACAATACAACTATGCTTGCTATTGCTATATGATACCAGTCCAGAATTATTGAAGTGATAGTGATCCCTTGTTTCCCTTCAGCTTACTTGTGTTTTTTTCACTAGCTTATTTGAGCAAAATTAGCTTATTTGACCAATATTAGCTTATTGACTATTAAATAAGCTAATTCAAGGTGTTTGGCGGGAAGCTTATTTAAAGAGCTTATTCCACAAATAAGCTCTTTTTCAAAAAGCTCCTAAAAGCTTATTCAATTCTTATGGTGAAATGACACCGATACCCCCATTTAATTTAAAAAAAAAAACTATATGAATCACCTACCCCACAATTAGCTTATTGGTCATTTCACATAGGCCCTGTTTGGTAGTAAGCTTATTGGGGGTATATTAGCTTATTTGACTAACTTTAGCTGATTGACTAGTCAAACAAGCTAATACAAGTGTTTGGTAGTAAGCTTATTGAAAGAGCTTATTTCACTGAATAAGCTCTTTTTGAAAAAGCTCATTTTAAGAGCTTTTTCAATTAGCTTATTCATTAATTATTGTGAAATGACACTTTTAACCTCATTTAATTTAAAATCCTATCTAAACTACCTACCCCACAATTAGCTTATTGGTCATTTCACATACTCAATCACCTTTAAACTATCAGCTATTTACCAAACACTTTTCTACAATAAGCTAATAAAATAAGTTAGTCAAATCAGTTTATACAATCAGCTAACACTATCAGCTTTCAGCTTTTAGCTTTTCTCCAAACACGACCATAAGTATTACCTTATTTCTTTTCAGCGCCTTTTTGAATTTTGAAGTCTAGCTGTTTTCCTTGTTTTCTAGGTTGGGGCAATCGTCCTGTATACATATGTATTCCAAATGCTGGCACCCCCTCCTGAAGGTACCTTTGAAGTTGAAGGCGGACATCTTCCTATCAAAAGTCAACAGCACAGTGGAAGTGAAACACCAGAACAAGCTCCTTTGCTTCCTAGAGATCCAGGGCCATTGACATCACACGTGTCACAGAAAGGAAAGGCAAGAATCTTTCTACTTTTCTTATATTTTAAAAGTTGTAACTCTGTGTTTAGGACTTCAACATAGTGAATGTTTGTTGATTGATAGATTTTAATGTCCCTGCTTCACCTACATTTATTTGACTGATTCCATTCTCTTAATTATACGTAAGTTCAATATATTTCCTCCTTTCCACTGTTTTTCATTGATTTATGTTAAATAGTTTGTTGACTTAAGTCTCAAATTCTCAATGACTACCACTCTCCACTTATTGTCCATTGCTTTAATCTTTTTCCAATACGGATATCAAATCTTTTTGATGTTTGCACTATTTGAATTCAAGTAAACTGTGAATCTGGTGTTGACAATCAGGTTATAGTCATTAAGAACTTGAATTTGTGTTTTTTAATCATGCTGAAATTCTGTTTTCCCTTAGCTCATAATCTTGACTTGCTAATATGTATAGAACTTGTGTTTGATTTTTTGTGAATTCAAGCTCTATTGTAGGTAAAATCTTCTGGAATTACTGAGGGGTTTATAATCTTAACTTTATAAATCAGCAACTTACTTTGAAAAGGGTAACTAAACCTTTTTCAGAAGTGCTAAGATTATTTGGGATTGGATTGTTGAATCCACTACACCTTTTTGGCTGCCATTAAGTGATAACTCAAGTCTTGGAGTCTCTTTAGGTTCTCTTTAGTAAACCTGTGCTAAGAATATATAATTAATCTTCCTATCAAGTTTGTATCTTTAGAAATGCAGACTTCAATATATAGTCTCTGAAAACTGCTTGAGTGTTCATCTTTTGGATAGGGCATGTTCGGAATAGGAAAATTTTTTAGGGGTTAATTGAGCCGTGAACTTGTGGTAGATGGGATGAATTAGTGGTGATTGAAGGAGGAAGAGATGAGGAATTTTTTTAATCCTCATTTAGGGGGTAAATCTTTAAGGAATGGTGAAAAGGGGTGGATATGAGCTGAGTTAAGAAGAGCCTTCAGCTTTATTGAATCAAGAACTTAAACCACATAGATGAGCTCGAACTCAGTTCGAAGGGTATGGTAAAATTAGGGTATGCCCATCCCTAGCGGTGGGGAAATGTTGCCTTCATTTAAAGGTAACAATATCCCGATGGACCCCACCTCATCCTCCTTTTGGAACCATCTCCATCCATCTTCCATCTCTTCATTTGTCATCCTGGAACTTCATTTTCAACCTTTTCTATCGCTTTGCAGAGATAGTAATGTCAAACATTCTGATTATGCATGTGTCAAAAATTATGCACAGGAGGAATACAATTCTCTCATATGCTAGTGAGTATCTAGTCTCATATCTTTATGACAATTTCTGATATCTAATTGTATACAAAATTTACATGTTTCCTTTCACATGCATTATTTTCTTCCCTAATACAATTATCCTGATCTACTTGACTGATGGGATGACTGTCTCAGCATACGTTTTGAATCAGTGACTGAGAAAACGGGGTAGTTATCTATACAACCTGTTGAATCACAAAGGAAGGACAAGTACTTGTGGACAACTATCATAAGTCCAAATGCAAGAATTGTAACTGAAAATAAAAAATGGTGACTGTGGGGGACTAGGGGTTTTGGGGGGTTGGGGGGGGGGGGGGGTTGGGGTTGGGAATTATCACATCCAATTTTTACTGAGATTGCTAAAAATTATAAGTAATACAAATGATGAAGATTTACATTTGCTTATCACCTATATTTAAAGTTGACTCAGAATTGTCTCCCAGATACTGAGAGATGTACTGCTTGTTTTCTTTGATTCAAGAATTGTAATGGCTCGTGCAATTTAGTGTTTATCCATCTGAATTTAGGAGATGCATCTGCAAACAAAGTCTACAGTAGCGATACTCTCTCTATTTGTACTAAGCTTCAATTTGTTTGATGCAGGTCAAGGAGTTCCTGTTGTTCATATATGATAAATTAAAGCTCAAACAGCTCATACAGCCTCCTATTATTGCTTCTGTAAGTATATTATACCTATCTGCCTACGTTAAGTATTAAACTTGCAAATGTTGGTCATTTTTGTGCATCAACGTGTCCCCCCTCCCCCTCTCCCACTCTTTCCTTTACACGTGCGTGTAAAATGTAAAAGTGTAATTCATGCTTAGTAATCGATGGAAATGACTACCTCGTGGAATGATACTAATATGTCAGTAAAATTCAATTTGATGTTATATTCTGATATCTTTGTCCCTAGAACTTGTTTACTGTTTGTCGATCATGAAATTAAGTCTCACGTCCCTCATTGAGTCATTTCAGGAGGGTAGCTGGAAATTGCTGACTTTTTGGGGCAGTGGGACTACGTTAGTCCTAGTGATTAAAAAATTTCATAACAGAACGATAAATGACGTGAATTATTTCAATTGAACCTCCCTATCTATAAGTGCAGCCAATAAATAATCCATGACAACCTGATCAACAAGTAAAATGCCAAGTTCATCCTCTTGCAAAGAGAGCCTTTAGTACCTTATACAATTGATAAACCCCAATAATTTTCTGCTGGAATAGTAGCCTTTTCCATAGACAATGCCAACTTATCAATACCTACTGAAACATAAGAAATAAAGAAAAAGCATAGCTATACTTGAAAGTGCCATAGACAATCCATGCACTTTGGCTCTTAACATATCAATCTAGCTGGTTTACCTATACGCCTCACTTCATGAACTCAATATCACTAACACTATGGATAACAATAGTGAAGGGAAAGGGAGGGGAAGGAAAATGAGGGAAGGGAAAGGGAGGTGGGGGGGAGGGAGAAGGAGACCTTCCATTTTCCTTTCAAATCTCTCCAATAATAGAGGGATTTGATTTATTAAAAGTGGAAGGAAAATGGATCCCTCCAATTCCCTCCCCTTCCCTCCTTACATTATATATCCAAACAAGGGAGTATGCATCCCTCTACTTCTCTTCTCTTCCTTTCCCTCCATTTCTCTCTATCCAAACATAGCGTAAGGGCCTTTATGTGATTGTATAGTGGTCGTAAAGGGTTCCAAACAAAGTTTTATGACCTCCGGATGCATCCTCCACCATCACTTGAGTTTTCAATAAGGGGCCTCAATATTTTTAAAAAAATTCCGATTTCGTGTATTATAGCCTTTAGATTTAGCCTCTAGAGAACTTTTTCAGACCTACAAGGTTAAGCATCGTGGTTTTTCCTAGTTTTGCTACTTGCACCACTAGCCTTTACGTGATCGATAATGACCATATATGGTTCCACACAAAATTTTATGACCCCAAGATACATCCTTTACCATCACTTGAGTTTTTGACACCAATTCGTGAAATCTTGTTCAATTTCATGTATATACCCTTTAAATTTGGTATCCGGAGAACATTTGTAGATCTAGCAAGGGTAAGCATCGAGGTGTTTCTTGGGATTCCCAAAGGACCTCAAGAGGCCTACTAAATGCGCGGAATTTTATTAATTCATGCATTTGCCCATGACTTTGCTTTCTTTGTAATCACGTCTTAAGATGCATGCCTTGCCTTAAAGTGGGGCTCTTTGGAGTATCATTTACTGAGGGGTTACTTTTGTTGTCTAATGTTGTCTTTTATCTCTAACGTCTTGGTATTGGGTCCACTCTTCTATTAGCACAAATATGAGGACCCTTCTATAATATCCAGGATTCTAAAGGCGAAGTAATTTTGTGAGCTACGATACCTCTTTCTATTGAAGGTAGTTAAACTACTCTAGAAGATTAACAATCTCTTTATGTTGAAAGAAGGATGGCCTTCTTCATAGGTCATCGAGCGAACCATTAAGGTTTAAGGGCCTTACCATGACTTGCCTTGTCTAGGCCATGACTTGTCCTAAGGCAAGCCAAGATGCTACCCTCTATTGTTACAAGTAGGTGTTTTATGCCTTGGTCTCATACACATGCCCTGTGTTTGTGTATGCCTCAGGCCATGATAGCAGCAACATTAGTAGCGCCCAAGGTCCTTGTGCCTTGGCCCTCATACATAGTAATTTCTTTCGCACACACGACATGATGCTACCCTTTTTTTTTAGCTAATTATAGTTGGTTTTAGGGGGGACAAATTGAAATGATATCATGCTAAATCTTAATAGATCGTGCACCGTGTATTTTATTCCAATTACTTCCTTTATATAGGGTTATTCGACTAACACAAACCCTTATAAAAACTAAAGATAATGCCAATAATAATAAAAATAATACTATGCTCATATAATAATAATGATGTCAACCAACCTATGTAATATACCAAATGTAATGCCGGCGTGCTAATAAATTACACGCCATATCTAAAAAATCAAACTAAATTGATTATCTTGAGTCTCTTTATTGCATCCACACCAAAAACTTGCAAGATTGTCGTATACATAAAAATGTTAGTACTTCCGCTCAACTTTAGACACACATGCCCACACACATCTACACAAGCAAAGAAACAATAAAAAAAACTTGGGTATCTTAGGGCCTGTTCACTTCAGCTTAATTTCAGTTCAGTTCAGTTCAGCTCTTAATTTCATTCTCTCATAAAATATTCATTTCGATTCAATTCAACTCAGGCTCAGCTCCAATCAGTTGATTTCAGCTCAATTGAGTAGGCCCTAACTCCTTAACCCCAAATATTGGGTGTGTTCTTAGTTTGTTGATTTTGGATTGTAATTATATCAAAAACTTAGGTATGTTACTCCTTACTCCCAAAAATTGGGTGTTCTTAGTTTGTTAACTAGTTCTTTGCCAGCGGATATTCAGAATAAAAAATTACTTTTATAAATCACTATATAAGTTTGTACGAAGAATATATTTATGATATCAAAGTATTGATCATTATAGATTAGATACGGTAATGTAGAGTACTTATTATTATGTTATGAATTTGAAATTGAGTTGAAATCCTTTGTTTAGTAGTACAATACATTTTATATATTAACGATTAAAGGTTCAAGGGAATATATATTTTTATACATTAACAATTAAGAAAATATTTTATTTGTTTAAGTTGTTATTATTGTTCTATTTTTTAGGTTGTTTAGGCTGCATATTCTCTCTTTGTTTATTTTTATTTTATTTTTTTATTATCAATTGTCTTATTTTTGTAAGTAAAAAAAAAAAAGGGTTTTTGAAGGGAAATTTTTTTATTGTGAACGTGACACGTGTACTTCGGGGATTATGCGGGTGATTACTTATTTACTTCAGTATATACAATTGATTTTAAATTGTAATTATTATATATATTTTGTCCATCAAGAGTCGTTTGGTCATAACTCTAGTTGAGGTTTTTTAAATATTATTTTCATGCTGCAGGTGTTGGCAATAGTATTTGGCTGTGTGCCTTTCTTGAAGAATTTAATCTTTACAAGTGATGCTCCTCTATATTTTTTCACTGACAGCTGCATGATTCTTGGGTAAGCTTGTTAATCTCTTTTCTATTAATTTCAAGGAAAATTTATTGGTATGATAATATCAGCTTCATATTTTTATTGATCGGAGATTGTTCTCTAATTAGTTTCACATTTGTCCCCCCCAATAAAACCTCTGAAGAAAGGTGTTTAAATGAATATGTATTGCAGCTTCTAACAATAACTCAAGAAAAGTTTATGCTCTTTATAAAAAAATAGGGGGTTGTTAGTTGTTACACAACAATTCTTACATTTGATTTTTTTTTCCTAGGGAGGCTATGATTCCATGCATTTTGTTGGCATTGGGAGGCAACCTTGTGGATGGTAAGCTAACTTTTTGCAAGTTCTGTGATTTGCTGATTATTTTCTTAGTGGTGGTTCTAAGTGCGGGCCTGTCTTCTTTGATTTTAGTTCCAAGGAAATAGAGGATCAGAACTGAGTAGTTGTGTTGTTACATGCAGGACCTGGAAGTTCAAAACTTGGTTTTAGGACAACTGCTGCTATAGTTTTTGGGCGGTTGGTGTTGGTACCCCCAGCAGGGCTTGGCATTGTGACTCTGGCTGATAAGTTGGGCTTCCTTCCTGCTGGTGACAAGATGTTCAAATTCGTGCTTCTCCTTCAGCACACAATGCCCACTTCTGTACTTTCAGGTACTTTTTTGTAACAAATTTTAGTACACTACATTACAGCAGTTGTTTATTATATTTCAGCAGTGACAAAAATCTTACTGCCACACTTATTAGTTTATTGACTTGTTAGTGGTCATGCCTATATACTCAATGTTTTGTAGGTGCTGTGGCGAACTTGAGAGGATGTGGGAAGGAATCAGCTGCAATACTGTTCTGGGTTCATATATTTGCAATTATTTCAATGGCTGGATGGATTGTGCTATACATTCACTTACTCTTCTGAGAATTCAAGATGTCTTTCTTTGCCGAATGCTATCATTTTTTGAGATCAACTAAATTGGAGAGTTGAGATAATATATGCCTTGTACAACTAAATTTACAAGTCTAGTTGGATCCATCCGTGATCGCTGGGAACAGCAAATAGAGAAGACTTTGCTCATTGTTCAGATGATGCTTGGCTGCTAATGGTTTTGGAAAAGCAGCTTTGTACATATGATGCTGGTTATGCCTATGTATACTTTAGTTCAATTACTTGTGGTTATGTCAATTATGATTAAATCTTTTTGAAATTCATTAATTTATATCTATATTCAGTAAATTGATTGATTGATTGATATAATGATATTCAATACTACGTATATTAGTAGGATAACATTGACTTTATGAAAACCCTTAAAATTGAGATCATGTATTCAAATCATAAAGAAAAATTTAATCTGGATGTAGAGAGTGCCACATGAACAATGATCTACCCTAACGAAAAATGGCAGCATTGCCCAGGTTTCTTGAGTGAAATAAAGAAATCAGATAGTTTCAGGCTACGGAGCAAATCTATGTTCTGTACAAAAGACCCTTTACAATCAGCAAAATCATAATTTTACAGAACCCTGTCTATATTTTGCAGGCTCAGACAGACAGACAGACAGACTAAAAGTTGCATTAGCAAACGTTGATTCAAAACCTGATGACTCTGAGAAGTGAGAACTGAAGCGATGAATCCTACAATGAACATATGACACTATGGCAGTAGTATCCCATTCTTACAGTTATGGACAAGAGCAGAAGCAGTAGCTTTCAGCATCTTTTACACTCCGCATGACTAAAACCACCACCACCACCTCTTTTCCCGCTCATTGCGGGAGCCTGAGCCAGAAGGTTGGATGGGTTGTGGAGGCCATCCATTTGAATTAGTTTGCCCATTTGAACTTCCAGCTAGAGAATTGCCCAACCAAAGCACCAAGACAATTCCTGCTAGGCCAAATATAGGAGCGGCTGCCGAGAATAACCACCCTCCCCTCCTACCATTGGTGTGTGAAATAATTGCCGGAGGACCTAAATCACCCAATGCAGCAGCAAAATCTTGAGATTCATCCACTTCACTTGTATCAGTGGCAACTGAAAAACCATCATCCCTACCCTCCTGGATTTCAGAACTGAACATTCTATGGCTAGCGTGGCGCTTGCCTCGCTCATAATCTCTGTCATCGGTTGGGAGTTCATATCGACAAAGGGGGCAAGAATTCCTCGCACTCAACCACGGCAATATACAGGATGGATGGTATAGGTGACAGCAGGGCAGCTGATTCACTTCAATGCCAATCATCAACAAATCTTTACAGATTGCACAAGCCAAGCCATCAGGTTTCAGATGCTCATCAGTAATGACTACGAGGGGCAGTTTATCAATGAAAGACACAGCTGCAGGAGGTGCTCCTCTTCTTGCATTATCAGTCTCAGTAAGATGATCCAAAAATTCTTCAAATACTAAAGAATCAAGATAATTTGCAGGATCACCACTATATGGTGCTTCACCAAACACTTCCATGCTTGCAGGGATGCTGGGAATCTGGAGGTCCCTAACTTCCCTAATTCTCCGGCGAATCATCCTCTCAAACTCAGAAGAATCTGTTCTACTATGTTCAACAAAATAATCATTGCCAGCACTTGAATCAATATGAGCTCGAATTTCACGAGGCCTAACTGTATTCTCCTCAGCATCAATTTCTTCCCACTCACCATCTTCTACTTCATCCTCATCAGAATTCCAGTGCACAATACCAGCATGCATTGGATCAATATCAGTGTCACTGTCAATATCACTTCTCTCCATAGATTGGACAAATAAGTCTATGTCAAAGTAGGTATGATCATCAATTGAAACACCAGAGTCACCTTCATAAGTACTAAATGACAGAGCATCACTATTACTATGATAAATCCTGTGTCCACCAACGCTGACATTAGATTCACTCTCTCCATAAAACGAATCGGAGTTGAATCCTTCACTTCCTGTCTCAGAAAATAGTCTCCGCCATCTACTAGAACCATTAGGTGTTGTATTAGAACTAGCCGGCTGCAGTACCATCACATTAGGATCGGTATCTCCACGAACATCTTCATGCTCAGGCTCAGTATGTCGTGCTAGGCTAATTATTTGTGAGAACTGTTGTGAGAAATTTTCAATGACCTCAGAACTTCCATTAATTGACCTTCCTCCAGAGACCCTTCTTCGAAGAGAGTTGTGTGCTGGGGTGCCAAAATCTTCAACCAGCAAAAATTTACAGTCATCACATATGTTGACACTTTGGAGACCACTATTATTTTCATCCTCCAATGATAGAGTTCTTCCACAAAGACCACATGCCTCAGGCATTTCTACACGATCATTTGTCGAGCCATTATTGACGTGACCAGGCAAATTAGAATGAGGTGATACTAGTGTATTAGTTTGCAAGTCCAATTCCATCTGTAATATTCATAAAAAAGGTTTAAAATGTGGGAGGGCACATATTATCCAAACGAGATATCAAAAGACCTTAACTACATGAAAAATTGAAAATAGAAATACAGAGATCAAAGAGAAAAGTTGTCAGAAAAAAATTTCAACATATTTCAAAAAAAGATGAGCAGATTGAAAGCTTATAAGACCAATAAAAGCATCAGGATTATAAAATGTCATAATAGGTGGACAGATAATACTTTTAGAAAATAGCACATCAAAAGTCACTCTGCTTCTTAAATATCGGCATGCTAATCAAGGAATCCTATAATTGACAAACATTTTCCTTCATATTACTCAAACAACAAAACACAAACAAATAATTAGGGGAGGAAAAAAGGGTAAACCGGTAAAGTTGGAAGGAAAAAGGCATAGAACCATTGTATTGAACAGTAAACAAAATACTTTTTTTTAATTTCCCAATAAAAAGATGACTAATCCCTTTATGTTACTCCATTAACAAATTAAATGATAATTAGGGGAGGAGGCAGGGGTAAAGTTGGGAGATAAAGGCCACACAATGTTCCATAGATTCTGAACTGTAAACAAAGATCTTTCAAACAAAATATGAAAATGCCGAAGTGATTATTACACCACTCTACAGTAATTCATTTTTAATGGGATCTGCAGAAGCACCCAAATAGATTGGTCTGGAGTATATAGAGTAAAAAAGGCAGCTTTCTACTTTCTAATATGGAAAATCTGTGATGCACCATAGCAGAGCACCTGTGAATCACATACGTGAGACGCCAAAAAAGACAACCAGGTAATAGAGAAGGGATTGCAGGCAGGCAAGGTGACTGAGCTGCCAGAAGAGGACAAAGAAGGTGATCAGAGCAGGTGTAACATCCTAGGTATTGATGTATTCGTAATAAATAGCAAAGAGAGGGAGTGGAGAGGGCATTGAGAAGTAAGACCTTAATTTGAGTGAACTGGGAGAGTATGTTAGCTTCTCAAATGCTCACTGCTGTAATTAATATATATATATATATTTATATATATATATATATATATATATATATATATATATATATATATATATATATATATATATATATATTGTAACACTCTAGTGAGTATTTATAAGTAATAGAATAAGTTCAAGCAATAAAGATTCAATCTTGGGGAGAAAGGCAGCTATTTGATTAATTCGAAAATGGAGTAACAAGCACAAGAGTAGCTTGAGGCTACTAATCTCGGACTTAGCACCTTTAGGGCACCACTCTCTAGCTCTAAGAAATTACAATGATCTTGCCTGCCTCGCACATCCTACCCTCCCTTTCTTATATATACATAATCTGCCAAAAGAAGGAAAACAACAAAAGTTGTTGCTGCAGCTGTCAAGGCTATTCCCTGATTGGTGGTGGCTGCTCTGTGACTGCCCTGCTGTCCATTCTCTGACATTCCATTCCAATTTGCTGACCCCTCCTCCTCCTTCTTGCATAAGTGATCAAACCACGGCCCTTGTTGAGTATTGTGTCCGTTACATTCCCTCCCCCTTGAAGACTCACCTTGTCCTCAAGGTGAAAGGTAGGAAAGCGCTCGGAGATGAGTGAGGCTTCTTCCCATGTGGCCTCAAGTATGGGTAAGCCCTCCCATTTGATCAGCACCTCCAACTCCGAGGGTGAGCTGCTAGATTTCCTGACATCCAGCACCTGCTGAGGCTCTGCTTGCAGCTCCAGCGGAGCTCTTCTGTCAGCTGGGTCGGTATGGTGGGGCTCACTCCTTGGCTGCCTAGTGCTCTTTTTAGCCGAGAAACGTGGAAGACTGGGTGCACTCGGCAAGAATCAGGCAGGCCCAGCTTGTAGGCCACCTTTCCCACGCGTTGCACCACCAAGAACAGTCCATAACAACGCGGAGAGAGCTTCTCATTATGCCTCTTAGCAAGCTATTTTTGTCTATATGGCTAGAGCTTTAGATAGACATAATCTCCTACTTGGAACTCCTCTTCCCTTCTCTTTAAATCGGCATTGGCTTTCATCCTATGCTGAGCACGGAGCAAATTCATTTTCAAATCTTCGAGCACCCAATCCCTCTCTTGTAACCACACCTCCAAACTATCTACCGGGGTTTGGCCTCTACCCACCTTAATTAGCTTCGGAGGGTCTCTTCCATAGACCACTCGGAAAGGGGTGAACCCGATTGACTCATGGTGGGCGGTATTGTAAGCAAATTCAGCCCAATGTAACATTTTCCCCAAGACTTGGGCTGCCCATTCACGAAGCACCTTAGATAAGTTTCCAAGGTCTTGTTGACTATTTCAGTTTGGCCGTCGGTTTGGGGATGGTATGCGGTGCTTCTTTTAAGTTCCGTGCCTTGTAACTTAAACAACTCACGCCAAAAAATACTCATGAATATGCGATCCCGATCCGAAACTATAGAGCTAGGGAAACCATGGAGCTTGACCACCTCTTAAACAAAAATGGCAACCACTGTAGCAGCACTATAGGGGTGTTTTAAACCCACAAAATGCGCATATTTAGAGAGTCTATCTACCACAACCAAGATAGAATTCATCCCCATCGAATTTGGAAGACCTTCAATGAAGTCCATTGAGATGTCCTCCCAAATGGCCTCGGGAATGGGTAGGGGTTGTAGTAGTCCCGCGGGTTGCATTTGGGAATGCTTTGCTTGTTGGCAGGTGGGGCAGCGTTGTACATGCTCTCCGATGTCCTTCCTCATACCAATCCAATACCACTCCAAAGCAACCCTCAAGTAGGTTTTGGTCTCCCCTTGATGTCCTCCAATTGGGCTATCATGGTACTCTCTCTAAGAGTTTGGGAATTAAGGTGGATGACCTGGGTATTGCAACCCTCCCCTTAAACAACAACCTGCCATCTTCTACTGTGTACCCCACGTAATTCCCCTCCCCTTGCTTCACTGCTGCTGCTATTTTTCCCAAAAGGTTATCCGCCTCAACCTCTCTTTTCACCTCATCCCACTTGATCCCTTGGATGGAGGTCATGGCTGCCATTTCCAACTCCGAACTACCCCTCCTAGAGAGTGCATCCGCCACCCTATTGCTAGCCCCCGGCTTGAATTGGATTTCAAAGTCGAAAACCAACAACTTGCGCACCCATTTTTGATAGTCTCCTCCCACTTCTCGTTGCTCCATCAAATATTTCAAGCTTTGTTGATCCGTCCTCACCACAAAATGACGGCCCAACAAGTAGTGGCGCCACTTGACAATGGCAAGACAAATCGCCATTAATTCCTTCTCATAAGTGGCTTTTGCTCGCGACTTGGGCCCCAACAACTTGCTGTAAAACGCTATAGGCCTTGAGTCTTGCATTAACACCGCTCCTAGATCATAGCCCGAGGCGTCGGCCTCCACCACGAATAGCTTGCTGAAATCTGGCATCACCAACACCGAGCATCTCTTGAGTTGCTCGGTCAATGGTTTAGCTATTTGGGCATACCCTTTAATGAATTTGCGATAGTACCCGATTAGCCCCAAGAAACCCCGCAATTCTTTCAAATTTTTAGGAGTAGGCCACTCCACCATAGCCTTGACTTTCTCCGTGTCCACGGCTACTCCATCTTGGGACACCACGTGACCCAAATAAGCCACTTGCGGCTGCCCAAACTCACACTTCTTAAAATTTACCACCAAGCTATGCTCCTTGAGCAATCCCAACACTACTCTCATGTGCTCTCGATGACTCTCTATGTTGGGGCTATAAATCAAGATGTCATCGAAGAACACTAGCACGAATTTTCTCAAGTGAGGTCGAAACACTTCATTCATTAAGGCTTGGAAAGTGGCGGGTGCATTAGTGAGCCCGAAGGGCATCACCAAAAATTCGTAGTGACCCTCATGGGTCCGGAAGGCCGTTTTATGTGTATCCTCCTCCCTCACAAGAATTTGGTGGTAGCCCGATTTAAGGTCGAGCTTGGAAAAGATGGCAGCCCCGTGAAGCTCATCCAAGAGCTCATCTATAATAGGAATGGGGTATTTATCCGGAATTGTCTCCCGGTTCAAGGCACGATAGTCTACGCAAAAGCGCCACGAACCATCCTTCTTTTTAACCAACAAAACCGGGCTTGAAAAGGGACTCGCAGACGGCTTTATGATACCGGCAGCCAACATCTCCCTAATCATCCGTTCAATCTCATCTTTCTGAAATTGGGGGTACCGGTAAGGTCTCATGCTCACCAGGTTGCTCCCCTCCAACACAATTGCGTGTTCATGACCCCTCTTGGGTGGCAACCCCTTAGGGTCAGCAAACACACCTTGAAATTCCTCCATTACATCACCCAACCACCAGTGGTTCGACCTTCCCCTCACTCGAGTTCATCTCCACATGGTTGATTTCTACCCATAAACCTCCACCCTCGTGTCTCAAGGTTTTTATCATCGCCTTGAGCGACACCTTTGAGCGTTCCAAGGCTGGATTCCCCACCAAGGTTACCCTACGATCACCTACCATAAAACTCATTATGTGTGCTTTCCGATTGTGCGTGACTGACCCAAGCTTCTTTAACCATTCAATCCCCAAAATCAGATCGGCACTGCCCAATTTAAGTGGCAGAAAGTTGTCTACCACCACGAATCCACCATTCAAGACCACCCTTACCCCTGCACATCTCCCCTGCCCACAATCACATCTCCATTTCCGAGCGACACCCCAAACTCACGGTCACCACTCACCGGAACTCCCACCTCCGTCACTAACACATCGGAGATAAAGTTATGGGTGGCACCGGGGTCCACTAGTATCACCACCGGTTTAGGGCCCACCCTCCCTTCCAATTTCATAGTTCTAGGTTTCGAAAACCTACCAAAGAACAGAGAGAAACTCTGGCAGCTACTTCGTCGTCGCTGGAGTCCAATTCCGGCGGCTTGGATGGCCCACGTCTTCTTCGCTCCCCAGCAATAGCACGCTGAGTTCTCGATTCTTGCAGCGGTGACCCACACTCCACCGCTTGTCGCATCGGAAACAAAGCCCCTTGGCCTTGCGCTCTTGGTGCTCGAAATCGGTCATTCGCAGTGGCTCACTGGACCTCGCCGTCGAGCTGGTGGTAGATCGGGGAAAATTCACGGAGGCCTGAGATTCGGTGGTAATAACGGGTGCTTTTGGCCATCCCTTGAATGTCGTGGCTTGTTGGCTAGAGTGCCAAAGGTGCCAATAAGACTCGACCCGGTTAGGGCTTTGGATCCAGACGATCCGGATGCACTGGCAATGGATTTACCCGACCTGAAATAACCGGGTGGTTTCCTTAACCCGCCGATCCGATTTCTCTCTTCGACCCGACCCGCGATCTCCATGGCCTGTTCTAGGTTAAACGGGTTCATGAGCCACGTCAGCCTTGATTTCGTCTTTGAGCCCCTGTATAAAATGGCCCATCATAATAGTTTTAGGGATATCCTCCAATGGAGCTGATAGTTCGATGAACTTCTTACGGTACTCCATTACGGTGGTCTCCTGGCTTGCGGCTAGCCTGCTCATGGAGGCTTCCGGCGTGGGTTGGTCGGAATTGCCGCAAAATTCGCGCCTTCATGCTCTCCCAGTTAGCAATCGGCCTCCTCCTATTCTCCCATTGGAACCACCGCAGCGCGTCGCCCTCCAACGCCGAAACCGCCGCTTGCAGTTTTTGTTCCTCCGTGAGGCGGTAATGGAGAAAATACTTCTCTCCCTTAAGTATCCAGCCATCAGGGTCCGTTCCTTCGAATAAGGGCATATCTAGTTTCCTCGGCTTCCAACGGTGGTCACCACCGCTGTTCTGATCGTTCCAATTGCGGGCTCCAGGTGTCTAGCCTAGCCCTTGTTCATGGTTCCTCTAGTTAACCAAGTTTCGCAGCTCCTCGAAGAACTGGGCTTGATTAGTGGCGTTTGCTGCCGTCTGGGCTTCTTGTTGTTGTCGTAGCAGCTCAAACTGATTATCGAGCTTTTGGCTGCTTCTTGAGTGTTTCTTCTTGTGTCTTCATCACCGCTTCCATTGCCTCCAACCGCGTCTGTACTCCGGCCATTTGCTCATCCAAGTTATCGCATCTCTGAGTTGCAGAGGCCACCATGTTTCTCTCTTTTTTTTTTTTTTTGAAAGCAGAGTATGGAGTGGTGGTTTCCGGTACCGACAAGCGTAGGATCGCCGCTCTGATACCACTTGTAACACTCTAGTGAGTATTTATATGTAATAGAATAAGTTCAAGCAATAAAGATTCAATCTTGGGAAGAAAGGCAGCTATTTGATTAATTCGAAAATGGAGTAACAAGCACAAGAGTAGCTTGAGGCTACTAATCTCGGACTTAGCACCTTTAGGGCACCACTCTCTAGCTCTAAGAAATTACAATGATCTTGCCTGCCTCGCACATCCTACCCTCCTTTTCTTATATATACATAATCTGCCAAAAGAAGGAAAACAACAAAAGTTGTTGCTGCAGTTGTTAAGGCTCTTCCCTGATTGGTGGTGGTTGCTCTGCTTGGTGACTGCCCTGCTGTCCATTCTCTGACATTCTAATTTGCTGACCCCTCCTCCTCCTTCTTGCATAAGTGATCAAACCACGGCCCTTGTTAAGTATTGTGTCCGTTACATATATAAATATAGGGTTGAGATCTAATGAGAAGCTTCTCAATTGAGAAGAATGAAAATGTGCAGAAGTTTTTCACTAAATGTGCAAAATTGATTTTTGTACTAATTTTTTTTTTTTTTTGAATTTTCTGTGAAAAAACGAAATTGTGCACATTATGTTCAAAATATATGAACAATAAATTTGAGTCTTATGCACGTAAAATCATTATAGGACCAAGTTATAATGAGAACCAACACTAAAATAAGAACTAGGAACTAATCTAGACCCTTAGATCATGTTAATCGGATGGCTCACATGCTTCCCATGTCATTAATGGCATTTTTGTAATATTTTAACTTTATGAAATAGTTTCCAGTTTTATTTCTCAAAAGTAAATGAAAATTTAGTAAAAGTAAATGAAATCAGTCTTAAAGTAAATGAAAATTGTCTTAAAAGTTAAAAAAAACTGGAAAAAAAGTTTGAAAACAGCAAAATTACGAGAATGCCATTAATGAGAGCGGGTGTAATATGAGCCATTAAATGGAGTGCGATCATGAGATTAGTTCCTATTTCCTATTATTCACCTTGGTTCTCACATGATCTCAATTCTATATATATATATATATATATGTATATATATATATATATATGTATATATATATATATATATATGTATATATATATATATATATATATATATATGTATATGAATATATATATATATATATATATATATGTATATATATATATGTATATATATACTCCGTCCCCTATTGATAGTCCCTTGTGGGCATTTTCATGGGAATTAATAAACACAAATAAGAATAGTAAAAGTAGATTGAAAAAGTAAATTGACATTGGGTATGCTAAAAAGTAGAGAGAGAAAGTAATAAAAGTACATGGGAAAGTTAAATTTGCACAACTATTGTTGCAAATTGGAGGGAATTTGGATAAAAAATTAATATTAATGGTTGTTGGAAAAAACAAACGGGGTGAACATTTTGGGACTAAAATTTGCCCATAAGGGACTATCATTTGGGGATGGAGGGAGTAATTTTTATCAACAAACCACCTTACTCTAATTATCTAATGGTCTGTTTGATAGCCGGTAATAAATTGGGGTAGTGGGAATCAATATTAACTATTAAGTGTAATTTAGTATGGACACAACCAACAATCTCCATGGGAAAACATTCTCATTCCCCAAACTAGTGTTTTCTTCATATTTTTCCATTACAATCCATTTACCACTTGAGAAGGGGTGCTAGGTGGGAATAAAAATTTAAATTGAGAATTCGGGGTCATCTTGACTGATTATGGGAATAAACATTTATTTTCTTTTCAAATTTACATACAAAACTATTCCCATTTCCCTTGCCTCCCAATCTAGAAGCCATACGCATAAACCCATGAGTATAGTCAATATTTCACCCTTGCCTCCCAATCCGAGCCACATAATGAGCTTTTTTCCCAAAGGAAAGAGCTTAAATTTTGATAAATCAAGTATAAAAATGTCAAGATTTGGAGTCAAATCTAAAAGGTCCAAACTAACAAGAGGGTAACAAATCCAGGATCCAAATTTGGTATCAAAGCTAATTTACACTATACTTTGTGTATGATTTCTAAAGAAATATCCAGAAAGATTACTATTCAAATATAAACCCCAAAAAAGCGCAGAATAATCAAACTGTTGCAATATACAATAAGAAAATCAAACACCAAGAGGTAACAAAAACTTAACAGTTAATTTTTTTTTAAATAAAAAAAGTCTGTCAATCACATTTTCCAGTGAGGATCTAACGCCACCAAACCAGCAAATCCTTAAATATTATACAAGAAAAATCCCTAATACAATAGTTCAAAAAAAAAAAAAAAAAAAAAAAAAAAAAACCTAATTTAGATATACGGAGCAGCTGAGCACAATATAATCCTACCAAGCTTCCACCAGTTTACCTTATGTCCTCTCTTAAGCACTTTCTCATAAATGATGTTTGGAGTAATTTCTCATAGGAAAGCAAAGTTCTTATTTTTTATATTTTGTGATCACCAATTAAAGGATGAAGATGTGAGAGGAGGTGAAAACCAAAAGATATCAAGGAGAGAGATTGAGGAAGAAAGGAAGGAGACAAGAACAACATGCAAAACGAAGAAACAAAAAAGACAAGAATGATGAGAGAGACCGTGATGGATTCCATTATTTGCATACAAGGTGCTACCTATGGCGTCTATAAGCAATAATACTCAAACTCAATTAGAAGTGCCAAACACGAGTATGTGTCCCAAGTCTCCTAACTCCCAATTGTCAGGCACATTTATTTTATAAAATCTTTGCATGATCTTGGCCAAGTAAAGTATTTAAGTGTCATATCAATGCTCGAGTGTTGAATGTCGAGTATCTGACATGAGTAGTTGGGGTGTTTAGCATGCGAGCATGGGTGTTGGGGGAGTAGAGGGTAGGGTTAAGAATGCGGAATGGTAGGTGAGAATTCATGAAAATAAAACAAATCCCTTATTTGGTGATTGGAAAAAAAAAATGTTAGGATTAAACAACAAATTCACATATATGCCCTTACTAAACATGCCTCTCCCTTTCTCCTCCAAACACCCCACCCCCTTAACCCCTTTAGGTAATAAAATGGAGGGAACTATGGTAAGAGAGATTGAGAGTTAATCTCTCCTTTCTCATAAAACAAACACAAGAATTTATTGAGTTGTGATATGAACTCTCAACATTTCCTTTAGTGTTCATAAGACAAACACACTCCTATAGGTGAAGTAAAAAGTCAAAATAGCATTTTAGGTTTAAGGAAATAGCCATAATGCTCCTCCTAGAAATTAATGTGGAATCCCTAAGGTTCTTTATTAGTCAAATTGAGGAAGAGCTCATTGAGCATGAGTAGCGAGCATCATTATTATCAAAGCTGAGCATGTATCACAATCTCAAATAAAGCTTGATTTTTGAGAAAAAAAATTGGACGTGCATGAGTTAATAACAATTCGGGCAAGTGTTTTGGACTTGCTATTTTGCAAAACTTAAACTCATTGCCCATTGCAAATGGAGCTAAAAGAGTATTCAGTGACAATATTTTAGCTCAAGATGAATCTTTAAGGACATTAACAATCAGAGTTAGATGAAAAGGATGCTTAAAGGGATTAGTTTATAATGCAATCAGCTTTTTGTTGATAATTTCAGGAGTTTGAACTTAAATCAAAGTAACTCAATATCTAATTCTATAGAAGAATGTCATTTCATTTCAATTACACAATCTGACATGCCAAAGCACATAATTTGAGGATGTACCAGATGAGACTAGAGAGCCTCCAACAGCCTGAGAATCATGTCCCGATGTTTGAAGTAGGTAACAAAGACAGCATAGTTCAAGGACATAATCTAGTTTCTTAAATGGTTTGACTTGGACAAATAGCAGAAGATATACACTATACGATACGAAGTACCCGTACATGTTAGGTGTGATTAAAAACAAATAGGAAAAATGGAAAAGAAAAATCCAACCTTAGCACCTTTTCCTTATAAAAATCCAACCTTCATTTTATTCCTCAAAAATCCAACTTTTATACCCCGCCTTCCCCAACACGTCCATTTTACCTGCGACTGGTTGAAAAAGTTTTTTTTTTTTTTTTTTTTGTAATTCTCTCATTTTTCCATCTCACTCCTCTTCTTTCTCTCTCCTCTCACCTCAAACACTGAAACCACCAACCCCACCTCCGCCTCCACCACTCATCACCGTCGTTTCACCTCTCCTCCCCTCCCTCACTCTCATTCCCCCTCTCTATCTCTCTCTCACCTCTTCCTTCATGGAGTCAAGGCTTATGATTTGCAAAGGGTGGGATGGGCAAGTGTGTTGGTGGTAGGAGAAGGTGGTGGTGGTAGTGACGAAAAAGTGCAAAGGGTGACATCGGGCTGTGTTTCGAGGAGGTTTTTAGGGGCTAGGTTTCAGGTACGGAGGGTTTCGAGGTTAAGGGAATCGAAGGTGGGTGATTTGGGTGGCTGATGTGACGGAAAAAAGGGGGTTTTTTGATTATTTTTTTTTTGGCGGCTGGGCGGTTAGCGGGGTTTGGGTTTGGAGGTGGTGGCTGGACGGTGGAGTTGGTGGCTGTGCGGTTTTGTTGGTGGCTGGGTGTGTGTGTGTTGGTGGCTGTGCGGTTTTGGTGGTGTGTGTTGGGTTTCGGTGGGCGCGCAGGGGAGGGAGGGGGAGAGGGAGTGGTGGCAGGGGAAGATGGTGGAGGTGGCAGGGGAAGGTGGTGGTGGTGGAAAAGGGATTCTGATTTTTTTTTCTTTTTCTTTTAATTTTTTTTAATAATTAAATAAATAATTCACCTATTAATAGCTTACGCGTGGCATATAACTTAGAAAAACCGGTCATCCACATGTAATGGATTTTTGAAGAATAAAATGAAGGTTGGATTTTTGTAAAGAAAAATGCAAAGGTTGGATTTTTGTAAATAAAAATGCAAAGGTTGGATTTTTCTTTTCCATTTTTCCAAACAAATATATATAGAGCGGCTTTGGGGCTTATAGGGTTTAATCCCTCTTATGTAATGCACACTCCTTTGCTGTATGTTTCCCCATTCCAACAAATACAAGGGGTAATCTTTTTAATACCAGTACTATAATTTTGATAATATACAATTCCAAAATAAATAAGATTACATTTAAAAAAAAAAAAAAAAAAGATTTGTAACAGAATCAATACAAGATAATTGAATATGATTACCTGCAATTGGTGATTTATGAGGAAAATCGCTTATTCAAATCAAAGAAAGCTCCCAATTTATCGCAGTCGGCAAAGCTGAGTATTTATTTCCATCCTACAACATTTTCAATCAATTGATCAATCAACAATGAACAATTAATCAATTATTATGTATCTATGCGCGGATTAATTTCTCTGATTGAATACGGGGCTTGAGATTTCAGATAAAAACCTAATAATAGCAAATGAAGTAAGCAATAAAAATTCATAAAACAGGGAATCAGAAAGTCTTACACACGAATAGATCTTCGGCTTCAATACAGAAAAGAGACAAAGATCGTTGCTTTTTCTCATTTCCATTTTTCCGCCTTTTCACTTCAATCCACCTAACCACAGTCCACAACTGCTAGCCCATGAACTATAGTCAAGATGACGCCGGCTGGAGGTTAGTGCTTTTGGTCGGGTCTGATCGGGTTGGGTTCTTTCGTATGAGCCAGTTTTTTAAGCCTACTCCACAAATGGTTTGAATTTGGATTTATTTTACCACAAAAATACTACTCCGTACTTGAGTTTTTCATTATGTATAACAAAGGGATATTATTTCTGAACCATAAAATATTTTTTTCTTACGCATAATAAGAAATAGAGGTAGTAAAACGCTTATCTACTTTCATATTTGTAACTACTTCCTCTCTTTTTTTTAGTTGATACATGTCTATTATCATACTTGTTTAGGGTAATTTTACCCTGCCATGTGGCCCAATCAGAAGGTGACACGTGTCAGCCCCCCAGATTGGTCCAAAATGGACCAATCCCTGCTTGACACGTGTCATTCCAGAAATAAAGGGAAAAAAGGCGGCATTCAGGCCCAAATCCCGAGAACGCCGCAAAAACGGCGCAGTCCACCAATGATTAGGGTTCAGTGACCTAATCAGGGGCACAATTCCCAAAGACCCTATAAATAGGGAGATGTCCCTCATTTTGAGGGCACGTTTTACCATTTAATACACCTGCATTCTCTTACATCAGAGAAACACCTGAGCTTGGAATCCAAGCAGATCCCCACCTAAATTTCCGTACTCTTTATTCCGTTTCAAGTTACTAACTTGACCGTCGGAGGCGGAGCTCCAACCACCCGGAGTCTCCGTTATTTTGCAGGTACAGATCGGCCGGATCAGACTTCGTGACGTAACTCTTCCGAGGGACAAAAACACCCAAAACATTTGGCGCCATCTGTGGGGAGAGTACCTCGAAGATGGTTCAAGAGTCTGTACCACCCCCTAACCGTCTGGGTGAAGACCCAGAAGTTTTTACAGACCATGAGGAGGATGAAGACCCTCAGGTCGAAGCCTTTACAGCAGAAGACGGCTCTCTCAAAACCAAGCGCATCCGGCCCAAAGACACCCTGGAGCGGGGTGCCTCCCAGGCGGGTCCCAGTCGACCCTCTGGGAAGCCGGAAGGGGAAACCCAAACGGCAGCTGGATCAGACCCTGTCACCCAAGACGAACTCATGAGATTCATGACAAGTTTCAAGGGTGAAATTAAAGAGTTGATCACCAAAAGTCGGGCTGGCCCAAGCAAAGGTCAGTCAGCGAAGAAGACTCCTCCCGAGAAGGGGAAGTCGGTCAGAGACCGGCAACCCACTCCCCACCCAAAGGAGAAGGCAGCTGGGACCATTGATTGGTAAAAAATTCTCCTTCCTAGGGGGAACACCAATAACACTCGCCGGACCCAGCAGCCGGTGAGAAGTAAAAAATCAACGCTTGATGCCCGGGAAATCATAAACCGGAGGAGAAACCAATCGTTGTCTGAGTCGGCTTCAACGTCGAACTTTTAGCTGTCTGAGTCGGCTTCAATCAGGAAGTAGGATCGAGCAAACAATACGAAAAACCGGTCGAAATTAGAACGCATATTTCTGGCTCGGTATTGGGGGAAATTGGCGCCAGCAAACAGAGACTGGCGCCAAATTTTAGCTGTAGCGCCTGGCGCCAATACTGGCGTCTGGCGCTACGACTAAAATGTTGGCGCCAAGCTCTGGCCCCTGACGCTACTTCTCACATGCCTCAGCAGCTTACTGTGCTCAATAAAATCATCCAGTTTCGCGCGGTGTTATTTCAGTCCTAGTTGTGAAAGACATTTCTCAAATTTCCTACGTGTAAAATCCTATGTTTTTGACTCATTACGGATGGTCTTTCAAATGAGAACCTTTTTATGCATATGACAATAATGTTAATCAAAATTACGCACATGAAATACTTAGAACTTTTCGAGTCTCATCCACTAATTCTAAATCATTGCCGAAACAAATTCAGGAATTAAAATAGAAATCCTCCCCAGCGGAGTCGCCAAAAACTGTAGGGAATAATTTCAAGCCTTAAAAATCCCACTAGCTTGAACCCCACTGTGATCATACACTAAAGTACGGTGGCGTCCAAAAGGGAAGAAGATAGAGCAAAAGAGTCGCCAACAAGTTTTTAAGGAACTTATAAACCGTTCACGAGGTGAAGGTTACACCCCTTAACGATCCAAGAGATCGCCAACTCCATAAGGTCATGAACCAAATAAGGGTTCGGGGATGATGGTACAAATCCAACCTAAAAGAGATTGAACCTGCCCTAATAATAGGCCTCTACTTTATTCTGCTCGTATTCATGTGCGCTTTCTGACTAACATGCAATCAATAGATTAACCCTAAACCTGTTTAATCTATGTTGGTTGAATTTAATGCACAAATAAACTATTATTGGCGATCACTTGAATTATAATCACAATTAACCCTAAACAAGATTATTAATTATCTTATTAAGCGTGATTACAAGTATCAATTCCCTTTAAACATGCAATAAAGGTGATCAAGCAATAACAATATAAAATAATATGTATCAAGCAACATAATAAATAATCAACATCATTAATAATAATAATATCAATCATAATCATAATCATGTTAAAGCATAGCAAGATCCTAGGCATGATACTAACAAGATTAATAACAAACCCTAGCATGTCACTAAGCAATAAAAATCAAATCTTTAGCCCTAACATGATACTAACAATCATAAATATTAGGAAGAGAATAAAAGGCACCATAGCAATCATATTTGATATTAAAATTAACCTAGACATGATACTAGGAATATCATAATAACAATATAAACATGATTTCTACATCATAATATCAATTAATCAATTAAAACACTTACTTTGATGCCTCGTACCTCTTTCTAATAACAAAATACACACGTTAGTAACTTCAAGGAAAATAAATTATCAAAACAATTAAATTAAATAATTGAAAGAGAGATTTGGGACCAAACCCTCAGAAATTAAAACCTTTCACGTCTAGGGCGAAGGCAACTTCGAATATGGCTAGGTGTTTCTAGATCTTGTGAATGCGGAATTTTGTATGTGAAAACAAAGTTTAGAAAAGAGAGAGAATAATCAAGAAAATCTTGATGAGAGTTGATGATTGAAAAGGGGGAGATATGACCTCTATTTATAGGAAAAAAGAGGGTCGAAGAATTAAGAAAAGAATCCAAATTCGAATCGAAATAGAACTCGTAGACAACAGTTTTTGCGGATTTTGTTTTTATCATATCTTTTGATCCAGGAATTGGAATAAGATGAATAAGATGTCGTTGGAAAGATCTTGAAGTCTACTTTCTAACCCAATTATAATCAGATTAAAATATGGTGTAGAATAAAAGATATGAACGAAATAGTGAGACGGTGTCAGTTTTGGATAGAGTTTGATATCTTATTCATATCTTTTCCGTTATAGCTCGGAATTATTATTATAATATATCATTGGAAAGATAATTTCAAGATCTATCCAACCATATAAAATTTGGATAAAAAATATGAGGCACGAAAATAATATCTGACTGTCTTTGAACATGTTTAAATCCGAATAGAATTAGGACTTTAAAAAGGGAAAGTTTTATAAAAAAGGAAAGTTTATATTTAAATCAAGTTCCTTAATCTTATCTTTTCAAAAAAGGATAATTAAGATATTTTAGAAACTTATAGAAGATTCTAATCAATCCTAATTAGTTTAGGAATAGGATTAAACCTTTGGACCCTCCTCATGATCATTGGGTCGTAGGCAAAATCCGGTTTGGGCCCAGTTTAGTATTTTGGCCATAACTTCCTCATTATCCATCGGAATTGGGCTTATAATATATCGTTGGAAAGGTCTTTGCAAGCCCCATCCAACTACACCATTATTGGACCCTTATAATGGACCAAACTAAACTGGAATAGACGTTTTCATAAAATAGAGTTGGTTTTCGAAAACAGAAAGAAAGAATTTTAACAAAAACTAACCGCAACACTAGACTTTTCCACACTTTCACCTCATTCGATTATGGTTCGACGTGAAAGGTATTCATCACTGGGTTTGGTTTTGGGGAGACACAAATGAATGTCTACAGAAGCCCCCACTTTGACTGAGTTTGGAGAAACGCAAGTTTCGAAAACGAAAGTCAAAGTATCGATAGGGACGGAGAATGATTCAGAACGTTCTGCGATCCTAAATCACTCTTGTAACGCCGATACCTGCAAAACTAGCATTAGTTAAACAGATAGAAGAGTTAAGAAACGCGTATCTTGCACCGTCGAGCACACGTCTTTGAAAGTAACCGATTTGCTGCTGCTGTTGTTTTGATGACCTTCTGCAAGCTAGAGAATGCCATCCCGCTTGAAAACCGCTACACCTGTAACTGCTTCCAAATTAGAAGATTGCTTCGCCTGAAACGATCCTCCTCCGCTATGATAATATTCCACATCCAAGGGAATATCATCAAAGATTATTTCTCTTGAAACAATCTCCATCAGTTTGTGACAACTCTCCACAATCTAGGGAACGCCACCTTGCTGTTTCGATGTTCACTCGTCTCTGAACAAAGAGCTTCTTTTTTATATGACTCTAATTTCCGCTGTGATAGTCTTCGAAAAGATCACTGCTTCTTAATGTTTGTTATGCTAGTACGTCGGTACTTTGCTGCTTGTGAACCAGTATGTCGGTGCTTTTGCTGTGATGACAATCCTCTTTTCTTTGGGAATAGTTGCCAACACAACTCTTGTATGATGTATGACAATCCGATTTAGGGAAAGTTGTCAATGCCACGTAACAATCCATCCTTGGAAATTTTGCCACGATGAAGCGACAATCCGTATCTCAGAAAATTTGCCAAAATCCAATTTTTGGAAAAATTGCCAATGCTTCGTAACAATCTTTCATAAGAACTTTGCTACGATCGAAAATCCACATCTTGGAATATAACTCTTGAAAGCAATCCACCTTGGAAATTTGCCAACGCTATGCGACAATCCTTTTGGGGAAATATTGCCACTATTGACAATCCGCATCTTAGAACATTTGCAAAAAAAGAGTCGACCGACAATCCACTTCGGGAAAAGTTGCCACTTACTGAAATGAATGACAATCCACGTTGAGGAACTTTTGTCGAAATTTATGATGAGTAGAGACCTACAACAATCCTTTGGGAAATTTTTCCGTAGGGAACTGGGTGCATGACAATCCAATCTCGGAAAACTTGCCAGCGATGACAATCCAATATTGGAAAAATTGTCGTTGAAGAAGATGCACGACAATCCATTTTTGGAAATATTGTCAGTTGGGGATGACAATCCAATTTTTGGAAAACTTTGTCGTTTAAGTGCTTGCTTTTGAACCGATGCTTTGGTGTTTGTAATGAGCCAATACTTAGGCGCTTAAGCTAAGTGAGACGATCTTTCGTCAGGTCAATCACTTACTACGATTGTAATCGAGCCGACTACTAATCATGTCAAATTGCTTATAGGGGCTAACTGGCGTACCAAGGAACCCGAAATTGATGTATGAGGTCGAAATCACCTTTCTGGGAGGTTTCGAGCTCTGTCGTTGCTGAGATATCTCTGACGCCAAGAATTGGAGTAGGGTCTTCTCTATTCTGCTGCACCTGTATTTATTTTTTACTATATAACTTTGCCAATCTTTTTAATCATCTTAGGGTTGACCTAAGGTTTAGCATTGCTTGACTCATTGACTTAACATGACTCAAGGCATAAACTGGATTCGATATGTTTGACTAACTCGAGGTTGACTCGACTCGAAGTGTAATGACACATGTGTTAGACTCAAACCAAAGTGATATGACACGACATGACTCAATGTGTACATGACTCGTGTGTGCATTGTAATGTGATCGTACGACTCGAAAAAAGCAAAAAAGCAAAAATTTTCCGTCATTTGAAGATGCATGTTGAATGAGCTTAGTCAAATGTTGTTTGATACTATCTCTCAAGGTTCAAGGATTAATTCATCCTAGGCTATCTCAACTGTTGACTCCATGATGAAAGCATTTGGGTAACTTAGGCACGGAGGCTAAGCACTTCATACTTCGTGATGCAATGACAATTATGAGTGATGAGCGATAAGGCATGCTTCAATGTTGTATTAAGATTTCATGACAAAGGGTTCCTAAGGGAAAGACTATTTGGTCATGTATCTGTGCGGTGTGTGAAAGTGACACTAAAGCTAGGCCGCAAAAGCTAAGTGTGTGGAAAAATATATTGAAAAGAGTCAAATGGTGGTGACTCTTAGGCTAGGTAAGCTAATAATGTAGGGATCAAGCCCCCAAGTCTAGCTCTAAGTGAAAAGGGATGAGCATTGGAGATCCCTTGATATGATCATGGTGTAAGTGTGTGAATGTGAATATGAATGCATGTTTATTACGGCCGCACCTCGATGTGAGGTTGCCTACATATCCGTTAGGAATCAGGCCGAACGTAGCTCTAGCCAAACCTCGCACAAGTGTGTATACCTCAAAAAGGTCTTTTTAAGGGTTGTAACGATATATTGTCGTCAGATTCTTGGTCGTTGAGGAGTTGACCGCCTACAACATCATCCTTGGCAGACCAACCCTCAACGTAGCCAAGGCAGTAATCATCCCGTCCCTCATGCTCATCAAGTATGAGAGGGATGACGGCACTGTTGGTTCCTTGAATGGGGATCAGAAGACGGCCCAAGAATGCTATCTCTCAGCCGTCCGAGATACAGTGGCCCCAGGCGGTCAGGAACCAATAGACCTTGACAATGTCAAGGACGCCGACCCAACTCCTGCCCTACCAGCAGCCGGAAAGAAAAGGAAGGCACGTCTGCTAGTGGAGGTGAAGAATGAGAAAAAATAGCAATCACTGACCGGTGAACGGTCAGATGAGCTCCGTCCCCAACCGGCTGGCGAAAGCATTGATCTCGTTCTGGATGACAGCCGTCCAGAACGTACTGTTAAGGTTGGGACGATTGCTCATGCTACCTTGGGTGCAAGCTTGCACCTTCTGCTGAAGGAATTCAAAGACATTTTTGCCTTTGAAGTGGAAGAGATGCCAGGCGTCAGCCCGGATCTTGCTGTCCACAAACTCGCCGTGGACCTCAAAAAGAAGCCCATCCGGCAAAAGAAAAGAAACCACGGCGAGGAAAGAAGTCAGGCGGCAGCTGCCGAAGTCAAAAAGCTGCTAGACGCCAGGTTCATTCGGCCTTGTAATTTCCCCGACTGGGTGGCCAATGTGGTCCTTGTTAAGAAACCGAATGGGACCTGGCGCATGTGTGTTGATTACACAGATCTCAACAAGGCGTGTCCAAAGGACAGTTACCCGCTTCCAAAGATCGACAGTCTGGTCGACTCTACAGCTGGTCACGCCTTGATGAGTTTTATGGATGCCTACTCTGGCTTCCATCAGATACCCCTGTGGAAGAAAGATCAAGAGAAGACGGCCTTAGTCATTGATCAGGGGCTATTCTGTTATACTGTGATGTCGTTTGGCTTGAAAAATGCACCTGCCACTTTCTAACGGATGATTAATACGGTCTTCATTAATCAGGTTGGGAGGAACGTGGAGGCGTACATTGATGACATGATAGTCAAATCCAAGCAGCAGGCGGATCACCTTGCTGATCTCCGAGAAACCTTCACCGCACTCAGGCGGCATAAGGTTATGTTAAATCCTAAGAAATGCGTCTTTGGTGTTGAGTTTGGGAAGTTTCTCGGATTCCTGATTGATCAAGGGGGGATAGAGGCTAACCCCGAAAAGATACAGGCGGTGATTGACATGAAGTCACCCCGTTCTGTCAAGGAAGTTCAGAGGCTCACCGGTTGTCTGGCCGCCTTGGGGAGGTTCCTCAGCCGGTCAGGTGACAAATGCCTCTACTTCTTCCAAGCAATCAGGAAGAAGACCAGATTTGAATGGGGGGATGATGCTGAGGCGGCGTTCCAAAGGTTGAAAGAGCATTTACATTATCTGCCTAGGTTGGTCAGTCCTTTGCCTAGGGAGACGTTGTACATGTATTTAGCCGTCTCAGACCATACCCTCAGTGCCGTTCTCCTTGCTGAGCGAGACAGCGTGCAGCTCCCGGTTTACTTCATTAGCCATGTTCTTAAAAATGCTGAACTCCGGTACCTCATGGTTGAAAATTTTGGCCTTTCTTTGTATATGGAATTCAAAAAATTGAAGCCTTACTTTTTGGCACATCCGATGGTGATCTACACGGACCAGCCACTCAAGAGGTCAATGTCTACCTTGGACTCATCCGGGAGAATGTTGAAATGGGCTATTGAAATGCAGAGCCTTGAAATCACTTACGAACCAAGAAAGGCAGTGAAAGGTCAGGCGTTTGCCGACTTCATTGTTGAAATGACTCGTCCGGTGGCTCCGGATAATCTTGATCAGGTTTGGAAAGTGTACGTAGACGGGAGCTCTACAAAGAATGGCTGTGGTGCAGGCGTAATTTATGAGTCTCCTGAAGGAGACAAATTTGAATATGCACTACGCTTTAAGTTTCAGGCCTCTAACAATGAGGCGGAATATGAAGCCCTGCTAGCCGGCATACGCATGTGTAAGGCGGCAAAGGCCATGAAAATTGACGCCTACTCTGATTCTCAATTGGTTGTTAGCCAATATGAGGGAAGTTATGAGGCTACCCATCCGGCTATGATCAAATATCTTCAAGCAGTCAAAGAAGAGGCCGGGGCACTTGAGGAATTCCGACTGAATCAAGTGCCTAGGTCTGAAAACAACCAGGCGGATGCATTGTCAAAACTGGCACCTTTCACCTGCCACGATACGCCTCGGTCTGCCTTTTGGGAAGTTCTGGAAAAGAGAAGCATCTATGAAGATCCCATTGGAGTTCTGGACCGAAGCTCTACCTGGATGGATGGCATCCGGGATTATCTTTCAGACGGCACCCTTCCTGATTCGCCACAGGAAGCAGCCGTCCTGAAGAAGCGAGCTGCAAGCTTCGAGTTGAGAAATGGAGAACTCTTCAAGGCGGGGTTTCTTAAACCCCTGTTGAAGTGTGTCACCCCAGAAAAGGGGAGGGAAGTTCTCGAAGACTTGCACTCGGAATTCTGCGCCTCTCACATAGGCGGCAGGTCCCTAGCCGTCAGAGCCAGACGACATTATTTTTGGCCCACTCTTGAGGAAGACGCCATGGAGTTAGTTAAGAAATGTGACAAGTGCCAAAAGTTTGGCAAACTTATTCATCGTCCGGCTACTGATCTGACGGCCATCCACAGCCCAATCCCGTTTGCAAAATGGGGCATGGACATTCTAGGCCCTTACACGCCTGCTCCAGGCGGAAAGCGCTACATCTTGGTGGCTGTGGATTATTCACCAAGTGGGTTGAGGCTGAGGCGGTTAAAAACATCAAGACCTCAGACGTAATTTATTTCATCTGGAAGAATATTATCACCCGGTACGGGGTACCTATGTCTATGGTGTTTGATAATGGTCCTCAGTTTGAGACGCCTCAGCTAAAAACTTGGTTGGGAGATCAGGGGATCTCAAGCTGTTTTGCATCTGTTGGCCGGCCCCAAGCAAACGGCCAAGTTGAAGCCTTCAACAAACTCATCTCAAACGGAATTAAGAAGGAAATAGAAAGAGCCGGTGGCTTGTGGGCAGAAGAGTTAATCCATGTTCTATGGCCCATCCGGACAACAGAAAAAGGGGCAACCGGTGAAACCCCATTTCTCATGGTTTACGGTGCTGAAGCCGTCTTGCCCATCGAACGTTACGAGCCGACTCTCAGAGTCATGTTGTATGATGAAGAGGAAAACTGGGAAGCAATGCGCCTAGCATTGGACTCACTCCAAGAACGCAGGGGCAATGCCGCCTTGCGTCATGAGATTTACCGTCTGAGAATGACTAGAGCCTACAACAAAAAAGTACATAAGTGTCCTTTGAAAGTTGACGACTTAGTGTTACGAAAAAAGGAGGCAACCGGTAGGGCCAATGAGCTGGGAAGGCTAACACCAAATTGGGAAGGCCCCTACCGGATCTATGAAGAAGTAAGGGACGGCACCTACCGTCTGGAAACCCCAGACGGCAGGCGCCTGCCTAGAACTTGGAATGTAGACAATCTGAAAAAGTACTACTTCTGAGAATGTAAATTTTTGTAAACAAATGAAGTAATCAATGAAATCAGACTTTGTTTGCAAATTGTGTTCTCCATCCGGGTAATACCCAGGCGGGTTCTCCTTTACCCAACTAGGTTTGATACTTAGTAAAGGTTACATTTGTTGGACCGCCTGGGTAATACTCGGATCCCTTGTTTATTTAGGTTTGATACTTTGTTTATTCAACCGCCTGATTATCCGCCTGGGTAATACCCAGACTGACCCGTTTGTCAAAAAACTAAGTTCGATACTTAGTGTAAATTCAATACTGACTAGAAACTAAGCACAAAAACGTTTTGGTGACTACACAACCGGTCTCAAACAAGACCAGAGGCTAAAATGGTCGGACGGTTGCTCATTTTATAAAATCGCCTGGGACAAAGGCGTCCGGCGACACCCCTCCGGGTGCAATCGTCGCAGAGAACAGACTATTTGTCGGTTCTACGTATCTATGCAGACGACAAAAATTGAACGACCAAATTGGTCAACTCATAGCCGTCTGACCAAAATAACCAGCGAAGAACGAATAAGTTCCCAGAACCGTATGCCCATAGGCATCAGTCGGTCACCGGCTGAAGTTCTCACTTAGGTTATTTATTCCAAAAATTGCACCTCTCACCCCAATTGGGGCAAAAGAGTTCAATGGCTATGAAATCTCTACCAAAACGGACATACACCGTCTGTGTAGTGACCGAAACGCCTGTTGGTGTACGGCTGTGCACTTAGTTTGGGGCAATCACTACTGTGATTGATTGACTTACAAACATATCATGCTCTTTGCAGCATCAGACGTTTTCAAGTCAATCAACCAACTCCACTTGAAACCAATCACACAACCGTCCAGGGGCAAGGACAGCCAGACTATTGACTAGATAGGCAAGAAATCGCCGCATGCTTTTGATAAGATGGGCAAAAATTAAAATTTGCAAAAAAATAAAAATTCAAATGTAAAATGATCAAAACCGACTCAGTCGGTGCATTTCATTAAAGTCCATCCAACCAAACGGTTGTAATGGATCAAATTTTAACCGAACCCCATCCGGGAGAAAAAATTGTTAATTAACCCGGCTCCACAGCCGGTAAATACACAGATACTCGGCACGCAGGACGGAAAAGGCAAGTTTTGGCATACAGCCGTTGAATAAAAAGAATTAAAAAAGCAAAGATTGACATACTGCCGCTGAGGGGTCACTTCTGGTCTACAGACGAAGCCTCCTGGTCCTCCCCCTTCTCCTCATCATCTGAGGGAATTTCCTGCGCTTCACCAGGACCAGGAAGCTCAGGCACGGACGGCTCATTGGAGTTGACCCAAGCTTCAAAGGAGGCAGGCTCTGGCTCGCCTTGCTCTCTCAAGTACACCACGTACTCGGCATAGCTGTGCGCCATTGCCCAGATGCTATAATCCGCGTCTGGGTACAAGGCAGCCCAAGAAATCTTAATACGGGCGTCGTTGTCAGCATCACTCTCAGCAACAAGGCGGTTTTGCTCCGCCTCCAAGGTTGCTGCAAAGTTTTTCTGAGCTTGAGCAGCATCCTTCTCCGGCCTCTCAACCTTGGTCTTCAGTTTGCCAAGGTCCGCTTGGGCCTTCTTGAGCGCCTCATCAGCCTTTTTGGCGCTCTTGTCTGCCTTCCTATGGGCCTATCCTCCGCCCCTTTCTTGGCCGTCTCAGCATCCGTTGCCCGCTGGTTGGCCGCCTTCAGATCTAGCTCCAACTGCTGGATTTTAGACGCCTGTGTCATAATTATTGCTTTAGTTTCAAGTTCATTTACGATAGTCGAGTGTAAAGCAATATTATCAACGTCTATGGCGGACTTCTTGGCCCTTTTTACCTCTTCCTGTTTTTGGGAATAAGGACGTTTGAGCTCGTCCACCCGCAGCATAGCCTGCAAAGAGTCAGGCGGTATCAGTATCTCAGGCGGGATAAAATACTAAAAAAAAATACGATCGAATTAACAAGTTTCTTACCTCAGCCAGAAGGGATAGAATGCGTTCAAGATTGAACGACTCTATCCCAGGGATATTGTCCTTATCCCTCTTCCGGACGGCTTCCAGCATGGCTTTGGCATGCTTCTGGACGTCTGGCCAGCGGGGAGAATGATCTGCACCACAATCAATACTTGATGAGTGCGAAACTAAGGCAGCACCTATTTGTTGTCGACCGTCTGAGGATGACGTCTGTTGGGAGTGGGATTTCACCCGTAAAGGCCACCCCAGCTCAAGCGGGGATTCAAAAGGGTTCTTACCTTTAGAGCCGGCCAAGCAGGAACCGCTTGCAGGCGTGGTGAACCCCGCGGCTGCTGATAAGGGGTTGACAAGATCAAGGCACATGCTGCCGCCTACCTTCTCGAGTCGCCACGATACCCGTATCGTCTTAGCCCCGGCTGAGGCGCCAGGAGTTGACGCCGAGGCGGACTTCTTTATTTTGTTGAGAACGGTTGGGGCCTCCTCCCTAGCCCGTTTGAGATTCTTTTCAAACGATTTCCCAACTTCTCCTCCCTGCGAAAAATAAACAAGTCAAAGTTAGCATCCGGAAAAGATAGTTTTTAAAATCAACTTAAGAAAGGGTCAGGCGCGCAATACCTTGGCCCTGAGCTCGGCCGCAGCTTTCTCCGCAAGATCTTTGCGGATGGTCGTAGAAGACCGCTTGGGAGTTTTCTCCGACTGCAACATGTTTAATGCTTAATCTGCAAAAAGAAAGAAATTGGTCAATATCATAAATCAATACCGATAGAAAAATACTACAGCCGGTATGAACTCAGGCGCATACGTTTGGTAAACATGTGCCCTAGCCCGCAGGCGGCTAGGAAACATTCATCCCTGAACCAGGCGCTCTTGGGGATCCAATTCTTATTGTTTCCCCGGTTGACAAAGTTGCGTCTGTGAGGCCGAAAAAGTCTGCCTCAATTATTTTGTCAAAGTCTTCCTCTGGGATCCGGGGAAGAGCACACTTCCTGCCCAACAAGTCATGCTTCTTATTGTACAGACGGAATTCATAATTTTCCCGTCTGGTTGGGGCTAACATCAGGTAGAACCTGTGCTTCCAGCCATCGAACTTTGAGACCTTGTCCAAGGTCATCATGTATTGCGACTGTGGGGTTAGAGTATACCACGCCCTCCAGCCGCCTGGGCTTCTGCTGAGGTAATGCATGCTTGCAAAAGCCTCCCAGCCGGGGTTAAGCCCTTGGAACTCGCAGGCGGCAACATACCCCAGAATGTTGGTCCAAGAGTTGGGGGTAAGTTGCCAGACCCCAAGGCCGTAGCCTCTCAAAATTGTCATCACCGCCTGGTGAAGGGGGAAGCGAAGGCCGGCTTTGAACGCCGCCTCATAGCAGCCGAAGTAGCTGTTGGCGTTCTGTTGATCGTCCCCCCAGGTGATGGTGCCCAGCTCAGGCGGCACCCGGATCTTATACCCGTCTCCTAACGGGTGCATTTTCTTAAAATTTTCCAAGTTCTCCCCCATTTGGATCCGGTCCTTGGAGGAGACGTGGATGCTGAAGGGATCGTCCTTCTCGCTCCATTTTTTCCTTTCTTCCTCCTCGCTGTCCGGAAGAGGGGGTAAGTCATCGCTGCTGAAAGGGTAAAGTCGTATCCCCTAATCAAAAGTAAATACCTAAATCCTCTAACTAAAGTAGATAGGGAATAGGGTCGATCTCCACAGGGAAACAAGTCTTTTTACTCCTAATTAATTATTATAATCTAAATTATCTAAGTAACCAATATTTATGTTTGAGTATGAAACTAAACTACAAAGAATAGGAATAGGGAGAAAACAATATATAAAAAGATCTAGGGCATAGGTTCACCAATAAATAATACTCCAAGGTAAAACACAGTAATCAACTATTGACATGGCATAAATAACATGATTAACAGGATCTTGCAATTTATTAATCAACATAGATCTAACAGGCTCTCGCAATTTACGAGATCTAAGTTCTTATTGAAAATAGCCTTTAATATCAAATTAACATCTGCTCGATTCATCAATTTAATATTGCTATACTTTTACAAGCCGCAATTGTAAAACATTAAAACAATACAATAAGAAATTATCATGCAATACTAATAATCAATAATAGTCAATCATCAATGCATCAATTAACCAGATTGTAAAGGGCTCACGCTACGTATTACAATCACACAATTAATTTACCGGTATTAAATCTCATCTCTCGAATCTTGACTTAACCATTTATAAATTAACTTGCCTATTGAAACTAGACCTAAACATTAATTCTCATCTCTCGATTCTTGAATCAATATTGTCAAACTCATGCATAAAAGATAGGCCTAATCTAGTCACAGAGCATTAAATCAATCAATAGGAAATTCTAGCATTGAAAATCGACGACAATAATTTACCCCTTCATATTATTTATTAGATCCCCATGAACCCTAGAAATAAAACTACTCATGCATATTAAAAACTAAACTAAACTAAACAAAGCAATAAAATAAATCATGATCAAAGGAATAAAATAAATAACTAAGATTAAAGGAAGAGAAATCGTCACCAAAATAAATCTGGAATTAATTAAAGAATTAATAACAAAGGTTTAGAGAGAGAGTTTAGAGAGAGAAGACTAAGTAGAGAGAGAGAGTCTAAGAAAAAAAGATTAAGAGAAGAAGAAGAAGAAGAAGAAGAAGAAGAAGAAGATCCTCAATAATCCGTACAAAAACGTATTTAAAACAAAACTAAGAACAACTCCTAATTAGAAACTAATTGCTCGTCAAAAACACCTCTCCAGAAACACGCGCCCGATCGGGCTAGAGGCCGCCCGATCGGGCGCGCCTTTTTGCTAGCACATTCTCCTCAGCAGCACCGCCCGATCGTGCTAACCTTCGTACGATCGGACGCGCCTTAGGCCACTCGTCCTTGGCTTGCTGCGCTTCTTGCCCGATCGAGCTAAGCTTGCCCGATCGGGCCCTTGTGGTTCCTCGAGGCTTTGGAATTCCGATTGGGCTCGACTCCTCAGCCCAATTCGGATCTCCTCTTCGGGTCTTGAATACTCGGTCCAAACCTCGGTATTCCAAATACCGAGCCCTAAATCACCGGCTCGATGGCTCTAGCCGGCCTTGGGCTCCAAAAATGGTCATGTTCTTCCAATGCTTGTAATTGCTTCATAAAAATCCCGGGAAAATGCTCCAAAGGTGCAATTCCCTACAAAACTTAACTAAAACTACGAAAACACTAGAAAACACATATTAGTAATAAAAGTGGCCCAAAAGAGCCAAAAACACTACTAATTATGACCAAGGGACGGGGGTAAAATACTATATAAAATGGACACATCAGCTGCTCTCAGAGGTAGAGGCGGAGCTGTCACTCTCCGTCTCCTCCTCATTTTGATCCAAGGGGGCAGAGACGGCCTCGTCGCCGCCTTGGTCACACTCTTCCAGAAAAGAGTCTGTAGGGGTTGAAGGGGCACGCGGAGGGGATCTCTCCAGAGCCGTCTGGTCTCCCTGACCAGACGTTTCTCCCTCAAGCGATTGGCCGCCTGAGCCTTCGCTACTATAATTTGGATCAGTGGCCGTCTGCATTGTCCGAGCCATGGTGTCCTGCACATACACATAACTGGTCGGAATCCTTGGCAAAGGGTGGTCCCAACACCCCGAGACGGCACTCCCAGTTCTAGACTCAGCCGTCCCTGGTGACCGACTGGACTCTAACCTAGGCTGTGCCGTGTGTGTTGGTGATGCATCCATTTATTGCAAGAAATATGTACAAGAGGTGAAAAAAGTAAAGAGCTGAGAGAGACAGAGACGGTACCTTTTGATTTGGTATCTGAAAGGAGGCGGGTCCGGCTGGGTCGCTGAAGAACAAAGTTTCTTGCTCGCGTCTGACTCAAACGGATGACTTCTGCTCTCTCAAAGTTTTTCTCTCTCGAAAATTTTTGTAAACGTACAAAATTATGAGGGTAAAACGGCTATATATAGAGGGTAAATATGGGGGCATTTCCGTAATTTGCCCGGAAGGTGAACGGTTACTCTGCAACGGTAAAATTACCGCCAACCGGAGCGTGACATGTGTCACAGATGCCACGTGGCGTGCCACATCACATCTGTGAGGGGCAAATGTTTAGGGTAATTTTACCCTGCCACGTGGCCCAATCAGAAGGTGACACGTGTCAGCCCCCCAGATTGGTCCAAAATGGACCAATCCCTGCTTGACACGTGTCATTCCAGAAATAAAGGGAAAAAAGGCGGCATTCAGGCCCAAATCCCGAGAACGCCGAAAAACGGCGCAGCCCACCAATGATTAGGGTTCAGTGACCTAATCAGGGGCACAATTCCCAAAGACCCTATAAATAGGGAGATGTCCCTCATTTTGAGGGCACGTTTTACCATTTATTACACCTGCATTCTCTTACATCAGAGAAACACCTGAGCTTGAAATCCAAGCAGATCCCCACCTAAATTTCCGTACTCTTTATTCCGTTTCAAGTTACTAACTTGACCGTTGGAGGCGGAGCTCCAACAACCCGGAGTCTCCGTTATTTTGCAGGTACAGATCGGCCGGATCAGACTTCGTGACGTAACTCTTCCGAGGGACAAAAACACCCAAAACAATACTTATCAACACATGTTTTTAACAATTAATATCTAATTATCAACATTGTTGTTATGAAATATTGTATGGATATCCATTATCCTCCTTTATCATTTCGGAATGTTCTAGAACTAGGGTATATTGTTATCTAAGCAAACCCTAGTTATATTGTATGTATATATATATCTCCTCTCTATGGAATAAGATAGACTGATCTATTCTCTCTCTAATTCCTCCTCCTTCTATTTAATTTTATAACACGTTATCAGCACCATAACTCTACATTGTTTTCAATAGCAATCAAAGCTTCATAAATTGACTAATCTCAAATGACAATCAAAGGTATGTCTATACTTTGTTATTATCAAATTATTAGGTAAATAATATTACACACTTTTACAAATCAGCATGTAAATAATCGTACTGTTGGATATATTCTAATTCATAATTTTGATGAAGTTTATTTTTGACATGGAGTATTCTGGTTATTATTATATCACTGTTGTACCTTTGGTATATATATATTGATCTATCATTATGTATTGTGCTCATACTAAAAGAGGAAAAAAAAATTTTACTCTTTTCGATTGTCCTCTGATGATGATTGTTTGTTTAATTTTATTAATTTGGCTATATGATTTCATACTTTATGCCTTTATATATGAAAGAAATATTTCTTATATATATATATTGCTTCTTGGATTGATAAAATATAGTACTTCCTATTGGCATTAGGTTATATATCATGTTAAATTGCTTTGTAATACACCCATGAGAAATCAACAACTGTTAAGGTACTCCGTATTTGATTAATATGTGTCTCATATATCTGATCGATTTCCGCCGGGCAAATTAATTATTGAGCAAAATTTCTGATGTGTTTTATTTTATATCATTTTTATTATGATAATGTAGTGTATTGCAATGCGGGGTTGGTTAGTCATACTAACTAATGAGTTAATAAGACTCACTAATTAAGGAGCTTTCTATGGGAGTTTATTTTCTTGTAGTATTTGCTTAGTTACTTATTACATGTTTATTATCTCTACTAACAATTGTGTCCATTGATAAAGTATGTTTGATTATGGACCTTATTATTTGTCTTGATTGATTATGGATTGTTTGTTTGGTTTGAATGATTCAAGTTGTTAAACTTCCACCCTGATCTTTAGACCTAGACTATGTAATTGTTGATCATGGAGAATGTGCCAAGTTAATATTTTCTAGATGATACTAGTTATTTCTCTGTGTCTCTAAGAAGAACCAAAAGGTATGTTATGGCAAGAGACTAATTTAATCAGGAAGGTAGAACCAAGTATAATATGTACGCACTAGTATACTACTCTATGTGGTATATATGAATGAGAATTTAGATTTCATGTCTTGAAATTTTTATGAATGTTTTGTGAATATTTGTTATATTGAATTAGAAGATCTATTTGAGCAATTTAGCGTATCATAAGCTTTCCCATGAAGTAAGTTGTCATTTCCTGAAACCATGATAAGAGTCATGTTTATTCCCATATGATATACGCACATGATGTGGAGTTTCCAACTATGATGAATTAATTTCTCTAAAGTGTTACACATATGGCATATGATCTGTAAAATTGTGGGTGATGTATATGATAAATTATGTGCTTTATAAGTTTAATGTATGACCTTAATAAATCTTGTGATTAATATCTCAAGTATAGTTTTCCGCTAATATGATATAGATGCAAGTCATGCAACACGACACAAATGCTTAAATATTGATTTATGTGTGATTGAATTTAATTATATATGGTGTTATATGCCAACGTAAAGTTGAATTATCGGAATGATGAGTAAAATAATATGAAAATCGGAGAAGAAAAATATTAGTTTATAAAGCATGAGAATAAATATACAAAAGATTTGTATAATATTCTATCTGAATACCGAACTTAAGGTGAGAATTGATGATTGATATATTACTTGATTTACTCACTCCCAGAAGTGAACAGGTTTTTGTGTGATTAATAGGATACAAGTATGTTTACATCATAATTTTTTGATTATATGAAAAGTTTATAAGAATATCTACTTAAGCAAAAAAACAATGTTAATTATGAGCTAAAGAAACTAGGTATGACATTATGAGTTTCTTAGTTGAAAAATGTATTCATGCATCATGCCCATACTTTAATTTTGAGAAGATTTAATATAAAGTTAATAAAATTGGGCAAGAGTTACGAGTAAGAGTTTATAAGAATAATTTTATTATGTTTGATACATGGATTGTTAAAAGAATTTATGGCTTGAGAAGAGAATGAATATAAAGATTGTTGGACTAGTTTATACCCCCATATGCAAGGATTAGGGGGAGACAGTGTTTATTCCATTGTTTTTATGTAATCCTTGCACATGAATAATTAAATATGTTAATGGTCAGTTTGGTACATACACAGATACACTAGCCTAAATATCAATAATTTATTTAATAGAGGCCAGGTGACCACATGATAATCAAATATTTAGAAAGATATCATCCTGAAGATGAATATGAATAAATGTCATTACTTATATACTAGCTATAAATGTACATATTAAGTTGATGTCCTAGTTAGACAAGATCAGTTGTTATTGAACTAGCACGCCGGAAGTGTAGTAATGCAAAATGTTACAACGATAAGAATCCTTGGAAGAGGAAAGAAGCACTAATTGACAATGATAAATTTGAAAAAGTGACACATTTTATGTATCTCATGAAGAGATCATTTTTAATACATTAAATGTGATATGATTATATAAAGTACTCCAGAAGAGTATAAAATGTTGTCCAACAAGGTTAGCATGTATCAAGATTACAATCAATGCTCTAGTGGAGTATGAGTAATTATTGGATAAAATATTAATTGATTGTATTGCCAATTGTATAAAGAAACACATGTGTTCTAATATCACATCACATTCATGGCCATGCATATAGTAAGTTTAATAAAGTGATCACTAGTGTTGAAAACTGACCAGAGTTCAAATTTAGAGAAGTGACTGGATGTGATAATCAAATTAGGCCATCCGGGTTTAATAATTACCCGTTATGGAAACCTGAAGTTTCGTTTGATACTGTGCTGACGCTCTCTCAATGTTAGATGTATGAAATGAATTGAATGGCAAGACATAACATTGAGATTGAGCTATATATATTTGGATTGTGATTCATACTAATTTGTATTGATGAAAATTTCAAGAGTTAATAGGTTATAAAAAGGAGTAATGGGTGACCAGAAGTTCACCAAAATAACGTATATATTATTGTAAACTATTAGAGAACCATAAGCTCACCAAATACATTATTTAAAGCTTTAATAATCCAGAAGATCACCACCTAGTAGAATTACAAGCAAGTGATCTATGCTTGTATAACAATTCTTTTGATTGGGGCTATTATATGTCAGCACATATGAAATAGGAGAAGAAAAAAAAAACGTAGAACTGCACAACATATGCCTCCCCAGAAGAGAAAATATTATTGAAAATTTAATAATAAATACACATGAAATATAAAGTTAATGAATAAATGATTCTTTATCAAAATTGTTCTCCAGAAGAGATAAATTTTGATTGTGATCCTCCCAATGAAATGAATTTTAATGAAAATTTATATACTAAGTTGGTATAGAATTAGACGCCCCTATAAAAGAGATATTTTACCAACTTTGGGGGAGAAGAAATATCAAAAGTTGGAAAAATCGAAAAAAAAAATTAAATAAATAAAGAATATTTATGATCCCTATAATGGTAGTTTGAAAAGTTATATATATGCCAACTTTTGTATATATATTATCAAGATATGTTGTACATTTATGATTTGATTTGTATTCAGTTATGACTCATGTTGCATAGCGTTGAAGATACATTTTGGTCATATTAATTATGTTTATACATTGAGATAGAATCTTGCCAATTGTACTTGAATCACTACACCTGAAGTGTAGGTTGTATATGACCGGTTCCAAAATAAAGATTTGCTTAATAGATATGATATTTGGCAAGATAGTGCAGTTGACACTAATAGTGTAATAGTATATAAATACCATAGTGTATGAAATACCCTAAAAGTGGTATAGATATCTGAATTATTATAATAGATGGCCTATGATGTAAGAAAAGTTATGATGGTACCAATGAGAAATGTATTCAGATATCATAGTAAAATAGCATGCGGAATGTAAGTTAAAGGAATTTTATAATACCGGTACATAATGGAACCGATGAATAATATGCATATGCATAATGGAATGGACTAATGAGTAAGGGATCTGAAATGTATGTACATTTTGATGTCAACATAATGATAATGATCATAAGTTTATCATGGACCCGAAGTCCAATGAAATATGGATTTTTAAATCCATATTGTACAGTGTCTTACATTATTTTAAGTCTTATTTATTTTCATGTGCATGTGTGAGTCATAAGTTAATGGATATTTATTGCATATATAGGAAGTTGTTAGATGCATTACTTTATTGTATATATGTTAATATGTTATCATATTTTCTATATCTCATATTGCATGTATTAATTTCATACAATAACTGTGGTGTATATATGTAAATGTTCATTCAAAGTATAGTAAGGTATGTTTACAACTTTGATGAAAAATTATAAAGAGATTAATATTCCAATGGGCTTATAATTGTGATGAAATTATTGATTACACCAATTTAATTGCACATTATGAATTAAGAAGAGTTCCTGAAGAACTTATATACGACCTATTGTAATATCTAGCCCTACAAAGTTTATATCTTGAATTTGCAATTATTATCAAACTCTTGAAAATCTATGTACGTGACAACATTATTAACATCTCAACCTGAAGTTTGAGCATACGAGAGTTAATGAAATTAACTATTTGTATTTGCAAGAGAGCTATCGTATCAATTATGAAACATCTAAAGAATATCAATGGATCACTTATGCGTGACAATGATTTCTTATGGTCTAGAAGAACCATAATTAGCGTATATAATTACGTGTGTTATATTATAATTCATATGAGAAGAATGATATTAATAATATCAAGCTAAGTTTTGTCATCAAATTATTACTCTTATTAATGAATGTTTGATATAATAATGATCATCAATATTTATTATCAACGACTTCCAGAAGAAGTCATAACCGTATCAGTTTATCCTTTGAATCAACTATTAAACAGAGATTTGAAATATTGATATTAGAGATAAACACATGTATGGTGAAATGAAGACACTTCACATGTTAGCGTGAAGACTTGAAGATGCAATTTCAATTTAGGAGGATCAAAGATCAACAAGTGATATTTTACCAACTTATTAAAGATATCCAACATATTGGATTCATTGCTGCGACACTAGAAGATCTCAAGTTATGTATTCATCAGGGGGAGAAAATACGGCTGCACTCTTTTTCCCTTGACCATGGTTTTGTCCCACATCGGGTTTTCCTGGTAAGGTTTTTAATGAGGCAGCATCTCGAGCGTATTACGAAAAATGTTGTACTCTTTTTCCTTCATTAGGTTTTTATCCCACAGGGTTTTTCCTAATAAGGTTTTAACGAGGCACAATCTTCGATAATGGACATCCAAGGGGGAGTGTTATGAAATATTGTATGGATATCCATTATCCTTCTTTATCATTTCGGAATGTTCTAGAACTAGGGTATATTGTTATCTAAGCAAACCCTAGTTATATTGTATGTATATATATATCTCCTCTCTATGGAATAAGATAGACTGATCTATTCTCTATCTAATTCCTCCTCCTTCTATTTAATTTTATAACAATTGTAAAATTATATAAAAAAATCGAATATTTATAAAATATTAGAGACGATGCAAACAAGATTTTACGTGACTACGTTTTATCATATCTACAAACCACAAAAGCAAGTCAAACTATAGTGTGAATAATTTAAAAGTCAAACAGTGTCAACTAAAAAAACAGAGGAAGTATATCATTAACTTTTTGTTTATTAAATGTCAGCTTCACATATTATTTACGAAAATATGATGCTGATTGGTTTTTTGTTGTTGTTGTTGTTGAGTTATTTACATAAATGTCACTAGATAATCAATTCTTGTTTATTAAAATAATAAACTGGTTTCGCCATTCAACCTTCATAACTTAGATTTTGGGTTCATAATAATTTCTTTTTGATTTTGGGGATTCTTTAAAAAATATAATTAACTAATACACAATTTATATCAATTAAATTGTTACATCATACACAAAGCCTCATATGATAAGTTGTTATTGGTTAATATATTACCTTATTACATCCTCCGTTTTTATTTTATTGCACCATTAGGATTTTTACACTATTCACTTAATCTTCTTTGATCATCATTTGTGATTTATCCATTTGGAAAAATATAGTCATGTGGGATCTAGTTAGATTCGTCTCGAAATCTTCTTTTCAAATATTATTTTTTTATAATTTTTACAAAAGTATAATTGAAGATATTAATAGCTAAAAAAATGCATTGGCAAACGTGAAATCCCTCATGGTGCAATAAAAAAAGAACGGAGGAAGTATATTTGATTATGTGAAGAGATGTTATAAAATACTTGTAGTATTTATCTTTAGGAAAAATTGCCCGCAATAATCCGACCTTTTGCCCGTCCACTGAAAATAATCCCACCTTTGGATTATTTTTTAATAATCCCACCTTTACCCCCCGATCTTTTTTATTGGTCCCAACCGGTTAGTTAACTTGTTATAGCAAGTTACTAGCCACGTGTCGGCACCTAATTAGTCCAAAAAATAAATTTTTTTTTAAAAAATAAAAAAACAATTAATTAATTTAGAAACCACCCACTAGCCAAACCACCTCCCCTGCCACCAATCCAGCGCGCCGGCCTCCCCTGCCACCCCTCCCCTGAACCACAGTCGAACCCCCTTCCTTGAACCACCCTCGAACCCCTCCCTCCCTCACGAACCTCCACATGAACCACCCTCGAATCCTCACGAAACCAAGCCAACCCCCAACCGGCCAACCCCATTCACGCGGCTCCGGCTTACCCTCCCCTCCCATGAACCACCAATCCTCTCCCTCACTCTTACCCCCGTGAAAACCCAACCCTTAAACCCAGGCTCCATCCGCGAAAAACCCACCAACTCCCTTAAACCCAGCTTTGACGCGCCGACTTCCCCCATCCCCAGATTCTGGTCGCGTCGCGTCTCCCTCGTCCACCGTTTCCAGCCGCATCGTCGTCGTCGTCCACAGAGGAGGGGTTGGGTTAAATGGTTAATGGGGTTAAGGGGTTGGGTTAATGGGTAATTGCGTTTAGGTTGGCTTGGCTCGGTGGGATTCCGGTCAGCTTGGTGGTTTCAGGTGTGGGTGGGATAGTGGTTTTAGGGTTTAGGTTGGGTGGTGGTGGCTGAATTGGGGTGGCTTAGGTGGCGGTGGTGGTTTTTTTTACTACTTTTTTATTTTTATTTTTTTGACTAATCAAGGAGCGACACGTGTAAATTCTACTTTAAAAAAAATATATTACCTGCTCAACCGGTTCCAAGTAAAATGGGACCATTTATAGCGGAATGGGTATAAAGGTGGGATTATTAAAAAATAATCCAAAGGCGGGATTATTTTCAGCCGACGGGCAAAAGGTCGGATTATTTCGGGCAATTTTTCCTTATCTTTATCTATATGAGAGTTTATGTCATAATAAGAAAAGTATCAAATATATCCGCACGAACGCAGAGGGCGTATAAGTTAAGCCTAATAGAACAATCCATTAGTACTGAAACTATTCTATTATGGAGTACATTTATCGTTATACTCTTCTGTTTACTTTTTGTTTCTATCGTTGTTCCATTTGAGTCACTCCTAAAGTGTGAATAATGAAGTTTGATTTCACATGCTACTAAATTTACTACTCCGTATATATTACTGTATTAGACAAAAAACTATTCAATATGAGAGATCCAGATTGAAATTGAGATCATTTGCGATTAATGCTTGTGTTTGTTTTATTACACAAACTAGTTATTGGCTCGGGGCGATGTCTCGGATCAGTATATTTTTATAAGTTTGTTCAAAACTAAATTTATAAGGTTAGTGATCAACGAACAATCTTTATAATTATTAAGTGAAAGAATATATAATAATTATATAATTGCATTGATATAAATAGGTTGTATCAAATCTTTATTATTTCATATCCGTGCTACTAAATATGTAGTATTACTCTGTAACTACCTTATATGATAAAATGCACAAAATTAAATAATGAAGATGCATGACTCAAATTTTAATAAAATATCACGAGTGAATATTATGTGCACCTAAAAACAAAAATTAATTGAGTTCTAGACGAAAATATACTCCGTAGCTCATTCATACATATTATTACACAATCAGTAAAACTAAAATAGTAAAATGTTTGTAAAAGAAGTGTAAAACCAATATAGGCTAAAGTTTAATTGCATTGATAAATGTATAAAAACATGAATACTAAAACATTCACCTATTGCATGTCAAGGCTAAATAAGGTTGTATGCAAATAAGAAATCAAAATTCTCACCTAAAAAACTTGTTCCAAGAGGCTAACAATCTTTAGAAATTACTCCAATTCAATAATGATATAATTATTCATTAAGACCAATAATTAAGACCATTACAAATTATGTCCGTTACAAATTTTGAATTGGAAGATTTTTATTTATTTTTTTTACTAATAATTGAAACATCATTAACATGAATTGCTTATGTGGCGAGTTTAAATGTTGAAAAGAAATGACGTGGCAAAAGTTTTAATAATAATATAGATAGATATGGGGCTTGCCCAATTGATCTTCAGAACTAACATATTTTGTCAATCTAGTGCTTACTCATACTAGCCGGCTCATACTTGTGCTTCGTCGGCCGCTTAATCACCAAGAACGTAAGTCTATCCTAACTCCGTTTAATAACGGTAACAATAGTAGTGGTCATTATGTTCAAGCTGCTTCCTCCATTGAAGCTACCACACCAGCATCTTCATCATGCCCAAGCTTCATCTAATAAACCGACCACTGACACCATTATTTCCAACGGCTTTGCCGCCAAATCAAACGAAAACCTTAGGAAAAAGGTAAAATTAAGGGCTTAATCAACCCCAAAGTGTAAGGGTGACCATTTTCCCTTGAATTACTAGTCTAGGGAGCTTTGTTTGAATTACTAGGAGAGAGGAGGAGGGTGGGGATTTGGGGCTTTGACCCTAACTTTGTTGTTAATGTTATCAAACCTCAACTAACACAATAGTGCATAGCTGGCAATATGAACATGTCAGCACATGTCCAATGACATTATTATCCTTGACTTAATGAATGAAAAGACATTATCAGCCCTCTGATTGACAAATTACGTTCATCATGAAGATCAACCTGTAATTTCCGTATAGATATAGTTGTGCTTTGGAATGGAGGGGAAAGGTGTTAATTAATGATTATGGTATATTTAGTAATGAGGTGGCCCAGGTTGATCTCCTAGCTAGATAAACTTGGGTTGTTTATCTAGGGCTATAGTTGTATTTTCGCGTAAAAAGTAAGGGGTGTGAATGTCAATTCATTTGTTTACAGAATTTTGCTTTCTCATTGTCGTTAAGTCTCAATCTTAACTATGGTTGGTTGGTACGGTGTTACTTTTGCAACCAAACAACCAGCGAAGGCGCGTCAGCCGTAGTGAAGGAGGTGGGATGCTCTTCTCCTCTCATCCCCTCATGGCCACAACAACCACCAATATATATTGCTGCTTCGCTGCGATACCGGCCGGCCAAACAAAAGACACCCTAGTAGCAAAATATGTAAAGTAGGGTCATATTAACCCTTTAGGGGAAGGTATGACAAAGAGGGTGGTGGTTTATCGCCATTGTTGTGGTCGCCTCTAGTGGTTGTGCGGTGGTGGTTAAACGCCATTATCGTGGTCGCCTCTAATGAATACGGTAGGAGCACTTGATAGTCTGGTAGCAACGGTGGGTCGGTGGGCTGGGTCGATTTGGTAGGAGAGGGAATGAAGTGTAGTACTATTTTTGGGGTTGAATATGATGAATTCAAGATTTAGAGCAACAAAAAATGAAAAAGCTCTAGAAAAGTACTCTGGAGTTGAAGAAAGCATCGAAAAAGAGACAGTACCTTAACTCAAGTTGAGCAACTTGGGTTAACTCCTAACAACCGCTTGCAAAATCGTTTGATGCTCCGTCAAAGAACTTTGCACGTGCTTTTTCAGAAAAAGTTGCATACCTCATCTTTTACCAATTGTTTATGTTATTTTTCGCTTCCCAATGTCATTTTATTACAAGAATGCCATTTGATAAACATCATTTTGTTTATCGAGGGGATCAGCTTGTATTTACTCTTTAGTAACTTGTCATCTATTACTATATTAGTCAATTACCACAACTCCATAAGATATTCATAGCCATATCAAGAAATATGTAGTGAGGAGAGAGAAGAGATATCAAGGGTTAATGAATTTACCAATTCAGAACTTCCTCAAAAGAATCTCCCAATTTTGGTGAGCAAATTAAAATCAAAATCCCCTAATTTGAATTCTCAATCCTCAAATTCAAGTGTGAAGGTGCATAATCTTTAATTTTCTTTTTTGAGGAAAATCTTGTTTAATCTCTTGATTGTTATGATTTCATTTGCTATAAATACAAAATCAATCAAGTATATTATTTTTCATTCACATGATAAATTACTTGGTATAATTCTATTGCTTTGTTGTTTGTAATCATAGTTTCGTCAGCTGTATAAGATGTCCAGGTGATTATCAACTTATAGCACAAATTGCTTCTTTAATCTATACATTATACTCATATTTCATAATTGTGATTAGCAGCTACCTTTTGAAATGCAAGTATCAAGTATGTGGTCAATTTCAATGATTTAACCTAAAATTTAAGCCAAAATTGAGATTAATTAGATGAGATGATAAAAAACACAACTTCATATTCATGTTGATTTATCTGCTAGTCAATAATAGTTGGGGTATATCATGACATTACACAAATCCAATTTATACAGAAGAGGTGGACAAAAGAGGAGAGTCATCAACTTTGGGGATGGAGAAAGGAGGAGGAGCCCCAGACTATTTGGCTCAATCTCTGCTTCATCACAGAAGGGAAACAACATCAAAGCATCAAGGGAAACAACATCAAAGCATCATCTCCGTTTACCACCATCATGTGATTCTGATCGTGATCAAGACGACGACAAGAAAATTGACTCATATTCACGCTCTTGTGCTAAGCTTGAACTCAAACAGTCTCTAAAAATTCCACGTCCACTCAACAGGTAACTACTAGCTCTATCACACATATACACATAATACAACAATATTAGTTATTATCTTTTAGATATCAACCACTCTTTTTCTTTATCATTTTTAGTTATTAACATATTTCGCAAATTCTATTTTGTGCCATTGCATAATCTTGTACATTAATCATATTGAATTACAACCAGCCAAACTGATGCTTTGATTCTACTCACTTTTATGTTCGTGAATTTTATATTATGCATTCGCTTTATATAACTTATTTAATGATTACAATTTTTTATTTTCTATAAGCCATGAGCAGGGTGAAAGAGCTCCAAATCATTGCGATGATCATTCAAAACATGGTAAGACTATGTTTCTCTCCTGCCACCTAAAGTAATATGTATGCCCTTGCCCAAAGCTAAGTAAACAGATATGGTTGTCACTTTACTTATGTTGCATGTAGTTACATTGTCTGTAAGATCTATGAATCCAAATAGGCCTTGAATTTTCAAATCTCGAGAGTAAGCTATTGCTTCCGATGCTTCTCATAAATTGATCCAGATCTATAGATACACTATTTTATATAGTCTAAAGAAAGCCACAGCATAAGAGTATAGATCATATCATTACATTGATTCATTCTAATTGCCCCAGCCTCTAATTAACTGTTTGGCACCATTTGTGTTGAGCCAATAAGGCCCGTTTGTTGGTGTCTCCTCAAAGCTTGGCTTTGGGTGTATATTACTACGTGTTCATTCTTGGCTAGTGTATGGTCTCACACTTGAGGGGGAAGATCATTAAGTGCAATTGTGTGAGTTTTATGTGCCCCATGTTGAAAGATAAAGATGTTTCACTTTATAACCCAAGTAGGCTACTCTTACATTGCCAATTGGATTTAGGACAAAATCTCACTTTGGGCACAGTGAGTGGGTTCTCTCTCTTTTCTCTCCATTGTTATAATAAATTGGTATCTGAGCTAGGTTTGGTTGGATTGTTCGCACCCTCTGATAGATGTCATCTGTGCTAGGGCTTGTGCCGATAAGGCCCATATGTTGGTGTCTCCTTAGAGCTTGGCTTTGTCAGGTCTGAGTGTGAATCTATCTGTATTGTTCAAGGGGAAGATCATTAAGTGCTAGCATGTAAGGATTATGTGTCACACATTGGAAGATAAAGTAAAGAACTTTCACTTTCTAACCCTAGTGGGCTAAAAAGATTCAAAGCTTATACTAACGAGCAAATTGTATTTCCAATATGCAGATGAGTCTTGGTTACCAGATAAAAGTAGCCTTGAGCTTGTCCTTGACACATTGCAAAGGTAAGCTCAATTACTTGCACATAGTAGTATCACTATAAAGCTAGATGTCTTATCTTTTATCCTCTTTGTGTACTTTTAGTTTTACTTGCATTTTTGAAACAAAAGGCAAATCGGGCTGTAAAAAACTAAAATGTTCAAAGTACCAATCAAATTCCATAACCTTAAAAACAACTCTCATATTTCAGGAAAGATACATATGATATATTTGCAGAGCCGGTGGATCCTAGTGAGGTTAGCTACCCTTTCTATCGTCATGTTTGAACCCATCAATTTTGGTTATTGATTAATACTCCACTATATCTAATAAGTGCATTAGTTTGACTGATACATGTGCCAATGCACAACTTATAATAGATACGAAGGGAGTATAATAATGTAGTAATATTATTCTTGTTTTCTACATATGTCTTAAGAGTGTCATTTTCCAAAATATCTTCAGGTCGAAGAGTACTATGAAATTATCAAAGAACCAATGGATTTTGGCACAATGAGAGCTAAACTTCATGAAGGCATGTACAAGAATATTCAGCAGTTTGAGGTCTGATATCTCCATAAGTACAATGTCTTATTGAATGCATGTGCGTATGCTTGTGCCGTTGTGCGTGCGTGCACGTGGGTGTGCCTGTGTGTGCCACTTGCGTGTGTGTGTGTGATCTACCCAAATTATCTCATTTTTAATGCAGACATTTAAATGTCATCTGACTTGTCATTGCTCTTTGCAGCATGATGTATATTTGATATTTGGGAATGCTATGCATTTTAATTCATCATCTACTGTGTATTTCAGACAGGTTAGCTCTTATATTTTGTATTTTAGAAAGTGCTGATTATAATATTATAACTTTCCTCATGTTGTGATACGAAAAGTTTAATTTCCTAGGCACGTGCTTTGGAGGATTTAGCAAAAAATATTTTTTTTGTCCTGAAAAAGGATCCTAAAAATTTCAAAATGGACTTCACTGCAATAAGGCGAAGATCAAGTAGAAAGTTTGGTGGTGAACATAGTGGTTTGACTTTTGGCTCATCCGGGAAACTAGCAAGGGACTTGGGATCCAATAGCATGCATACTGATCTTGGTCGTAAAGGTCAGTCATTATTGATAAGTACTTAGTTGAGGTTTTGGGGATTGTTAATGTTTTAACCTCAAGTAGAGGAAAAACCTTTTTAGTTGGTCAAGTCAATGAGATTATACATCAACTTTTTAAAGGAATTTGTACTTCAAACAGAAAGAAGTGATGTCATAAGCCTTTCTTTCTTTTATAGCTTTTAGTTCAGTGTTCAGGACATTGTGTGCCTATAGGAACCTACACCCATCAACACGAAGAGCAGGAAAAGGGGGGAAAAAAAAAAGGAAAAAGAAATTTTATAGCTTATTGAGCATAAAAGCATGGACTCTAACAAAAATTGGCAGAAATCTTTCATTTGTAAGCACCTTAGATGAACATCTCTTCTTTGAAGACAGGTTTTGGAAAAGAAAGAAAAACTTCCTTTTCTGGAATTGATCGGCGTTCTACATACAAACCTTGGATTTGCTTGTTTGATGAAACAAGTTCAGCTGTTTCACCCCTATTTTGTGGCACAAAACCACTCATACCTGTAAGGTTTTATTGCTATATGTCTCCTCATCTACCTATTTTCGATATTAGCTAGTTTTGAGAAAGCAGAGGTTATGAAAAGATTCGTCAGCTGACTGCATTAAGTGGTTATCTTAGATTTATTAGTATTAGCTAGATGGGCATAGATGCCTATCAGTGTTGCTCGTTTGTCAATTTATGTTGCTCTTTATATTTCAATATGAAGCCAAGGTCATTTGTTTGTGCATTCACTCTAGAGACACCCTTATTTCTTCTCCCTTTTGGGTGAGTGAGTTTATATCTTCTGTTTGCAGGAAAATCTGGAGGAGTCTGGATACAAAGAAAGCTTTATGTCATTTGCTAGAAATTTGGGACCTACTGCTCATAGAGTTGCAAAAAATAAATTGCAAGGACTATGGATGCAATCCTCCTCCAGTAGTAGGTCTCAAATGAATGGTTGGGACAGTTATTCTGCCCACAATTCTCAAGCCCCTGCTGGCTCATCTCTTGTTCAAAAAGAACCTGCTAACTCTTTGTTATGTGGTACCATACCCAGCACAAGTCTTGCTGCATCTCACCGTGTGATTGGCATTGAAACAGCCAATGACATAAGGAAAACAAGTGATGTTAGCACAAGTGGAGAGAAATCGGCCAAAAGTTTTGTAGATATTAAATCTATCATCCCATGTATGAGCCTGGGAACAAGCGATTGTGTCTTAAGGGATCAAGCTCAAGGTAATATGAAAAACAATAAAAGTATTTCTGCCATTGCTAGCGGAGATAAACTTAAAAACCAAATCTCCGTAAATCACTATGGTGAATTGGATGTCATAACCCACACTAGTGAAAATACTGAATTTGCAAGACCAAGAGTGCTGCTGAAAGATGGTGGCACGCTAAGCTGCCATCTGAATACAATGCTTCCAGCTGTGAAAGAGACAATTTTGGAACAATTTCAGGCTGGCAACAACTTTGACTTGAATCAGGTTCAGGCTATCCCAAGTCCAAGCTATCTTGTTGGGCGTTCGTATGAAGATGACAATTTAGAGACTCGTGAGGTGAAATCTTGTTCTGGATTATTTGAAGCAACCAAGTTCAACCATCTTTCCTCTACAGGTCACGCCAAAGCAGCAATATATGAGGACGTGACTAATATGCATCCATCATCAATCCCCAGCCAATTTAACTTTAATCTTCCTTATTCAAAGTCAAGTATGGGAAAATTGGGTGAAGTTTTTGAAAACAGCTCTACCACAAATGGACAGCAATCAGCATTTCAGCTGCCTCCGGAGCTGAATAGTATCAGCCCCTCACCAAATGTATCTAAAATCAGCTTTGGGAAGGCGTCTGGCGGATACACCAACCACAATCATGGATTCTATCATGAAAACCATCATATGACATCACCCTATACTATATAGACTCAGTTACCTAAAGTTTATACTTAAGGTGATTGCATATTGCCATCTTACCACTAATAATCCTCTCATAATGATACCCACTGCAACAACCCTTTTTTGCTCTTTCTTTCTGTCTTTTTCCCCCCTTTGGTGGCAGCCTTGAGGCCATTTTATTGTTGATTGAAAGAGTTGAGTAAATTATAAAGTGTTGGAATGAATGACGAAAAAGGATCGATCAATGATCACATTGTTGTGATTGAAAAAGGATATATTTATTATCATTTTTGTTAAGTAGTAAAGTGTTAGGACAACCAAAAATGAAAAGTGGCCAAATAAATTTGGATGGAGGAAATATATTATTCATCGATAAAACTTTTGTTGTACCCTTAAGCACTACTCGTACTTGCATGTTACTTATAACTTGAGCCAACTAGTTAATCAATTAAAAACAGTTTCTAAGCTTGACAAAGTTAATCTAAGCTTACAACTATTCAACTTGTATAGACATAAGCACAACTCAAGTTTGATGAGTTGATTAATTATTGTATACTCCATGCTAAAGGTTAGTATGAGTAAAAATTATCTATATGCATGTAGTAGAGCTATAGGACCAACTCCAGTATTCCACATGTAATTTAGCCACATTTAGATTCAAAGATATCACTGAAGAGAATATTACTATGATTTTGGAAATGGCTAAAATGTAATGCAATATGCAAGTAACATTATATACACCTTGCTTTGATAGGGAAAAAGTATCTTATGTTGAATAAGTTTCTACGGAAAAAAAAAGAAAAAAAAAGAAAAAAAATTTAATCATATACCTATAAGTAGAGCTTCCAACAAGATCCTTCCCAGCATCAAGAAACAGACGTAAAGCCTTGATAACTTCCTCAGTTGGATACCACAAATGCGGTGATGGCAGAGAAGGCCCCGACGTAAGGAAAATATGCCTCATGCTTCTGTGTGAATTGAAACTATTGTGATTCTGATAATTTCCTATTCCATCCAGTGCCGTGTTGTTTACAGGATCTCAGTCGGGAAACTCAACAATATAATCCTTGTTGTGGTCCTGCAACAAAGACAAAAAAATTAAATTAACAAACACGGAATAAAGTAAAAATGAGTTTGAATTCATCTCATACACTGCTAAGAAATATACAAGCATCATATTAGATTAAAGGTTTTTCATTTTTTTTTTATCTAAACATTTTTAAATATACAAGATAAAATATTAAATGATGATGAATACCCGAGTTCCTCAAATGAGACTCCTGCCTAAGCAGGGTAAGGGCCTAAGAATTATAAGACATTTGCAGTCTATACTCTCTACAAATACAAAAAGGTTATTCCAATTCCAATCCAATACTAAACTAATATCAATAATGACTCTTTCAGCTCAATCGACAAAGAATAATGCAAGACAAATTGTATTAGCACTTTTAGCAGTAGTTTTGCCTTAGTTTTATAATACCTTCAGACTTTCATATTACTTTTTTTGCCCAAACTGCCAAATCTTTCATTTTAAATGTCTAGCTACGACCTACAGGTACAGTGTCTCAAAATTTTATTGGTACCCACTCCCCTTTGTCAAAGTAACAATTTTTCACGACCAAAACATAATAATACAGCAAGAGAGAACGACCCACCCTTAAAGGAATTGATAACTGCCATTGATGTATGAGGATGCGTGAAGAAGTAACATACATCAATAGGAAATAAGACACATGTACTATCAGCTAGACAGAAGTCACAGAACTTACTGCAATTCCATCTGTACAATTGTAAATGGTGTGATAAAGAATTTCCCAGGCTGTCTCTAGCTGATGAATAGCTTTACCATAGCGCCTACGAGAATAAGTTTTGATCCAGTTCTGTGGTAAGAAGTTTCTACACCAGGGTTAACTGTATGATGTCTCACATGTCAAACATGGGTATCATAATGAGATTAAAAGTAAAAGTTCTTCAGGGGGGAAAAAAATAACACTGATTGAACTTTAAGATTTCAATTATCTTCAAATATGGGTTTTCTATACAATTTATATTCAATTTTGTAATCAGGTATTCATATGCACCCAATATCTGCAAGTAAATATCAATCATATAATCACATCTATTCACCTACAAGTTGAATTTTTTCATTTCGATAGGCCATCTCAGACATGAGCTCATAAACAACTGTGCTCAATACCTTCCATGCACATGCCAACACCTACCTAAATGAAACATTAATGAGAATAAAAAATATCAGAACACATAAAAACTTCAGTTCTTGATCCATAGAGCTGAAGGTATGTGAACATATCACATTGTACCATTGTTGAATTTTCACTAGTTCGAGCATCAACTGGCCCTGAAGATATAGAGTCCAGTACACCATACATCTCAATATTTTCACCAAAGTTATGAAGCATGCACCTGGTAACAAATGTACAAGTATTACTACGATTTATTGATAATAATGACTTGCCCACTGAAATTAGTTTATTTACCAGACATAAGGAGTGCCATAGAATTGAGACGATGTTTCCCATACAGGTTTAACTTCAGCAAATAGATCAAGAACTACCATTTTCCCTTTGGGAACAGAATGGAGGAGAGCCTACATTGAAAAGAAGCTTGTGTCAAATTTCACACAGAGGAGACATCAAGAATGAAATCTTTTGGTTTGATACAACAAAGAATTCAATATGCTAAGGACCGATAGTGCAAGTTAGAGTCATAAAGTTCATAACTGATCATCCAATAATAAATGAATGAAAGTTAACCTTTATAAAGGAGAAAATAGCAAAAACATAACCTTTTCTTTTGAGAGGGGGGAGGAGGCTGGTCTAATTTCCAAGGCTGATCCCATGCCTGAGTAGGTTAGTTCTGCCTAACCACTCATTTATATTGAGAAAAAAACTAAAATGACTGGTGCAAAAAATAAAAAATAAAAGGGTTGCTTCCTTTCCTAGTATGTTAAGTACTGACAAAAATGGTATCAGGCTATCAACAGCCAAATTTTATCAGGGTTTTGAGGTTAAAACTGGAAAGAAGAGCCAAGAACATACTTCCATTTGAGGAGGCTTCCAAAAATTCCAATCTGAATAGAAGAGCCATCCCTACAAAGAAATAAACATTGGATTATATAATTAACAAATGAGCCTTTGATGATGTTGAAATTTACATACAATCGATTTAAGACTACATGTTGAAATACTCGGATAACAAGTGCCCATAGAATTGGTAAACTATCAATAACTCCATTTCCTAATTTCTTTCCCAAAAGAAAACACATGACATCAGTCTTTCCTGGATTGGATGTGAAGGCTTAACATACCATGTACAGTAGATAGGAAAAAAAAAAAAGAGGGTGGGGGGGAATGGATTTAATTATAATTACGTTTCTCAATTGATTCCAGATACACAAAGTGGGATATATGTTTTAGTTGATACATTTCATGGATGATTGAACATTACCAAGAGGAGTCAAACAAAGAACAAACTTATTCTTGCATTATGTGAAAAGTGTTGCTTAATACTCAAGCCTTTACATCCTTGTCCGTCATTATAAATCTGCTCTAATTTCAGCAATCAATACAATATCATCCAGACAAGGAGGGACTGGAACAAGGAAAAGGGGGGAATTATATTACCTGCATAAGCCACACAGCATACTTATCACCTTTGACCATAGCTTCATAAACAGCAGCCCTAAGTGATGATATATAAGTTGGGTCGTCAGTGGGTGGAGAGTTTTCATTGAAAGTGTCACTGTCCATGTCAAGTCATTAAAAGAGCAAAGATACAATTTCATAGTACCAACCAGCAGTAAAACATTCAAGAATGAAATAGTTAGCAAACAATATTTCCTCTGATCATCTAATAATTATAAAATGTGTTAATTGCATTTATGTGTGTGTGTGATTGTTAGTATACTATAACCATTATAAACTTGCAGCCAACATGTTTAAATAAAGAATTTAAGAAAATACTTAACACAAACAATTTAAAGCCCACCACGTGGGTTGCATACTTGCATGGATTTTTGACCATGAAAAGCCTGTGGACTCCACATTAATAAAACATACAGGCACGAACTTAAGTAGCAAAGACATGTTGGAACGTCAACAATTCATGATAGCACTTAGAAGAGAGTAATGTGAAATTGCAACTACCTAAAACTCAAGCATATAGCGTCTGCATAATCAACGTTAAGGACCAGGTGGACTACTACTAAGTGATTCATAGAAAAACTGGACTTACAAAATTTAAATGCCCATTTACCAGTTGTACATGTTAGTCACATCTCCATATTCTGTAAAAGGAGAAAGGATAAAACTAATAAGTTCATCATTTAATTGAAGTTCGAAAGCAATGACTGATAAAACAAACACATCGAGACAGTTCTTCAACTGTACTATTATATTAAGTACCCATCCATCAGCACAGAAAGAATGTTCACTATTAAGTACACATTTAACAAATTTGTCCGATCAAGTTCAGGGTGAACTTCCCATAAGTAATCAACCGTTTTGGAACTTCTCAGACAATATTTTCATTGCATATTAATCAATCAGGTTTTTGGTAGCATACATGAATTGTACAGCTAGAACTGAATATTGAAATAAAAACCAATGTAATCCAGTCAATCATCTGAGCTAACTCAGCTTCAACATGATCCTTCGATTAATTCCCATAATCCTTTGGCCCATAGATACATGGACATAAGAGACCAACAACTGCTTGTGTGGGCTGAATGAACACCAAATTGCATTTCTGCCAAAGTTCATAATGGGCATGTCATATCATTAAAAGGGGCTGATCCCCTAGCAGTTTTGCCACTTCTACGTCTTTTTCAAGGTGTACCAATCACTTCTTGCTCACAAAAATATGGCTTTGTAGACTGTTGCATAAGCACAAGGACCTTATGTGTACGTCCCTCTTAAAGTACCTTTCTAAGACTTATAAACTTTTTTCCCCATATATCTGCAAAAATATATTACCTTACGAGACATTTCTAGTTTCTAATTTATTATAAATTCTATGAGTTCAATCATTTTCGAATACTAATGATTCTCAAAGCAGCATATGTACAACTTTGTAATTTGTTAAAAACACAGGATCTTTGCGTGTATGTCTCTCAAAAGTAATATTCTGAGACCTCATAGGTTTTTTTTTCCCCCACATAAATATACAACCATACAAGAAGTTTCTAAACATTAAAGAAACACGAAAGTTATGTCATGCTATCATTATGCATGTCTAACAAATGATATTTTGTAAAGTTAGAAACATGAAGTTCACCTTTAAACTGGTTCTTAATAAATGCCTTGCCCAGCTTAACAAATAATGGATCAGAAGGATCTAAAAGAAAAGTACAGCACCATCTGGGGTCACCACTAACTGTATTCCTGTAAAAAAGAACAAGACATGGTGAAATAGGAAATGATTTTTGATAAAAAAAAAATGAAATAAAATTTACAACAAGGGAATGGAGAGAGTGTAACTCAGAAAAGTGGATGAAAAGGGGAAAGTAAGTCGAAAACGAAGGTAGAACAGAGGAAGCACTTAAATTATTGCATAAGATATATGGAGAAGAAGCAAGAGAAGGGAATACCAATTCCCCAGCCTGGTTATATTTGATGAGGGATAGATTTATCTCAGTGCTGCAGGTACATTTCCAGAGAATGAAGGCAAGACTGAAATAAAAAATAAAAAATAAAATACTGTAATTGGAACAACTTGCAATCGTAATTGTATCTGACAGTAGGCATACTATAATAAACATACATCAACTGTTGATGAAAACATTATTTATTTTTAATTATTGGGAACTGACAAAATATGGGATTAGCTGAATTATACCTGGGGTCATTCCTAGTTCCAACATCCGGGATAATATCTGCTTCTGCAAGGCCAATTGATGATCCAACCAAATTTGCGACAATGGTCCACCCTAGCTGTTGCATTAAAAAAAATAAAAATGGCTGTTAGAGATTAAGGATAATATGTATGTATCGGATCCATGTCATTTACCTTGGCTCTTTATCAGAAAAATTGCTGATACAAAATTATATTTATACTGCTACTTTAATAATTAAGAAAATATAATTAAGGTCAAGATGAACATACAGTCTACTACGTATAAAGATGCCCCACCAGATACCATTCAACCAGAGCCTCACAGCACACTTAATCTGCTATCTGTATTTAGTTCTTCCAATTAATATTTATGTAACTTGATTGTTAGCATCTTTATCAATAAAGGAAGCAAGGGGTTTTAAGGACTATTCTACTGGGGAGATACAAATAAATTGGAATAATTTTTTTTTTGTTACTCTGTGAGGATAACTTGACCAGTTGTTTCTTTATATAAAAAAGGATCGCTTATGTAAATTGAGTGCCCAAACAACTTTCCATGATTATGAAGAGAAATGAATGTTTGATCTGGAAGAAGCAATTCATTGATAGCACAAAATCTAGTCATAGACCTTTACGCGACATCTCACCCATAAAATTAAAAAATAAAAAAAATAAAAAAATAAAATCAGGAAAAAAAGAAAGAAAGAAAAGGCTATCAATCAAGTTTTATCACTTTTGCGACTATACATCAATAGAGCTCCATCAAGAACGATGCAAAGACATCTAAAATTATCCGGGAGCAGTCATAAGCGATGCCATTAGTTTAGGGGTGTTTCATTCTTGTATTGAGAATTTAGATCTCTTAAGGGATGATTGTAAGTGCCGAATGACTACAATTATTTAATGAAATCACCCCTCCCTATTCCATTCAAAAAAAAAAAAAAAAAAAGAAAAGTATATCCTATTAAGATGAGAAAAGGTTGATATATTGATAAATGAATCAGATTTCAAATAATATAGTTACATATGTAGATGTAGCAGGTTATATCCAACCTGAACAAAACATTAGCACTCAAGGTACAAGGCTGTAGTGAGCACTTCTTTATACTTGATATGCATAGAGATAAAGGAAAATATTGCAATAATTTATAATTATTTACTGACCCGTGTAGGTTTCCCATGCGTGCCCATGCAAGGAATGCAGGTCCACCAAAGAAATCATTCAGGTCATCTTTACTAACATTAAAGTCCTGCAACCACAAAAGTAGAAATAGGTATAAACAACTATTATTACAGTTATGTACTACTGTGTTTGAATTTGATTCTCTACGCAAATCTATAATGAGTCACGTACTTTAAAATGTCCATTCTTTGAATTGTTAGAAACAAGGCGTTTCGATTACTCAAAGCAGTTTAAACATTCAAAGTCCAATAATCAATTTGATGCATAGCTCATGGGAGTTTAGCTATGTAATTCGTGTGTTGGTAGTAAAGGATCTTGGCAGTGAAATTGTGAAACAAAAAGGAAGCACAATAGCCAACAACCCAATCAATCCTCAAGTCCTCAACCTACCAATGACTTAAATTACATGGGTATGCAATTTATCAAGCATCCATACAAAAACGATACATTTAAGTTAAAGTGTTGGTTACCTTAGGTAGCTATATGCAACATTCCCTTACAAGTTGGCTTGCTTATGGTCTTTGATCATCAGGTATTCACATGTACGCACAACTTCAAATGTATGCTAAACATGATGAAGTAAGTTAAATGCAATAGGAGAATAATGCCAAGACTTACCACAAAGACTTTCTGCCAAATAGCTTCTTGCCCAGTAAAAGCTAAAGGCAAATTGATACCTTGAAGAGCCATCCAGTCAATCTCTTTTTCCCATCTTTGCCAATCCCACCAGACAAAGGAATCTACAAAACCAGAATGCCAATTTAAGCAATACAAATGGAAAGATTGAAGAAGGTAAAAGTAGAATACTGAAAATTAAGTAGCAAACTATGCAGACGGTACAATAAATGAGAGACAAAATGAGATAAAATTAGAAGAATTTTCATTTAGACTTTCACACGCCTAAAAAAGGCTATAACTAAGGTATTGTGACTATTGTCTCAGTTAACAATGTCAACCAACCAATCACTTAAATACTTTATACAATCTTTTGAGGTTCAATAATTATTTGCTACTTATAGACTTGGTGTGAGACTTCCACTATTAGTAAAAGGCAATTAGCAAAAATGCATGCACAAATATTTTCAGAAAATTCATTATCTTTTTAGAATGCGGTAAAGGCATTAAGCTAAAATGCATCCACAGCTATTTACAGGAAATTTGCTATCTTTTTAGAATGCGGCAGAATGAGATCCAAAAAGAAAAAGAAAAAAAAAATTACCTTTTACTCTCAATAATAAGAAAGTTTATGTTCTAAATTTGTAGCATTGGCATGCAAACAAATCTACAGAAATATTGATGACAACAGCAGAAATAACAAGGAGATAAAAGTCGGGATAGAAGAATAACACTCGCAACTTGAAATAACAACATTTTGATAATAATTCCAAGGAATTGGACGTTTCATGACCAAGCCCCCATCTTTTACAAAAGGAAGTGATCCCGGATCTGGTATAGAAGCCATGTGAACACCTCCAGTCTTCTCCCACGATATATGTGCACCACACAGATACTTCAAGTACCAGTGAAGGCCAGAGGCTATTTCAACAGCGGTGGTGCCCCTAATCCTGAAAGATGAATCAGCACATTCAGATGTCATGCCAATAAAAAAAAAAAAAGGGAGAAGGATGACAGGATAGCTAACGATTGTGATGACATTTAACAGCAATTATTATGTTTTACTTACACTATCTGCGGCTCATGCCTGCTTGACTTGTTGTAGTTTTCAACCCTAAAGCAACTGTCTCCACCACAAACATCCTACTACAGGAAAATAAGATTTTGTAAGCACAACATGTGTTTAAGCAATAATATTGCAATCCTCACACTATTTGCGAAGCATTATAGATGGCAACAAAATTTAGGTAAATGCATACGACTTTAGTCACACATGCATGTAGACAACCAGACTGCTAAAGAACGCATTTTTGCATTCCAAGCACACGCAAATCTCACGGATTATAAGTTCCAGTGAAAGATTATGCAACCTGTAAAATTCAAAGATGAAACTTCTTATGAATTTGATGAACAATGTATGTTCTCCCAGGCATAGCAACTTAATCAAAGAAGTTGGAGTATATATTTGCCATCCACTAATGACATTGATTGGTGACAATCGCAATTAGGAAAGAAGCCATTGATGCTCACGACAAAGCGCTGCTGAAAAAAACATGCCAACAGTTAACCCGCGGCCTAGCTCTAGTTAAGAACAACTTAGCTTGCTCTTCCAAGGTCACATAAAAGGGCTAGTCACCCTTTCATAAAGTCTTGGCAACAAAATTAGACACAACAAAACTAAATTATCCAAAAATGGTAAGGCATCAAAGAAGCTGCGGAGGACAAAGCACATTCGGGGGATCGATACACTCATTTCGAACCAAATTCGCAGGTACATTGGTCATAAAATTGAACAAACTTATAAATATCAACAATAAAACCTTAATATTTACATTTGATTAAAGAACACAATCTCAAACAACAAGCACCAAAATCCAAACCTACCCACAAATTTATAATTAAAATAAAAACTTGACATAATGCAAAACACCCATTCAAACTAATATACCCTTTAACTTCATAAAAAAAAAATATTAATAAAGCTAACAAAATGATAAAGAATTAAAAGACAATCATAGTCAAATCCCTTAAAGTAGAAAATACATGCAAATCAAACCCAGAAAAGAAATAGCTAAAAAAAGATGATACCTTTGAAATGATGTTGAAAATAAAGGAGGAAGAGTGAGAAGGCAACAATCTATGAAGAAGGGCTTTAGCTGCATTTTCCTGGATAGTTGGAGATGATCGTTGAGAATCTAAACGGTTGATTACAGACCTAATTTCTTCTGGATTATGTTGAGATGAATCGCATGTTAGGAAAATCAAAAGCAGAGCTAATATCGGAAGCAATAACTTGATTTTGTTCATGATTTATTAGGGAATTTTTAACATTCAATTAAATTCAAAGCTGCGTTTCTCAAATTCTATCCTCTTTGGTCAACGTTAAAAATGATTGAAGTTGGTCCCTTTTTTTCTACTCTGTATTTTTTTTTTCACAAGCACTAAGGGCCTGTTCCGATTAACTGAACTCAGCTGAACTGAACTGAACTGAAGTGAACTGAACTGAGCTGAACTGAACTGAAGTGAACTTATTAATTAGTGATTTTTAACTACGGATTAGTGATCTTTGATTATTTATTGATTATTTATTACTATACATATGTGTATATACAAATGTACATATTAAAATATTTACGAAAAATATACTACATAATTATAATTATAAAATGTATGGAAAATATATTATAAAATGTATGGAAAATATATTAAAAACTTGAAACCTCTAAACATTTTAAACACATATACTATTTATTATTATTATTATTATTTATTGATGATTATTATTATTATTTATTGATTATTATTATTATTATTTATTGATTATTATTATTATTATTATTATTATTATTATATCTCAAAAACAAAAAGTCATACAACCTACAATAAATTAATGGGAAGCCGATATACAATCTGGGCCCCCACTACTCTAGCTATAACAAAGTCTACCCTAGTAAAAATATGAGCTGCAGCACGTGCTCCAATGTCTTGCGTCGTCGAGAACCTCTGAATTCGCTTAAGTAACGCAACAACCTCCTTCTCTAATTCACCAAACGAAGAAAAGGAGAAGGGAATGAACCCATATCCAATCGCCTGACAACGAGCCTCATACTTATCCCGCTTCCGCTGAGCTGCATCAGCCACAACCCGTCCAGGAATAAAGTCAGATAACCTTGACTGTGTCAAAGGAGAAGATCCTGTCAAATCAACACAGACATTGCGACCACGATCCCAAGAATAAAGTAACACATCAGTAGGTCTGAAGGCATCACCGTTCCCTCCAGACAACCCAATATCAACCTCTTTCCTTGCTGAAATCCCAGAACGATAGCAAACATCAACTAGGGTATCCCGAACAACATTATGTCTATGTTTAATACCCACGATACCAGCACACGACACCGCGTGATCGCCAAAAATATCCCCTGGAAAAACCCTCGAACAAGCAGAGCACGGTGTCGAGGCAGAGAACAACGGAACACCCAATCGGTAGCATAATACACATCGATAAGTCTTTGCATTCCTAGTCTTTATTATTATTATTATTATTATTATTATTATTATTATTATTATTATTATTATTGTTGTTTTTGTTGTTGTTGTCGTTGTAATAAGAGCTTAAAAGAATGAAATTTGGCTTTATATCATTAGCAATATCATTAGACATAAATTAAGAGTTGAGCTGAACTGAACTGAGCTGAGCTGAACTGAACTGAACTGAGCTGAGCTGAGCTGAACTGAACTGAGCTGAACTGAGCTAAATTGAATTTCAACGGAACAGAACAGGCCCTAAATACAGTACAAGTTTTTTAATCGAAAAAATTGATATTAGATTTCGTTAGATTCGCTTTGATACATACTTTTGTAATAAGTAGTCCATACTTATTTTTTTAATAACTTTTTATTTAATTTAATTATATATACTTGTTTTTTAAAATAATTATTTTGAATTTAATAATGGAACAATTCTAACAAAATCAAATATTACAATGTAGAAATGTACTTGTAATGTGACTTAAAATCGTTGATAGTAAATATGAGTAGTGTCTACTTGTAGACTTGTGGACTTTGTGGTAGATATAATTATAAACATTTTTCCTCATGGTTGAGTAGTGATGGATGGATCGGATGGCATGGTGGTTGCCAATAGAATGTGACAATAGGGGTCGTGTCAATAGGGGATGGTGGTGGTCGATGGAAGTGCGTGAAGTAGAAATATATTTTTTATCCTCGAAACTTGTTCAATTGTCGAGCGATTCTCCTAAATAATGTAGAAACATAAACTAATTTCTAATATACATTAATTTAAAAACTATTTCTCACAATATCGTCCACATAAGCTCGGTTTCAAGACTCGGTATTAAGTACGGCTGTACAGAGCAGTAAAATAAAATGTACTACTAAGCTTTGCAAGCTTATTTCCTCAAAGTTGCTCAAGCTTATCAAAAGTACTCCGTACTGTATTTGAAGACAAATACTCCGTACAAAATAAATACGGTTGGCTGTCAAAAAAAAAAAATACTGAGTAAAAGTATAAAATCCGACTGCCCCTCTTATTTCCTCAAGTTGGTTGATAAACCCTAATAATCCCAAAACCCTGCAAGTTCTCTACTCCTCAAGTTGTTTTGTTGAAGACTTGAAGTTCCTCTTCTGAAGCTCTCTACTCCTCAAGTTCCCTGGTCAGTGCTCAGTCACCGAGTCACGACACAAGTTCTTCTCGGCGACCTGACGGAGTGACGGTGTTCAGGGGATGCTCACTGTTCTCGGCCTCCAACTCCTCCAAGGCTCCAATTAAGGTTCCCTTCTTTCCTTTCTTTTTTGTTTTAATGTTTCAATAAGGTTCTGTTTTTTGTTGGTTAGAATTTGAGTATGAAATTATGAAATGAAATATTGAATAATTGAATTGATTAATTTAATTGAACTATTCAAGTAATGAAGTATAATGTTGGTGTTTAGCTGTTTATGTAATAATTGAATTGACCAAATTTACTGTGTTGAATTGTTGATGAATTTAACTTGCTGATTTATGATTTTATGAATTGAATTTGTTAATTGTTATGTTGATGAATTATATGTGCTAATTGCTTACTGCCTTTTTTGAAGTTCTATTTTTTTTTTTTTTCTAATTCAATTGAAGTTGTAATGATGATTGAACTTGCAAATATGATAATAATGGTATATGTTCTGATAAAACATAATAATGCTACAAATTCCAGAAATCTAATTCAATGAAGAGATCCCAAGAAAGAAGTATTTCCAGTTTTTTTTCAAAAAGAACACAAAGAGAACCACCTGATAATCATCCTTCCAACCATCAAAACCCACCAAATTATGAAAATTCCCCTTTCACCCTTTGTTTCATCAAACTCCACCAAATAGCATGGGAGATGGTTTGTTAAATGACACTTTAGTTACTTATTTGGAGAAAGATTTGTTCTTGAATGTAAGTCTTGATGCAATTGTAAATTGATGTCGTGAACATTTGTAAATTTTTTTTAAGTACTTGTGTTGTAATGTAATAACATACATTCTATGTACTTTTTAAATTTGATTTTGTATTAATTAATTTGTCTTGGCTCATTTTTTAACTTAGTATACGTTGCGCTACCCTTGTCTCCAAATCCTGGATCCGCCACAGCTGCAAGCTCCAAATTTTGGAAAATTCCTCTGATAATTATTAATCTGCCATAACAATGGAGGTTGAAGGAGATAAAGAGATGGATAATGGGAACAGTGTGATGTGTCAGTTGGCAGACCCAGAAGGCAATCCACTTGGAACTGCCATGTATCTTCCTCAAAACGCTGGCCCTAAAGAACTTCAACAAATCGTCAATACCCTTCTCAACAATGTAACCTTTTCTCATTAACATTCTTTTTTTGTTTATTTTCAGAATTTCCCAATAACTTTACATTTTTTGGGTAATTTTTATTGGTTAAATTTTGCAACTGTGATGACATAATTATGCTTTTCCTTGCTTTTTATCAAATTTAGTGTTATGGGTTTTGTGTAACTAGCTGATTCATGAATTGTGGTTAATTTCAACGGTTTTCCTCTATTTATTACGACAAATTAATCAAAATAATTTAACACCGGTAACCGGGGCGAGTTGGGATATTGAGGAAGTATCAATTTATGTATGTTTGTTTGGGAGGAGAGGAGAGAGAAGGGATGGGAAGGTTGACACTATTTTGAAGCTGGAAGTGATTTGTGTGAATTGTAGTTGCATGAATTCATGTTTCTATTACAGCTGATCACTGAATTTGAAGGTAATTAATTGGGAAATATTCAGTATTTATGAGTGGTGGATAATTAGCTTCTTTAGTATGAAAACATAGGTACTCACATTTAAAGTGATTTCATATTCATTTAAATCAGTATTGCTTTAGGTTGGATTATAAGATTACAAGAATGCTTTACCCTTCTGGGTGGGTGCTTTAGTGTTCGTATTTAGATACTCAGAAATTTCAGATTCTTAGGTTGGTCTATGCATGTGGGGTTTAATTGTATTGACGTTCAAATCTAGAGCTTTCTTAGAGAAGCTTAAATCATACAGGCTTGCCAATTCTCTATAAGCAAAGTTCCAAACTTGCTAACATCAAATGATGGCTACTTTATTCAATTTTTTAATCCTCCATCTGCTGGGTATAACAATGGAATTTGTACTGTAGATAATCATAAATCTTGAAGTGCATTCCACATAAGCTGTCTATTAAACATCAGTGGAGACAGTGACCTTATTCTTTTGTTTTTTCAGGAAGATAAACTACCATATGCGTTCTATATATCAGATCATGAGCTGCTTGTTGAACTGGGAAACTATTTACAGAAAAATAAAGGTTGGCTTTATCAATTGTATTACTAGTGTGTTTTCTTGCCATATTAATGGTGTTATATCTTGATTTCTTCCTAAGGCTATTAATATATGGTGTGTATGCAGTATCTGTGGAGAAGGTTGTTCAAATAGTTTATCAGCCTCAAGCAATTTTCCGCATCCGTCCTGTTAATCGTTGTTCTGCTACAATAGCTGGTAATTCTTTTATTTGTGTATGAGAAAGCCATTCAGATATTAAATATGTTCTAAATCATTGTGAATTCTAGCACGAAGAATGATAAAGGGGAAAAGAAAATCAAGGGCTAAGCCAATTTACTAGGGAGAAGGCGAGAAGCTACCTTTTGATGTTTGTCTTGTTGTGGTTAAATAAATAACTATGTGCTGATAATACTGGCTTACTGTCTCATATTCTAGTGATCTGTTTTAGTTGGTATTGATTATCGCTATCCTGATCTTGTGCTGCAGGTCATACTGAATCTGTGCTTTCAGTCGCATTTAGTCCTGATGGCCAACAGTTAGCCAGTGGATCGGGTGACACTACTGTTAGACTGTGGGACATAGCTACTCAAACACCAATGTTCACTTGTACAGGTTTGGTTCTTAGATTAACTGGAGCTTTTGGAAATGCATGTAGGGACCTGAGAGCTGCATTAGAAACTTCATTCTTACTGTACCCTTCTGTTTCACTCTCCGCATGTCATCGATCTCCTTTTTAATCCAAGTTTTATGATTCACAAGAGTAAATTGGGGGGTTGTCTTGATGTGCTCTCTGTTCTTCTGTTTTTTATAACATTTTAATGGCACTTGGATTATTTATATGGGCTATTTGTAGTTGATTCATTCTACGGAGATGTTTACGTAGGATATATGAGTATAAGTCTTGACTATTCAAGATTTCAAGTTACCGGAAGAAAAGATCGTTAATGAGGATAAGTCTTGACTATTCAAGATTTCAAGCTCAGTGAATTGGGACTCTGTAACTTAATGGTATTGTGTCTTTCAGTTCATCCTATGGAGATGTTTTAGCAGGATAAATAAGTAGTAAAGATTTTACATTAAAATTAGGATAATTTGCCAATTACTACCGCAAGTTAATACCACTTTGTAAATTACTACCGCAAATTTAAAAAGTTGTGAATTACTACCGCAAAAATTTTTAAGATGTTGCGATTACTACCAAACCTCCATTAAACCCAACTATGACGTCATTATATCCCTTTAACCCGTGTTTGACCATGGTTAAGGGCTTTAACCAGCCCCCCCCCCCCAAAAAAAAAAAAAAAGAAAATGGATTAGGGATATTATGACGTCATGGTTAAGGGCTTTAACCATGGGTTAAAGTGATATAATGACGTCATAGTTGGGTTTAATAGGAGTTTGGTAGTAATCGCAACATCTTAAAATTTTTTGCGGTAGTAATTCACAACTTTTTTAATTTGCGGTAGTAATTTACAAAGTAGTATTAACTTGCGGTAGTAATTAGCAAATTTCCTTAAATTTATGGAAACTTGGGGAGAAAGGTTTATGACCGTGCTAATAAGTACTGCTTGCATGACTTAATAATGGTTTTGTGTGCTTGCATGTCTTTCATCTGTTTGATTCTCCTATTTGCTCATGACTTTGTTTACTAGTTTTTCTTAAGTTAATTTGGTTCTTTCTTGTTTAGGACACAAAAATTGGGTACTCTGCATAGCATGGTCCCCTGATGGTAAATATCTAGTCAGTGGTAGCAAGGCAGGAGAGCTTCAGTGTTGGAATCCTCAGACAGGAAAACCATCAGGAAGCCCACTTACGGTATACTTTTTGTGCAAAAATAAATATACGAAGATATATCAAAAGATTAAGTTGCTAGCTTTGTGCATTTGTTGAAGAACTATAAAGGGGTCCAATGCCACATTGGCAACTCATGGCTGACGAATTATGAGCTTTAAGCAGAACTTAGGTTTTTACTTTTTAGGGTCTCTGTTCCATTATCATGGTTTCCCTTAGCTATGTTTCTTTCTATGTACAGTTTAAGGATTGAATATTAACAATTGGTAGCTTCTAATCTACAAGTCTGACAAGAGAAATATCATTTGTCATCATGACCTATGATTACTGTCTATGAAAAACTTTTCCTGGTTTATTTTTATCAACTCAGACAGGCAGTAACTGTACAAAAGATTTTTCCTTACTAGAGATGGCTTATTTTGACCTTGTAAATATTTACATGCTATTAAAATTAATTGATTGTTTGTAAATGTAGGAAGTAATTTTGACAACACCACCTCTAGCTTAAGAAATAGAAAGTTGTTGGTAGCATGTGAATGTTCTCGCTCCTATTGACATGTAGACGTGCTAGTTTAGATCCTTGAAACAGATAGCCTAATAGGGGCCATGCTATATTTTCCTTTGCATGCTATTAACTATACTTTGCTTGAGATTCATGTGTTATTTCAAGTCTCAAGTTTGTATATAGTTACTTTTATGTAAGTAGTAACGTCATAGCATAGCAAGTAGTCTGACTAGTAGAATACTCTAGTCATGTAATTGTCTGTCTTTCCCTCGAGATTGGAGCGCTAAGGCCTGAAAATATGCAAAGGGCTCAATTATATATATATTAGATTATGAAAGGGTCCTCTAACCTACAATAACCTCTTTTTCTCCCGGGGGGGGGACAATATTGGAGAAAGCCAAGCTGAGGTGTCAAATTTTAAAATTCTGAGCTTTCTTCATAACTCTTCACTGATAAGTTTCTTGAACTTCATGTCAGGGGCACAAAAAATGGATTACTGGTATATCTTGGGAACCAGTACACCTTCAATCTCCATGTCGCCGGTTTGTAAGTTCTAGCAAAGATGGTGATGCACGTGTATGGGATGTAACACTTAGTAAAATTGTCCTGTGCCTGAGTGGGCATACACTGGCTGTAACATGTGTAAAGTGGGGTGGAGATGGTTTCATCTATACTGGGTAAGTACTCGAAGTACATGATTGTAAACATCTATTGATTTCCTTTGTAGTTTTGACTAGTCTGTTGATCATTTTAATTATTAGTAATGCTAGCCAGAGCTCTCAATTGTGCTGGTTGCTCATATATGTGTTTTTTTTTTTTTTTTAACCTGAAACAGCTCTCAGGATTGTACCATAAAAGTTTGGGAAACTAAACAAGGGAAGTTAATTCGTGAGTTGAAGGTATATTAGACAACTTTATCTAACGATTCTTCGAGTCACACCCTGCAGTGTGTTGAATGCAATTCTTTTTGTTTTGTTTTGTTTGTTTGTTTGTTTGTTTGTTTTTTTTTTTTTTAAATAATACTATTGGTTGTGATTAAATTTTGCCGTAGATCTGTGGTGTTCATGACTTCTCTGTTTTTTTTTTCTGCAATTGATGATGTACTTTGTGTGTGACATCAGTTAGCTACGAACTGCATTTCTGGTGTTGTTGTAGTGAGGTTATCTCTGGTATTGAATTTGCAGGTCACTTAAGGCACTGTGGATTCTTCGCCATTAGTGGATTCCCTCACATTATTCCTTAACCCTTGATTGTCACCAGTATTGTTTGATGTGTAGCTATCTTCTCTTTACCTGGACCTGATTTCTTCATTGCATTGTTTAATGTACTATAACCTTGATGTTAGGGCCATGGACATTGGGTCAATTCTCTGGCACTCAGTACCGAGTATGTCCTTCGGACTGGAGCTTTTGATCACACAGGAAAGAAGTGTTCTTCCCCAGAGGAAATGAAAGAGGTAATATAGATTTCAATCTCTATGCTTGCAGCTCCAGAAGTTAGAGTCTATAGTTGTGAGTCATCTATATTGTACATGCAAGTGATTATTTTTCTAAGAGTGGGCAAGTCTTTTCATAGATGCTATTCCATCTTTCTTCTTCGTTTAGTTATGTAATTAGCTCACTTTTTCAAATAATTGTTCTGATAAATGGAATGTATGGCCTTTAGTAAGAGTTGTCATCTGACAGAAAGTTGAATTAATTTGCTATATTTGGTCTTCTAAGGAACTAAGAAGCTCTCAGATATTTCTGGACTGCATAGCTAAGAGCCTGTTTCATATACATATATATATATATATATATATATATATATATATATATATATATATATATATATATATATATATATATATTGTGTGTGTGTGTGTGTGTGTGTTATAGTTCAGTTTAGTTGGTTTCTGATCTATCATTCCATGTTTGAACCAAGGTTGCTTTGGCTAGATACAACAAAATGAGAGGTGATGCTCCAGAGAGACTGGTTTCAGGTTCTGATGATTTCACCATGTTTCTATGGGAACCTTCTGTAAGCAAGCACCCAAAAGCTCGAATGACAGGTCATCAGCAGGTGAGAGTGAGATTTTTTTTCCTCTAATTTTTTAGAAAGCTTATGTAGTTTGGCCTCAAATTTAGTGTTCCAGCTCTTACTGGGTTTACTCATATTTGATTTTCAATGTTGTATCTCCTTTTCCACATTTCTTCATTGGCTACAATATTATTGTCACTTGTTGGCTGGAAAATCTTACCTTGCCATCTAAGATTTTCATTTGTTGTTTCACTCAGCTTGTGAATCATGTTTACTTTTCTCCTGATGGGCAATGGGTGGCAAGTGCTTCATTTGATAAATCCGTTAAGTTGTGGAATGGTGTTACGGGGAAATTTGTTGCTGTTTTTCGGGGTCATGTTGGGCCTGTTTATCAAATAAGGTCTAAATTTTTCCTATACTCCTAAAATTTTCAAAATATGGTTGATATGCTGTTGTTGATCTGATATTTTATGTCCCATTGCAGTTGGTCTGCAGATAGCAGACTCCTATTGAGCGGTAGCAAGGACTCCACGCTAAAGGTTAGTACAAGTAACAACTATCCAACTTCCACTTCAACAAGTTATCTCACCAAATGTGGAGGGGTTCAATCCACCTTTTCTCTTGTAGCCTTGGGAAACTTGATATTTAGTGATACCCCATTTCATCATGAAAGCTTCATTCAGTATTTGGCAATATCACCTTGACTCATATATGAATTTTGACTCCGTAGTATGTAATAACCTCTAAACAGGAAGGATGAACACAAAATATGATGCCTTTCTTGTGCAGGCAACATACAGGATTAGAAGTTGACTCCCATTTAACATAAGCTAGAACTCTAACAAGAAGTGATGATATCATTAAACTTATTTGCACAAAGCCAACTAAATTCTGGCTATATATCACGACATTGTAGGTTCACCTTGTTTCTTCATATTATGAGATCCAAATTGTGTGATGAAGATGAGGTGTATTTCTGTTTGCTGGACATAGTCTTTATTCATAATAATGTTGGTGTGGCTTGTGCGATTAGTTGCATTTTATATGATTATATTTAGTTTCTTGCTGATTTCCTATCTTCTCAATTAGATATGGGATATCAGAACGCAGAAGCTGAAACAAGACCTTCCAGGCCATGCAGATGAGGTTGGAAATTTTAATTAATGTTTCTTACCTGGATCCACCCCCCCCCCCCCCTCCTTTTTGAAGACATAAATTTTGATTTATAACAAATTGCCCTTGCTCTTTAACATTTACAGGTTTTTGCTGTGGATTGGAGTCCAGATGGTGAGAAGGTGGCATCTGGTGGCAGGGATAGAGTAATGAAATTGTGGATGGGCTAGATCCAGACTTGTTGAGCTTGCTGCAGGCTTGAAGAGCTAGAATTCTGATGGCGTTAACCATTGCAGGACAACATGTTTTTATCATTGCCTAGCATTTGGCATTTGATGCGCAAAAATTAGTTACAAGATCTGCTGCCACAAGTATCGCAGGCATTCTCTCCTCTATTCTTTTGACATTCTTCATACAATACTAGTTTTGTAGTTTCAACTTTTCCCTGTTTCTTCAAGTAGGTCTTATTAAATTTATCCCATTTATATACTTTGTTTTTGCTAGGTAGAACATGTACAAGGATATTTTTTTCAAATTTGTAGTTGCTTATGAGTCATATAATGTCGCAAATATATTTCCAGTGATTTAAAATGAACTAAATACTGCTGTAGAGCCTATAGTACACTAGTAGAGAGATTGGTACCATTTTTGGATGTAAAGCTATAATTTTTTTCCCCCTGTATCTCTCATGATTTGAGCATGTTATTTTTCGCACATATTCTAATCATACCTGCAGAATGCAATCTATTTGCATGTGTTTCATGACTGGTGCGTTGTATTAGATCAGTGACTAGTGAGCTTAACTTTGCAGATTATTTTACTTGCTGCCTCAATGTAGCATGGTATTTTGCTTCTAGTTTAAAATCTGGAATACTTCCTGCCTTTGTGGCGAAATTAATGTGGCAAACTGGCAACTATTGCAAATAATAGCAAAATAATTACAGAGTAACTGTAAACAGCTTTATTCTCTAATGTCTTATCTAATTAATTTGTTTGGTTAAATTACAGCAAAAGAAAAAACAAACCAACAAACTGATACATCAGCTATATACAGTGGCAAATTACTAATAAACAAACCGATAATAATTGTACTAAAGTAAGGCCTAGACCCCTGGCCTAAACACATACGAAGTAATATACTACACGTATTAATCTATGATGAGAATTGAGATATTACTGCCAAGACAATTGCTGAAGAAAATACGAATAGATGCAAAATATAGTTGAGAAATCATTAAAAGTGCCCAGCTTAGTGCTCAGCTTGAAACTTGGGGTTTCCAGCCTTAGTGCTCAGCTTGGGGTTTCCAGCCTTAGTGCTCAGCTTCAGAGCAGCATTTTTCAAGCTATTTGAGTATCTGCCTGATACTTGAGATTGACACCTTCACTTTGATGTCTGGAAAAATAAAAGGGGAAAAATATTTCTTTAGTAGTCCTATATTTGGGCTGAGCATATTGGTAACCTGACATTAAGATAGGGTCAATTGCATACAGTGTTTGAGCAATATCATGAGTTTCTCTATGATTACAAGTATGAAATATAATTTAACAAATCAATCTTAGCTTTTCTATAAAAAAAAAGTATACCTAACGAAAATACTAACTAAAATCAATTAATGGCATGTTGTAGAATAAGCAGTAAAATTAGAATGAATTTTTGTTTTTTGTTTTTTTTTTGTTTTTTTTTTTTTTTACCAAATATAATAAGCCATAACACAAAGACAAAAAATTAAAATGACAGCAATTTAATGGTGTAATCATACATTTGAGGCTCACCTATCACATGTTACGGTTTGGTTGCCATATGACAGTAACATCTACGTGAATAATAGGATCTTCTGAAAGAATAACAATATTTTTTTCCCTGATTTTTGGGTTTCTGAGAAATGCAATGACTAGTGTAAGACTGTAAGTTTAGGCAACAAAAAGGTATGAGAGAGAGGATTTGAGAGAAGAGACAACAATATGCCTGTGGTAATTCTGCTTCAGACATTAATGCATAATGCCAGGACTTGTGACGTAGAACTCGTGCATGTTTAATCTTGTGCCAGTCTTCACCGCCTTTTCTACAGCGTTCCATTAATTTGGGGCATTCTATGACGTCTTTGGGGCATTCTATGACGTCAACTTTCACTAGAGAATGGATACCTTTTAGCTCCTCAGGTAGTCAGGTAGCATTGACAATATCGAATAGCCCTCAAGTCTAAGGTGTTGAAGTGAACTGAACTTGCATTACCCACTTAGGCAGAAAACTCAAATTATTACATGCTAAAATGCATATAGCTTTGAGTGTCCCGATGATTCCCAGACCGGCAGGGAGAGTCTCTAGCTGTGGTAGTTCCCTTAGAGTTAAACGACAAAGACTTGAGAGAGATTCCCATGGCACACAACACAAATGACACACACCACAGCGACTTTGGCATCCACCTGAAAGGTCTAGATCTTTTGCAACTAGAAATTTCTAGCTCTTCAAGAGAAGTGAGTTGTTTCAAAACTTCAACTAAAGAACTCAACGTATCTAATCTTTCTACCACCAGTTTTTTTAGTTTATCAGAGTTTTTCCCAAGGGCTAAGGTCTTTAAACTAGGACAACCTTTTACATGCAGTGTCTCGAGAAGTGGGAGATTTTGTGGATGCCCTCGTGGGACTAAATTTGTAGCCTTTGAACTAGATGATGATGGTAGTGTTGTCACATTGGGAACTTCGAGTAATTTTTTGTTGATATTTTGCAGATCAAGTACTTCAACATCTGGAAACAGAGGCATGGATTCCAACTTTGGGCAACTCCATAAGTTCAGTTTCTTGAGACAATCAAATGATAGTGAAGACACAAGTGTTTCATTATCATACCATCTTTCCAAGCAATAAAAACTATGCAGTGTGAGTTCTTCAAGGGCTGGGAAAAATTGAGATTCTGGTGCTGATGATTGGTTGTCAGAGTTCTCAAAAATTGCAGATTATCCATAAATCGAAGAGTATGGCGCCTGAGGTGTGGGAGCCTACTGAAAGGAGGGAGCGATTTGCATTGTCCACCGCTGTCAATGCTGACAGTGACGAGTCCAGGAAGTGCTGTGGCCAAAGTGTTGGCTTTTGCCCACATTGGAAATCAGGCCCTTTATATCCTTCTATATGCAGCATTTTCAGATTAGGAGGGGGCTGGAGGCCATCTAACATCGTCTGGTGCTTATGTGAATCAGTTTTGCTGGTACGCCTTGCAGGTCCCCATTTGATTTCCAGCTCTGTAAGCCTGGTTTTGCTGCTCAAGTTTGATTTTGCGGCATCATTTACAGCAGCAGTCCAATCCTCTGAAAGCTCAATCATCAATTTTCCCTGTAAGCGGTTGAGGTTACCAAGCGACTTAAATCCATTGGAAGACTGAAAACGAGGTCTTCCAACCACATAACGAGAGAGAATTCGAAGAGAAGTCAGGTATTCAAAGCCAGTAGGCATAAAAGTCACTTTCTCACACCCATCTATCTCAAGGCGCCTGAGGCAGGCCAACTTTCTCATATTAGTAGGTAATTCTTTGAGATCATAACAAAAACTGAGTTACAGTGTTTGTAAGTTGTACAGATTTGCGACTGAATTGGGCAGCTTCACTAAAGAATCATTGCCGGATAGATCAAGATACCTCAAGTGAATAAGGTTACCAATGGAATCTGGTAGAAACTAAATGCCATGTGCCTGCAAATCCAACACCCGAAGGCTCTTGAGTATTGTCGATTTCAAGACTTTACTTATTTCAATCACTATATCAGCATCCCTGCATAAAAACGTTCTTAATTTATGGCTATCCACCAAGATTTTTTTTGCACCAGTTCTGTGTCTCCTCCATTAATGAGAGGTACATGTATTATCTCCCATCCTTGAGCTGCCTGTAGTGCCAGCTTATAAGCAAGGTGATGCATCTTAAAAGTTGCAAGCTTTCCATTGTTGATGTGTAAGAAATGCATGTTTAGCCATAAATGAATAATATTTCTCGCCCAAATCCTCTAGCTGTTGGTCTTCGTCTGGTGCTTGCTGTCTCAAGGAATCCTTGAGCCTGCCAAAGACTAACAACATCAAGTGTGTTGAATTCAAACTCTCTGGGAAATAGGGACAATTAAGAAAAGCAAGCCTTCAATGGTGATGGGTAATGACTGTATCTTTGCTTTATGATCTTAAACGTGGGATGATTATCTCGGAATTCATATTTCTCAACTCTTTCAAGTGATGCAAAGAAGTCTTCCCATTCGTCTTCATCCGTTGCATGAAGAACACTTGCTAAAGCTACAACGGCTAAAGGAATACCTCCACAGTGGTGAAGGTACTTTTTGGCTAGTTGAATAAGATGTTCCGAGGGTTTTTGCTGGCCAAATGCAATTCTGCTGAATAAGTAGAAAGAATCGTGCTCAGATAGAGGAGGCAACTCAAAGTTGCGGGTATTCAAATCTGCAGCCCTTTTAAAGCAAGTGGTGACCAAAATTTTACTTCCCCTGGCCCTTACGGTCAATTTACTTTTAAGAGACAACCATTTATCACGGTCTTCGTTCCAAACATCATCTAGGACTAGAAAGAATACTTTCTCTGTGATTGCATCTTCAAGTAAACTAATTTATCTATCTAATCCAAGTTCTGATATAGCACGGCCATCAATTGTTAGTTTTGTGGATTCTAAGTAGTCTGCGACAATTTTGATTATAATATATTCCTGATGTCAAAGACTTGTGTAACGCAAACCCACAACCTTAGGTCAAAATGATCTACTACTATTTTATCAGTGTATACTAACTTAGCTAAGGTAGTTTTGCCTATTGCTCCCTTCCCAACAATGGCAACATCAAATATATCATTCTCTAAATTACTAGTATCAAGTAAAGCATTTACTATACTCTCTATGTCACTCTCCCTCCCTACAATGATGCTCTCTTGGATTTGCTTATAATCACTTGTTTCAACATCTGTCCCAGGATTTGGGTTACCCGACACACTGACATTATCAGCTGCTTGTGTTTGCAAGCTGATCTAGCTCCTTCCAAACCCTCTTGATTTTGTGGCCCATTCTCCTACCAAAAACACTTCCTTTTCCACACAAAGAGGCAAATGAGCGTACCTTATTTGACTTGGCAACATGAGTAGCAGCTACACCTTTGTCTTTTACATACTCGTATCTTTTCTTTTTGATGCGACCCCGCCATAGTTTATTGTTACTTTTTAAGAAGTGTTATATTACTTATATACTCAATTAATCTGTAGCCGTTGTAATATCATCTAATATATCCCCCCTCCCTTCATTTGCAATATCATCTAATATTCCCCTTACATTATTGATCTTTCTAGCCGCTGTACTACCAACATGAAGCTGATTGATTTTAAAGAAGAAAAGGCACGCCTCTGTTTGGGTAGTTAAGCTGGTAATTTTGTTAAAACTTAATGCATACAAAGCAAAGTTAAACTACAAATTGGAACAGTAATTTTTTTGTGAGGAATATTGTTTATGTTTGGTAAGTTTTATCCTGCAAAATCAAGCATTGTCCCGATGACTCTCCCTGACTATAATACTGAGAATATGTTGAATCTTAAGCCAATCCTCACGTTGGGGCCTTCGGCATCTTCTGGTCAGTCTTGGACATGCAGTGATCTCAAGCTCCTTTAACTTGCTAAGATGTACGAATCCTTCTGGCAACTCCATTAATTTAGAGCATTCTCTAATGCTGAGCCATTGAAGCAATGAGAGGCAGCTAATCCAATCCGGAAGTGTTGTTAAACCATCACACCCAACAATCTCAAGGAACCAAAGAGATGTCACATGTTGAAGGCCCTGCTCGGGATAGACAGAAAACCAAGAATAATAGCATGAAGTATTAGAAATTCTTTTAACACTAAAAGCTTCGTCTGAATCAAAAAGGACAAGCAGTCATCTTAGAAATCCGAAGACAAGGTCTTCAGATTTTTGGGGGGCAATAAGCATACAATTCAAGTACAAATTATCTTCAGCTAAAATCTTCCAAGCCAAAGATTTTTACTTAGCAATTTTTTGCGAGTTTTCGAAAATTCATAATAGCAAATACACAAGCAATGGAAGAAAAAGCATCAGATTCATGAGAAGTACGCTCGAATTCCGAGCTACAGCAAATTAAAAGTTTCAGAAACAAGATAATAACATCGGCAGCCGCCCACAAGCAGAAAATTACAGCTGCCGAATTACGTACAAGACAAAAATAGAAAGTTTGTACATCAAGGCAAGCTGAAGCAAAAACAAAAGGAAAAAATTCAAAAGCGGCAAGTCAGAAATTAAGCGCAAGTTGATCCGCAAGATTCTAAAGACGACTGCCTAAGTTCCTAGGCTTCACCTGAAGGATCAAGCTGATCAGCAGTGCTGGGGCCCTTGTCAGCTTCAGCTCCAGCTACAAAAGAGACAGGCTTAACCTAAACACTTTACCTCCATTCCAACAATTAATAATTGTTTCAATAATAATAATAATTGTTTCAATAATAATAATAATAATAATAATAATAAAGATAATAATAATATAAAAATTGGGTCATACACTCTATTTTTTTATTTTTTATTTTTTAAAATCGGTCATACACTCTAAGTGGGGCTTAAGAAAGTTTACCCATTAATTTTAATAGGATTTGATTCAAGCAATCAAATATTATTGCAAGGCTTAACTACTAATGTAATTGACATTAGTGTTATATTGTTAAATATTAGTCGTGTTTTATATTATTTACAAACGATTAACCATTTCTTTGGAGAAAATAAAGGGGTGGTCGTAAATAATATAAAAGGAAGAAATAAGTAGTTTTGCATAGGGTTACGGACAAAAGAAACGTGTTGATACAAAAAGGAGGTGTATGGCAGGGATGTAATGAGGAGGAAAATGGGGTTGACTTTGGCAAAAAAGAAGCACCGGAAAAATAGTAGTCCTAGTCCCCAACCTGGGGTTGATCTTTTTGTATGTTGCTTGTCTGGGCAGTTAGTTACAACTTACAACCTGGATTTGGAAACTCAATCACAACTTTATTATTATGATCAATTTAACCGCTTTCTTCTTCTTTCGGCGGGCATTGAATTGAATTTCCCAATTATATGATCTGGGTTTCATCTTCATTTCCAGATTCTTGAGTAATTCTTTCATAAAATTAGGGTTCGTTGATTTGATCGATTATTTGGAATTCCGAAATGGCGTATAGAAGGAGAGCTGGGGGTGTAAGCAGGTCTACCACTTTCAAGGAATACCCAGAAGAAGAATTTGATCATGATCATAACAATAGAACCAATTCTTCTTTTAAATTGAAAAAAGATAAAGATGATGATGATGATGATGATGATTCTGCTGGATCCTTGGCTGCCAGAGCCACCCGAGCCTCCGCCGCGCACCGCGATTCTTCCGGCTATGGTTCTGCTTATGCATCTCCCTCCGCTGCCGCTGAACCTCCTCCTCTCTCCCTTCGTAATTCTCAACAATTCCGATCCATTTCCTTTTCAAAGGTACTCTTTTTCCTTCTTGGATTTTTTTCTTACCATTGTTTGTCTTGTAATTCGCAATTAAAAGTTGGTTTATGCTTTGCTTCCTATAAGGGATACTTGTTGTTCTTGAATTCAACTTTTTTGCAATTCCCAATTTGTTTGTCCTGTAATTCCCAATTAAAAGTTTATGCTTCTTTTTAATGACAAGCGTTCCATCTGCATTTTTATATTTAATTTAATTGAATGTAGCAAGAACAAAGATATCATCAATCCAGCTTTGTTGCATTTCATATCGAGCTTTAATCAGCAACAATACAACACTTTTTTTATGAAGGCTGTCTTACAATCTTACTTGACAGCACACCACCAAAGCACTTACCAACTGCTAGACACCATGCCTTTCCCTTGAGAGTCCTACTTGGTGCCTTGGTCCATACTTAATCATGTCTTAAGATGCCTTCCCCTCTCTTGCCTTCTCTTGGCGACTTGGTCTTTTCCTTGCCTTTGCTTTGGCCCTAAGGTAAGCCAAGACACTAACCTCGATTGCCAGAAACAGGTTTTTTTATGGATGAGGTGGTTTTATGCCTTGTCCTTGTGTATGTCTTGTGCCCATGCCACACGCCTACAACACGGTTGTCCCTTGGCTGAGATCCATCATCCAACACCCTAACACTTATGTGTTGTGCCTTGGCCCAATCCCATACTTAGCATTTACTAACCCCAAAAGTGCATCGCTACCCTCATTTAGGAAGATAAGGTGTTTTTAGGGAGGAGAATGGGGGAGAGGGATGAATCAGAGCGATATAGGGCTGAGTATCAGTCGATCATTCCAATTGTTTTGCTTGAGCTTGATTTACCTTGGCCTTGTGCATTGGCAACTTATTTGCTTCCACCTCTGCCTGTTTTGCTTCCACTATTCCACCCACTGTTTCTACCACCTCTAGAATTGCTGAACTGTTCTTTTCCCTTGGGTTTTTTATCCTTTTGGTCTTGACTCTTGGGATGCTAACTGGGATATCCTATAACTGTCCAGCATTTATTTCTAGAGTGTCCACTTCTTCCACAAGTTGTGCAGCTTGCATTTGTTCCCTTGCCAGACACTGCCAAGATTCATTCTCTTCTTTCAATGGAAGGAGTATTTCTCTCTGTGATTCCTTCGATTGCAGTATGTTACAGGCAATATCATATCCGCTGGTGGAAGAGTTGACATCATAAGAATAGGACTTCTTTGAAATCCATGTGCATTATCTAAATTGATATAGCTTATGTACCTCCTGCTGCTTGGCTAGAGGCTAGAGCATCTTACAAATGCACTTGTCTTACTGGTGAATGGAGGTAAAGTGTTTAGGTTCTCCTGTCCCTATCGCAATCTTCTTGACTCGGTGTTGCATTCAGTTTTGGTTTTTCTTTTGTCGCTTTGTTTCATACATAGCCTTGCTGAGTATATATTTCCTGGATCCATTGGTGATTGTGCATCTCTAGCTTTCTACTGTAGTAGCTTCCATATGTCAGCACAAGAGCTCAAATAAATAATAGACTTCTTAATGGAATCATTCACATTTGTAATAATTTAGAAATAACCAATTGCATGTATCCCATGCTTCATTCTTCACAGAACCTGTTGCGTCTATTTTTATTGTCCCTGTAAGTAGGTGTCCTTGCAATTTCTCAGAGGATACACTATTGCTTCCATTAGATGAATGCAGGAGCAGGACTAGTTGTATCTGTGGTCATTTTTTTCCTTGACATACACAACTACATAGTGAGAACTAAATACTCTGAAAACTTTTATGCTAAAGATTTAAGCTTAAAAATTTTGCGAAAAGAGAATTACATCGAATGCTTGAAAGTTATAGAGAGGTCGAGCTATGTCGAACTTGAGCCCTGATTTCATGAAGACGCAATATATTTGTACTCATAAATAATCTGATTGATTGAATGTTGCAAGAACACAAAATTTCTGCAACCCAACTTTTTTTCATTTTGTCTCAAACTCTAATGAAAAATAATACAATGCATTTATATGGTGGCTTCCTTACTTGACTGCACACCACTAAAACACCAATCAACTGCTAGAAACTGGATGATTCTACCAGCTTTCTGACACAAGACAAAAATTAATGCTAAAGACAATGCATGACAAACTTGACAGCTACATACTAGGAAGTATCACATGACACGAAGTCCTGCTACTTGATTTTGTGGGCAGCTGGTGCAATTATCTGAGGCCATAGACTTCATTGCTTGTATTTTATAACCAATTGTTACTTACTTTCATTGTTATAATACTGTAGGGATCCGAGAGCAGTTCAGTGAAAGACTCAGAAGACCCTAAAGATGGATTTTGGGGTATCCTGGCCAGGAAGGCCAAATCAATTCTTGATGAAGAGGATAAGCAATTTCAGTCTTCTACTAAGATTAAGTCACAACTTCATGATGAGGATAATCAGGTCTCTGCTTTTACTGCATTTTTCTTTTTGTGCTACTAGAATTTTCTAATTAACCTTTTTCTATCTTTACAGATCTACCAATCCCATCATCAGTCTTCACAAACTGGCTCAAAGATAGATAATGCTCGATTGAGGAAGCGCATCGATGCCATTACTTCTTCCCTTAATAACCTTGGTGATACCCTTGGCAACGCTTTTGAGGTTGTTCGCCTATTGCCTCACTTTCTGGCTTCACACATTTTCTACCTCTGCTTGTCATCTGTCTTAAGTTTTTTGTTTTATTATTCACTTTGCAGGAAGGTCGTACAATCATGGAGCACAAGACTGCTGATATTATTCAAGAAACTCGCAGTAGGACAGCTGATTTCATTCAAGAAACACGCAAACTCCAACTTCGTAGAAGAGGAGGCACTACTTCAGATACTCCTGATCAGGCAACTGTTGTGCACAACACTTCATGGCAACGACCAGTTCTTCAGCCTGTGCAGACAAGTTCACTGACCAATCAAGAAACACAACTCAAAGCTTCTCGCGACGTAAGGTGCCAAATATGTAATAGTGTATTGCTAGTTATTGCGGGAACAATGAAATACAACTAGAGATAGTGTTGCCTTTCTGAAACTCCTTGCTTAGTTTTATCTCTCATCTTAGTTTTTGGCTTAATGAAACTTAAAACACTTTACAGTTGGTTCATTTTTATCAATTTGAAGAAAAAATGAAGAGGGTGAGTGAGCAGTAGATAGTTTGATCTGAAAAAGGTTCAGTCTTGTAGGACAATTCTTTCACTTATGGCCTTGAGGCTTGAGCTGGTTCACTATGGTACTTAGTGGAACTAGGTTTATCTACATCCTACCATCTTTTTAGTGAAGAGCATCACTTTATATTCTATTTGGTTTACAGGTTGCAATGGCTACTGCTGCCAAAGCAAAAGTTCTTCTACGGGAGCTTAAAACCGTGAAAGCTGATTTAGCCTTTGCAAAGGAGCGTTGTGCACAACTAGAAGAAGAAAATAAGAGACTTCGAGAGAGTCGAGAGAAAGGAGACAACCCTGCTGATGATGATCTGGTATGCCTCACTTCTTAGTGTTTCATCGAGAACTTTCAGTAAGATCATTTAGCTTTTAACCTGCTTGGTATAAGGTCATATAAAAATGGTAATTACTAATGAGTGTAATATTAGAGAATAATATATGTGTATTACATCTACACTCTCAAGTACATGATTTCCCTCTGTTTTTTCTCTTTTTTTTTTTTTTTTTTTTTTTTTGGTAAACGAAAATTAATGTAGAAAAACCATGTTTGGGGGAATAAATGATTGTGCAATATAATAGCATTCACATGAAATTTTCCTTGACAATTTAATTACTCACTACGACACTACCATTTTCTCAACTTATGACCTTGTTCTGAACAAGCACATTAGTATTCTTACATTTGCCCATCTATATGAAAGCATGCATTTATAGTTTAATGCTCATAGCATGTTCCATGAGATTCATCACTTCTGTTATTTTGCCTGACATTGTAATAATAAAAATTCTTATGCTTCTTTATTATCAGATACGTCTACAGCTGGAAACTCTTTTAGCTGAGAAGGCTCGTCTGGCTCATGAAAACTCTGTATATGCACGTGAAAATCGGTTTCTCAGAGAAATTGTTGAATATCACCAACTGACAATGCAAGATGTTGTCTATTTAGATGAAGGTGCTGAAGAAGTCACAGAAGTTTACCCATTCTCTATTGATGAGGCCAAGGTGCTGTCGAGTACCCCAACATCACCAATATCCCCAAGTTTTCTTCCAAAAGTTTCCTCCCTCGACTTTCCAGAGGAACACACAAAGGAAGTTCCTAAAGAGGTATCTGACATCACTTCATCATTACTCATATCTCCATCTTCACCTCCTAAGATTTTCCCTAACAGCTACTCACCCGAAAGGACAGAATCCTCAGAAGTTTCGACTTCACAATTAGTGTTGTCTGATGGAGAAATAAAAGTTTCCTGTTATGGTGAACCACAAATTGCTACAGGTGAAGCTCCTCACAGACCTCCGGCTTCATCTCCTTAATAATAAAATGCCCCGTTCTGTCACCTTACGGATGCCTCTGGGTAGCCGGTAGCCAATAGGCCATAGATATTGCCCTTTTTGCTATTTTTTCCCCTACCCCTTTTTTCTTTCATTTTTTTCTTGATCAATTCTTTTGGGAGGTATTGCCTGGGTCAACAATTTCCCACTTTGTTAAATAATGTATCTAATCTTATTTTGGCTTATATAATGCTCTCCAACATGGCTAGAACTCTTCAGTTTTTGTAAGGGAGAAGTTCAAAAGCTTGATTATAATTTTGCACAGCTTGTTTAAAGCTTTCTTGGCTTCTCCTGTCTCCTCTAGTTGAGTTGAGTGGAAACTAAACTCCTTTGACCTTTCTGGTATTTTATCGTGTTTTTTGTATTTCATGGAAGCAACTTCTTTGACGATTTCCTCTAGTAATTGGTACAATTGTACAACCAATAGCTACAATGGTGCATTGTTGTTTTAGCTTGATCTTCTGCTACTTGAAAAAACTTGCTTCACCATTGAAAGGTGTGGTTGTAAGAAAACAAGCAGACTTGCTCAACCCTATTTAATGAAATTGGTGTGTTGATTGATGTGGAGTCATTAAGCTAAATGTGTTATAACTCACCTTTTGTCAAGTTAAGCTATATGCACAATTTTATGAAACCATTGGAGATGCCCTTAAAAACCATTGTTAAAATTTAAAAGTAAGGTGAAAAACAGATTTCAACATTTTGATTTGGCAGGATAGTGATATTTTGAGTCTCGTTATTTTCAAAATATGCTGCTACATTGTATATTACATCGCATCACTTTTCAATCACAATTACAAAATACTGTATTTAATATACTTCCTTTTTACACGTTATCGTGAATATACCCATATCTACATTTCTGTACTCATGCCTGTCTATGTGGCTATGTGCATATACCACAATGTCAAGCATTAAACAATAAATTGAGATGTCAGCACAGCAAAACCAGTTTAGTCTGCACCACACTATCGCAATAGTCAGTGCATACCTTGAACAGAAAGGCTCCAGTATTTCACCAAATAATAAGGATTGTTTCACTAAATTTCCAACTCTTGTTAAACCACTGAAGAAAACCAATAGAGAGGTAACTTTTCAGCAACAAAGTGACAGAGGATGCACAATAATGTTTCCTTCAGAAAACTTCCATTACTGGAGATTGCACAGTTGTATACAATGTTTTAATGTACGCGTTCTCTATAAATTTACGAGCTAACTTAGTTACAAGTAGATGTTTTTAATACAACATATAAACAGAGACCCTGTCGAGTTATGTGTCAATCAGTGGCTTAGATTCCTGTAGCCAACAACCAGCAGTGCAGCTAAAATGCAGTTTCTTTTGGTTCTGAATGAATCATGAAAGTGCTTAATTATTGGCTTTTCAATAAAGCAAGGATTCAAGGAAGAAAAACTCCTTGCTCAGAATAACTGGAAGAACAAACTAGTTGATCCATCACCAAATGATTTGAGATCTGCAGGCTTCACCAAAGCTCTACATAGAGGACATGTTCTCTCCCTCTCAAACCTGAAAAAGGAACCAGATTATAAACAAACTTGCACATCCACTGAACATTTCCCTAGTAAATTATACTCAGCAAATTTTAAAAGTTCTCTCCTTTCTTAAACCCTCCACCCCCTCCCTCCTCAGCAAGTATATATCAGAGTAATAGCATGTCAACCAAAGAAATAATGGAAGATCAAGCCAATTGAGAAGTCTAAAAGGTCAATAAAACCTCAGTCTCTAACTAACCAAGTTTTGTTGGAAAAATTACTTCCAAAATAACAGTTTAAAAAGCAATCTCAAAAGACTTGCAAAATAAAAGTATATGTAGAGATGCAATGGGGGAAAGCATCATTTCAAATATCATGATCAGCAACGAAGTAGATATAATAGCAAGAACAAATAAACACCCATTGTTTATAAATAAAAGCTAGTTCCGCTCTTTTTTTTCTTCATTGTTTTTAACATCACCTCAAGAAACAAATACTAACACACACACACCAACATACACACACTTCAAGAGCTAATGCTTGATGCTCAAACACCCAGATACTATACCCTTACAGATAAAGTATATGTTAATTGAACGAAACACTATGCTATAAGATATCAGCATAGCTCAGAGGATTTCCTGAAATAAATGTTATTAAAGCATAGGGATTAAAGAGCTTCCATAGCATTGATCTTCACGTGATTGACAATGGTAAAAATATGAGGAGTGAAGTTGAGCTTCAGGAAAAAGAATGGTTTGACGAGGGTTGCGAATTAAATTGATACCAATATACACACAAAACCATAACATCAAGGGGAAAGAACAGAATTTAAATGACGATATTGTTGGAATCAAATTCATCTATACTTATTGGTGAGGGTAAAGTGAAATTACTAGCTCTTAACAGTTAACTTAGGGGCTGTTATCTTCACCTAAAGAAGCTAATCTACTACTAATAAGCTTATACAAGAAAAAATCAGTTTCTCTATGAAAATCAGTTTAATTAGTCAAAATCACTATTAATAAATAAAAATCAACTTCTTAAATTATAAAAATCAGTTTAATTAGTCAAAATCACTATTAATAAATAAAAATCAACTTCTTAAATCAAACCAAGTTTCAGTTAGTAATAAAACGTTTAATCAGCATAAATAATCTCACTTGGGTAAAAATCAAGTGTAGAGAACAAAAAAATAGACCTGAAACTTTTTTAAAGGTGAAAAGGGTATGACCTTAATGTCCTAGCCAATGGTCACCTAAAGGCATCCTTATTTCTGTTTGTCACAGACAAAATCCTCAAAAGTTAACCGTTAACGGCAACTCTGTTATTACTACTGTTGCAGCTTGGAAAGATAACAAGTCCAGCCATTGTGGCCGTCTACAGAATAAGAAACCTACTCTAGCATCTTGAACTTAATTTTCTATTGGTGCCTCTCCAATTCTGCACCCCCCCCCCCCCAAAAAAAAAAAAAAAAAATGGAGCGAATCAGTTTGACATTTGTTACTGTCAAAATACTCACATAATACATTTATGTCATCATGCATACAGCACTGAAGACCTTTATAGCTACAATACTGCTACAATCTCAACTAACAATGAAAACCTTAATCATGCACTGAAGGTCAGGGTCACACACATGTAAAAACCCAAGGCCAAGTCAAAAATAAAACTCATATCTGTCTATAATTGAGAATGCATAAATCCAAAAGAACAAAGGCAAAAGTACAATAAAAACAGTTGATGAAAACTCACCACTCTGACACACAATCTTCGCAAAAAATGTGTTTACAACGGAGTAGGATTGGAGCATGCATCTTCTCCTGACAGATAGCACACATATCTCCAGCAGCAGTGACCTACAGTTATACATCATGATAGATTACAAGATAAATTAAGAGAATTATATAGACATGAAGAAGCACTTCCTTAGAAATCAAATACTACGTATGAAGCTTATTGATTCTCGAACACAATTCCTTCAAGCATGTTCCACTTTCATAAAATGAAGTTTACAATACAGTTCGCAAATCTAACTTTTCACATCCGTCCAAGTTAGAACAAAACATCTTTCAGGTATACCCTGCATTACAGCCTTCCTTATAACCTAAATTTTAAGATTCGCATAGCACTACAAGAAATAGTGCCATGGGAGTGTTATGTGACTGAAGCATCCCCTTACAGTTGAATAAAATATACTACAGGACTGCCATCAGACCATAAGACCACTATTGCTCTATGGTACAATATGTTGGGCTTCTAAGGAGCACATTAAAAATATGGAGGTTACAGAAATGCACATGTTAAGGGTGGATGTGCGAGAACACTCTAAGAGATAGAATCATAAATGAGATTATTTGCAAGAAAGAAGGTGTGGTAGACATTGCAGAAAAACTAAGAAAAAATCACCTGCATTGGTTTGGGCATGTAAGACAAAGACCTAAGGGCACGCCGATTCAAAGAGTGGGACCATGGAGGGGTTAAACGCGAGAGAGAAAGATCGAAAATGACTTGGTTGGAAGAGGTTAGGAAGGATATGAAGTATATGGATTTACATGAGGATGAAGCATTGGATCGTAAGGGATGGAGGAGGAAGATTTTTGTCAATGACTACACGGAATAATTAAATTTGGTTCATATAGCCGACCCCACTTACGGGATTAAGGCTTTGATTGATTGATTCATTGCATAGCGCTACAAGCCTAGAGAAATAAAATAGGCCAAGGGGCGCCAAATAGCCCAACAGACACAATCAACAGGGTTTTCATTCTAACCCCCAGCCCTCTCTTAATAAAAGATATATCTTTTTTAACGTAAATGTAGATATCAATACGAGTATCTGAATTACCTGCTCTGAAGTTGCATAAGCTCCATAGTGGATCTCTTTACGCGACAATGCCTTCACTGACGCAAAGAATGATTGCACCTGTAAGTCAGGAAAAAAGAAATGCATGAGAGACACTCCAAGGACAATTTCAAGCACATAGAAAGCATTTCAGCAAAAGACAAACCTTTTCAATAACAGAAGTGAGCTTAAAAGTCAAATACAACCCAGTCATTAGAGATGAAAAGAGGCTTCCATATTCCTTGTTCAAGAAGAACCTATACCAAACTGGAGTTGGCAGCAATGCACGATACAGTAGCAAAAGATACTCAACCAAAGTCAGCATTTGCCCCTGGAAAGAGAATACAGAGCAATCAGCAACCTAGATGCAGCACACATAAAAGAATGCAAATAAAGCTATTATAAACCTTATAAATGTGAAAGACCTTAAACAAGTATAAGTGACATCCCACCTGCCTACGGTAATTTCTTCCTCTGCTGTTTTTGTAATATATGAGTAGAATGCACTTGGCGACCATAGCTGCCTGGCGGACCAAGGTGTCTGAAAGAATAAAATGCACATTATTTACCCAACACAATCAAAACTCACAAGATCAAAAATGCTACCAAAACCAAGAGCACACGACTAAAACCAGAAGATACAAAAGGCCAGCCAAAAGGAGCCCCCTTGCCAAGTCAATTCTATTTTGCTTTCAACAAAAAGTTTGTGACAGTGTATCCTAAATCCCTCATAATATGCGCCTGAACTAAGTCGTGGTTATTGGCTCAATCAAATCACTATGGCCCACAACCAAGAGTGATCAAGTTAGCATATCAAACCCAAAGAAATTAACTGTCAATAATTAGCAGATCAATATAGAGGAGAGGAACAACTCAGGAAAAATCAAATATAGGGTTTGAGTAGAAAATTCTAAATTTCTTAAATTAAAACCAATTTTGTTGCAATATTAGGGCTCTTGTAAAAGTAGGGGAAAAAAAAAATTTGGTGCGACCATTATCATTTAGCTAATCGCCTCATTGGTAATAATCTCTGGAAACGATAAGACTTGATCATAAAGCTGCTCCTGTCACAACTCTGTTTGATAATATTCTTCTCTTTGATTTCCCCTCTTCTAATTTTTAGAAAGACATAGTATCTCCAATCTTATAAGATCTTTAAGCTTTCAATTTTAGTATGTTCCTAGAGGTTCTTTACTTTATTCAATTTTTAGCAAACCTCATAAACTACCTGACCCCGCAATATTTACACAATTTCACCCATTCTCTTACATTTTTCACCTTTTTACTTACACCAATGATCAATCTACCTTTTAACACCCTCGTTTGTTTTTTCCACATATGTCTTACACTCCCTCACCACACCAACATCTCTCTCTCCCTCTCCCTCTCCCCCTCCACCTCCCCTCCCCCCCCCCCTCTCTCTCTCTCTCTTTCTCTCTCACACACACACACACACACAAGCTTAACTTGTGTACAAACGATTACCGTAAATAACTTTTGGGAATGGAAATAAAATAAATGGCAGCAAATTGTTCTCTGACAGATTGTTATATATTTAAGTAATATATTGTTGTGTTAAAGGTATATATAAAAGTGAGCCTTCTTATTCATCATCATTTCTTTCTTAAAATCATACATTGGAAACTGCTAGCCACCCATGTTAATGAAAATACCGCAAATTACAATCTTAACAAGTGTATCGAACAATACACCTTAAGAGCCACAACAAATATCAACAAGGGAATTGCTTCACCACACTTGGTCAACATACTGGAACATACTGAAAGCTGCGTAAAATTAACATATAACAATTGTAACTCTACCAAGTTGCTTCTTGATAGACAACATAGCTTAAGCAACCAACATCACTTAAATGAAAAGAGGCACTTGAAAAAATCATTCCTTCAGGAACAATTTCAACAGAAATTAATAGATTTTTCATCAATGGCTCCCAGAAACTAACCAATTAGAGGCTTTAAGCAGCCAAAATCATTATAAAAAATCACATATCATCTATCAAGATGCATGTTGCTGACATATGAAGTGAAAGAACATGAACAACAAACTGATCACAATTTCAAGGTAAGTTGTCAGACAAGAGTTACCTAATCCATTAGCATATCACTGTGTCAAATTTATAAATAAAGTGTAATACAAGTACTGTAAAAATAAAAAAATAAAAAAAAAATAAACCATAAACATAAACTTTTAACACATTTAACCAAAAAAAAACCCTATACTTTGCACATAAATGGCATTAAAGGCATCATAAATAACTATTCTTCTAAATTTCACAGTATCAAAGATGCAGGAACTAATAAGGGTTAGCACGCACCATTGACCATGATGATAAAAACAGCATGCCAGAAGGGAGGTATCTCTTTTGGAGGTACCATGATCAATGGATAGAGAAGGTCATCATTTCTGTACCACCAGTAAACACCAGCAACATGAAGTGTGAACAAAATACAGGTGCCAACCAGAATAGGAATCTTCCTCTCTCCCTGAATCAGCAAGAATTAACGTCATATATAACATTGAGTAGCAAGCATAAGCCAGGCATGTCAACAAATATCCAAAAAATTCAAGTACCTTAAGAGCAGTTTGTTTACGCAGGATGTCATTAGACTTGAACATAAAAACAGCAATCCAAATTGTAACAAAAAAACCTGCATTCCACACAAAAGTTGAACACCATACATCAATATACAAAATGCAAGCAATGCGAACCTTTCAAGCACAAAGCACTGTAACAAACAGCATATTCAAATAAATATTCCTTCCATTTAACAGCCATGAAGAAAGAGAGTAATTTAGATGAAAGTTACAAAGATCTAGACGAACAAAGAGGTACTAAAAACAAACACCGACATTAGACATCGTAACCAAGAAAGCTATCGTTGAAACTAAGGCATCTAGAAAATTGACTAATATGATAATGCTGACCACGGCACTAAGTCACTATAACAATCGTCCTATTCACAAGTAGAGAGACTTTGAATGTGCCAGTACAAAGCACAAAGGACGACCAAAAAAAAAAAGTGAGCATGAGAAACATTTTATGCATAAAGCACAATGCACTTGCATTCTTGAAAGGCTTTCTGCCCAAATTAGGAGTATGCTAAGTGGAAACCATAGTATTAGTTAATAAATCAAAAGAGTGGTAGTTGTATTTGGCAGAGGAAAAAGATTATACCTTGCAGATGTTGGCGGATAAAGACAACGAGTAGGAGCAACGAAAAAGGAAGAACCTGCTCGATCCATCGGGCAGCCTGTTGAATGTCATACCTCTGATAAGTAGCATCCCGATTGTTTGCGGCAGCGGCATCAGCAGCTTCAGCATCAGTAGAGGAGCTAGAGAAGTGAGTGTCAGCAGCCCTGGAGGAATCCTCTTGGGGATCCAATGGATGTAACACGGTGGATGAAACAGGCACGGACAGAGGCTGATCAGTAGGGCATGGTTGAAGTTGCACCCCGGTAGAGGTGGTAGTAGAAGGGTCAACACGGTGGTGGTCGTGATCGTGTTCGGAGGCACCAATAATCCTAATGGAGACCTCACCGCCATTAGACGAAGAATCATGAATATTGGGAGAGGAGGTGGCACTGGCAGGGATGAGAGAATCGGATTCGTGGGTGGCGGTGGAGCGGGGCCGTAATAGACCGGAATACTCTAAAAGAGCAGAGACTGGGGAGCGTATGAAATTGGAAGCAGATAAATGCAGCCTATAACGCCTAGAATTCGAATTAGCGGAGCTTCCTCTTTCTCTATCTCTATCCCTATCTCTATCTCTATCTCTGTGCCCGTCGGAACTTCCAGCGGTTGCCTCCATTCTTGCCGATGATACTCCAACCCGAACCCTAACCCTAACCCTAAACAGAAACCCAAAAAATCACAATTGAAATCAGAATAAATATACAAAATTGCAATTGTAATTGTAATAAATAAAAGCAAAGAAAAGGGAGAATGACGAAGAAGAAGAAACCTGCGATAGGGGGGAAACTCCGTTGGGCGACTGAAAAGAAAGAGGGATCGCCGTTGACAATTCAATTCCGAAGTCCAGCAAAATCTCAATTTACAATTCACAATTCACAATTCACAATGTTTATTATTATTGGGAATACCAAAATCAGATAATTAATGAATTGAGATTGAAATTCATGGGAAATGAAAGAAATGGAGAGGTAGTTGTTGTAGGGTTTATAGAGAAACAGGGAAGAAAAAGGGGAAAATGAAAAGAAAATCAGAAAGGATCGATTGAATTGAGTTTGAAAATGGTTCGTAAGATAAGAATAAGAAAGGAGTGAAGAAAGGAGAGAAGAATGAAAAACAAAAGCAGCTTCGACTCTCTTTCTTACAGGATGGAAGATGAACAATTTCAATTACAATCACTCAAATTAATTTACCCACGAATAATAATAATAATAATAATTAAAATCCCTGAATTATAATTTGCATTTTCTCTTTTTATTTTTACAATCTCCGTTTATATGTCTCGCCGCTAATCTGCGGACCAAATCCAATCAGGACTTAAGCCACTACTATATTTATTCCTCTTTTTTTTTTTTTTTTTTAATTCAATTTTATTCATTTCACAATTTCAACTGTCAAATTTCTCAAAGCAACCAACCTCCCCATTTCAATTTCGACTACACAAACTTTTAAATATATCAGATGTATAATAAAATATTACACATATGTTATAAAATTATTTTAAAATGAGCAAAAGTTACTCTAATATCAATAAAAATTTTCTAGATTATTTTCTATGCTTAATCTTATAATTTTTCTAGATTATTTTCTATGCTTAATCTTATAATTTTTCTAGATTATTTTCTATGCTTAATCTTAATTAATCCTCTATATTCTCATATTTCCTCCCCCTTTTCCTTCTTTTTTTTATTCTTTTGATTTTTTTTTTCACTTTTATTAATGTTTAAAAAATATTTAATGAATCTTTGAAGCAAAAAAAAAAAGGTTCAGAAAAACAATAGAATAAAGTTACAAGAATAAAAACAAAGTGGAAAGCTAAACGTCGCCCTCGAATCTCTAACTAACGCCCGCAAAATAAACTAAAATTACAAATTTACCCTTTTTATCAAAAAAATTACCCCTTCATCATACTACTATATCCACCACCACCGCCACCTCCTCCTCTTCTTTTAACCACCAACTCCTTACCTCCGATTTCACGATCTACACAGTCGCGGTAATGACAAGTAAGGACAAAGGAAAGTCGATCGCCAACGGAGAAAATTTTTTTTTTTTTTTTTTTTAATTTGCGGCAAACGCCTAGATTTTTCGCACGTCCTAGACTCAAACGCCTAGTTCTTGTGAACAACCGTGTGGTTGTATGAAAAATCTGGGCGTTTGAGGTGAAACGCCTAGTTTTTTAGAATACCTAGGCTGAAACGCCTAGTTTTTGCGTTTCAGCCTAGGGTATTCTAAAAAACTAGGCGTTACGGCCTAGGGTATTCTAAAAAACTAGGCGTTTCGTGGGTTTTGAATTTTTTTAAAAAAATTTATCGCGACATACCGATTTCATACGGTTTGACGAGCCTTCTACAAGCGTCTAAGGTTGTGTTTCTTGTATTTCGTCGTTGTCCATAAGATCTAACGAAATTGATTTTGCAAAATTTTAAAAATTTGTTTGATTTTTAAACTCACGGTGGTTTGGATGGTTGTTCAATGAGCGTTGGTGGCCGTTGACCACTAGAGAGAATGGTAAAAAAAATTGTGTACAGTAAAAGTATGAAATTGAGGTAAAATTAATATTTTTTTTATAATTATTATAAGGATAAATACGTAATTTTATTTTATTTTGCGGGTGTTAGTTAGATATTTGAGGGCGATATTTAACAACCCCCAAAACAAATCATGTGTACAATATGCACGGATTATTCTAGTTAGAAGGGTTACATGTCGTCACTTGCTAACTTTAATCTTACACCAATGTGTCGCCATTTGTTATCTTTTATACCAATATGTCACCACTTGGTTAACTTTTATACCAATTTGTCGCCACTTGTTAACTTTTATACTGATATGTCGCCGACGATTATTTTTTACCAGTATGTCACAAGGGCCGGTGCTAATTTTTATACCAATATGGTCAATTGACCTAGTTTTGTATTACTATAAGGGGGCATTTGGTTTGCAGAATATAAATATGAGGTATGGATTTAGAATGACTAAAAGCGTTGTCAAAAGTATGAATTTCAAACCCATGAAGTATAGGATTTAGAAACCTTTGGGGGGTGTGGGTTTGGTTCATTCCATTCCCTTAGGTATCAAATATAAAGATAACATAGTGAAAGATTTCATTCCAGAATTGAATCTAACACATGGAACCAAATGTCCCCTGAATTATTTTTGAGTCAGGCTCTTTCCATAAAAATTAATGGCATTTTCGGAGTATTTTAACCCCCTTTATAGACAAATAAGAGGCCGATAAGTGGCCTATTATAAGTTAACATGTGGCATCATGCTCAGCTAAAAAAGAGCAATACGAGCATATGACCTGTGGCTTAAAGAGAGATGTCAGATAATGAAGGGCTCAAAGTCCATTAATTAAAGGAAACATGCCTAGCATAAAGCAAACCCTAATACACGTGTCAACCACGTATAGGGCAGCCGATCTTCCAAGGTTATGAAACTCTAAGAGCATGATCTCTCACACCCTTATAAATACCCCATAATTTCCATGATGGCAGGGGGATTACACAATTACTAAAGGTACAATGCCAAAAAAATACTCTCACTTCTCTATACTTTTTCTATCCAGAATTCCGTTGTCAGTCACTAACTTGGTCGTCAGAGGCCGTACGACTGTACGAGTGTAGCGTTTCATCCCCTTTTGGCGTCCCCCTTTTAATCACTTGATGCCCCGAGGGAATCCATACCCCCATTCAGGTTATCTAATAAAACCCCTAAAACAAATGATAATTAAAATTCAAATATTAAAGTGTCTAGAAGTTTGTACACTCTTTGTATTTTATTACTTCCTTTATTTCTCTATATGTGGTGTTTTTAGAAGGAATAGCATAAGGTAATAAAATATTTATACAAGTGGTGTTGGTTGAAGAATAAAAAAATCTTAAAAAGCAAAAGTAAGCATAACGGTATAAGTAGGGATCGGAGGAAAATAATAAAATACTATTGAAAGTTTTCAAAAAAATGTAAAGGAGCAAATAAAAAAACACGGCTGCAAAAGAGAAGTCAAGCAAGTAATAAAATATGAAAAGAGTAATTCTAAGTCAATCATAACAATAATAATAAAATACGGGTAGTAATTTAGCAAAAATCTAGAAGAGCAAAAGATAAAGTTTCATATAGGTTTATAGATTTGTGTTTACTAACTTATTACTAATTTATTATGGTTATGTTTTAGATACGATTCAATTTAAGCTATCTTCGCAAACAATAGCTTTTGTGTGCAGTTTGGTGAGGTAGTTGACACACACCAAATAACCCCTGATTGACCGGGTGAGTAACCCCAAACAGTAACCCCTGATCGAGTGAGTAATAGCACTAACAAACTAACTCCAAAATAATTGGCCACACGGCGTGACTAGACACAAAAAAAGTTAAATATTCTAAAAATTTCATTTTTGAATGATATAAAGTAATACTTCCTTCGTTTTCTTTTAGATGCAACACACCCTTTAGCGCGGTAATTTAGAAATGTGGGGTTTACATAATATAATAAACTTTAAAATGAGATGAATGGTTGTTAGGAGTGTAATTTAGTGGGTCATGTGCTTTAAATAAGGGAAATAGTATAGTTTTTCCCTAAATTAACTTTCCTTTTATAGTGTGTTGCAAGTATTGTGACATTTCCTTTTTAGGGAAGTGTTGCAAGTAAAAGAAAACGGAGGAAGTATAAATCTAATGACAAATTGACAATATGACACATCATTATTTAAAAATGTTTTTAAACAAGACTGCATGCTACATGGCACACTGCTCAATTAATATTTCATTTCACGTGTTTAAAAATATGGATTGTACAAGATATAAACCAACATGCCACAATATTTAAGTTAAAAAACTGAAGTGTTAGCCACCAAGCTATCCCCATATTACTTGTCATGCTTCCAAAATTATACCTATATAAATAAGGATTTCAATTAGTAACTTAATATAAATTGACTATAATGGAACTTGGGCCCATTATTCTAGCTAATCAAAACATGACAAATTAGATTTGTATGTAAGGACCACATACAACAATTGTATGTGTAGCCTTTAGCACATCGCTCGAGCCTAAAAACTACTTAAAAATTAGCGAGTAAATAATGTCTAATGTGAAACTGTCAATCAATTTAATAAGAGTATAGTCATTAAATCATATTCAAAGATCAGCTCTATCTTTATAATTTAAAAACTTTGAACAACTAATTTCAAGTCAAGGGACCATATCCTTCATCTTCCTCAACGTTCGTTTCACACTCACTTTTCAAGATAAAAATTTGAATGTATCCCATGTAAAGTAAAGGTAAATAGCATGACTGGTTTTTAGCCATGTATTTTTACTGATGTAGATAATAGGTACTCCTTAACTATATGATCAATATGAAACTGTTTTGATGGTTGAAATTGAATACATGTAGCGATGCTGAACACCATTAACTGGCTTCTAGCCAGGACCCATTGTGTTTTGACTACTTTTATCATAACTACCCTCACCCTCTTAAAAGAAGATTTCATTCAAGCCAAAGCCAAAGCCAAAATATAAATTACACAATCTTACTCCAACCATAAAGAGATTGCTTCCAAGCAACAGTGTCACTTTCATTCATGGCATGACTGAAAAGAAATCGTCATTTAAGAGTTTAACATGCTCTAACTTATAGTTTGCCCACATGACTAGAAATTCTGATCAAATTTATGAATTTGAGTAAGGAACCCTGACTAAAGTGTTGAAGCATCAAACTGTAATAAGCAAGCACTAGCCAAACATGTGTTATTTTCCTAGGGCACAAGACTACAATTGCTTCTGCATTAAACCTGCTAGTACGACAGAATATAGAACAAGCATATTTTCCCAAGTTGAAACAAATTCCACAATAATAATTCTCATGTGAGAAAACTTATCTGTCAATTATTTAACATACCAAAAAAAAAACCTCAGATTTGATAACAACGAAATTTAAAAGCCCAAACAATAATTAAAGCACACAATTCTTGCTGACATTCAAATATCAAATTGGTTTCTCCACCAGTCCGCCTGATCAATACATACATACATCAAAGAAAAAACAACAGTAGTAAGGACAGGAGTTGTTGGTGATATACTAATCTCATGGTTGGCTTTTCAAACCCATGACTGCTCAATTTATTGCTTCAAGTCCCCAACTAAAGCATCCTGCAGATATGTAACAACACTATGTCATACATAAGTAAATTGTCTGCTAAAAGCTCAGCTATACATGAACCAAAGAATGGGTTTGACAAGCTCTACGTATATTGATACGAGTCTGTTTACACTCTCATCTTTTCACTTTGTGTTCCAACAGATTATTAAAATTATGAATAAAAATTTGTTAGATCTTTTAAGGCTCATGTCAAAATATTTGTTTTACCATCTGCAAGTTGAAATCCCTATCACAATATCTCACATAGCAGAAGCGTACACATGATGATAAACCAAAACATAGATGGATAATACAAAAATAAATTTGCATTTTGTAATCCTTTTGTTACTCTCCCTAATTGCATGTGTACAAGTTTTAAATAGAGCGCGCAAATAAGGTACGTAGACAGAGATGGAGAGATGTTAAACTACAGGCAACCCATGTTCTAACAAAAGTTTTCCCATACAATTTAGCCTACTTCCAACAAGTTTTAAATTTCTATCAAAAGTCTACAATACTAAACATAGCCCACAAAACAGTAAAATGACGATGATAATAATGATCATCATTAATTTTGCAAAAAGAAAAAAAAAATAGAAAAAAAAAAAGAAGCTCATCAACCATTGATATATTCCAATGGATTAGATTCAATTCAACAACCAGAATCCTTTTGCCTGTACACTTCATATTCGCCTATCAATGCTTCAATTTGTAAGTCTAGTGTTTCCAAGTAAACCCTATATCTCACTATAAATCATTCTCTAGCATGTGATTTAATTAGTGGGTTACCAATTTGTTAAACGCGCTGTGGCCTTCAACAATCTGGACCATGTTTAATAAGCTCCTTGGAACACACAACCCAGCTCACAGAGGTGCGATCCTAGATACACAAAGCTCAATAATACTCAATAATACACAAAAGGGCATCCATTACACTATAGTTGGATAACAATAGTGATGGGGATAGGCAAGAGAAAGAAAAAGAGGGAAGAGGGAAAGAGTGAGCATTCATTTTTCTTCCAATTCTCCAACGGAGGAAATCAGTTTATTTAAAGGGAAAAGTAAATGAATCCCTCCCTTTCCCCTATCACTTGCCCGGTATCTTATCCAAATAAGAGAAAAATGTATCCCCTACTTTCCCTTCTCTTCCTTTTCCCCCAAATCCTATCTAATCATAGTGTTAGCGGAGGTTACAATTTCAAAGAATTCGCTAAATAAAATTACCTTTACCACCCCACCTAATCAACCAAATTCAGCCACACCCTACCCAAAACCACACCCCATCCTAACAAAACCCACCCACCCACCCCCTAATAAACCGACCAAAAAATAAGCAAATACCCTCCAATAATGCACAACCCTAACAATTTCAAGAGAGAGAGAGCCAGAGAGATTAAAAATGATAAATTACCTTTTTAATCTTCAATTATGGCTTTAAAAGGTCAAATTTGGCCATTAAAACCTTAAATTTGAGCTTCAATGGCGGTCATGAAACAAAAGGAGGAGAGAAAAAGGGCTGCAATGGTGGCTAGGTGAAGGGGGCACCAGAACTGGGGGAGGCAGCTAGTGAAGGGGGCACCAGTAGTGAAAGGCAACAAGGAAAAGTGGCGTCAACATATAAACGAGGGATAAGGTGCTGGTACAATAGTGTAAGAGAGAGAATGGAAAGCAAAGCCCTTTGATTTAGATTGATGATAATATTAGGTCATTCACCTTCAACATTGTACCACGAAAATGAGAGTTAGTGGAAAGGGAGTCCCTTTTTTTTAACTCATTGGGTAGGAAAGATAGTTGTTTAGATAAATAAGTATGGTGAAATTGTATAAGTAGACTCATCATCCATATGATGGGTAAGGAAAGGTAAAAGTAGGAATGTCAAAAAGAAACACGACTAATGAAAAGTTAAAAGATCAATATATTAATCCTAAGCACGACTTTTATCTTATTTAAAAAATGCTATATTATTTACACACCTGCTAATAATAATCATGACAATGTCATATTGATTCTGAACAAATAAAGTTATTTAACATATTGTTTTTTAATCAGTTTCCAGATACTCCATTATCTCCATGTCGTAAGGCTACCTATCTTATAAATGTCATAGCCTGTACCATATCCATATAGTTCAAAAGGGTCATACCATACACTCAGTCCCTACACCCACGCCCAATACTACATTCATACCCCTGTCCATGTAGCACAGCATATCACTGGTTTCACCCTTTATAACAATCAAATTAATAGCGTTGCTAATAATGTAATAGTATAAGTCAGCTGCTCATCAACCAGCAAAAAAGCATGAATTTTGTAGTCAAACACCCACAAATTCAATTATTCACTCACCCTATGTTACTACAACTCTTCATTTCGTCTTCCTTACCTGCATTGGACACTAGGTATGAAATCCTTTCCCAAACACTCCCTCGGTCTCTTCAAACATCCTTAACCATGTCACGCAGAAGAAAATGTAAAAATCAAATCAAGGAAAAGAATAATGGGTGCATTACATGCTCACGTATCGGCTTCAAATAAATAGAATGTTTACATAAATTTGTACCCTAGAAAGCATAAGCAAAATTGTTAGACAGCAAAAGCTAACACCTTATATCCATTGTATTTTTATGATTCCATCTACATTTACCAATAATTAAGTGTAGACTTGTGGACATCTTCACTAACCTCCAAAATAATTGAAGTGGGGATGGCAAAAGAGAGAGAAGGAACAATTGTCCATCAATTGGTTATCATTGTTGTTTATCTCCCAATAAGTTCCGCTTGTATGTACTCTTTACATCCATCAAGAGGGGAAGAGAGGGGGGGGGGGGGGGGAACAAGTTTTCCAGGGTAAGTAGATAGAGGAGAAAGCAAAGTGATTAGAGTATGGCATCCTAGAAAAAATGTGGTTCTATACTTCTATACATCCCTACATAAGAAATGTGTCTTCTAGGGGCAACTTGAAAGTAAGTATGACTCTTTTGTCCTCGATACTCATAACCAACTTGCTTGACAAAAAGTCTTCCAAATGTTCTAAATTCGTCAAGACTCAAGAGTAGTGCTCCTGGTCAAAGACTTTCTGCTCACTAAACTCTTCATGAGACAAGAATCTCACAGTAAATAGAAGAGAAGCAAAGCAATCAAAGAATATTTACATGTAATGCTCAAGGAAAAAATTGTGTCACATCTCGAGGAGCTTGTGAAGGTAAGATGTCTCTTGGTCCATGTTGAATTCAAAAAGGGGCATGGTCTGCTCAATTTTCACAAATTATTCACCAAAAGTAATTTTTTTACTGGCTGCTCCTACTAAATACTAATAAGGCTGTGCAGATAAATGGTTACAAGGAAACCGTTTTCTAAATTCCTTCTAGCAGATTAGCAATTTATGATCAAACAAAACAATTCAATCTCTTATGAAAATCCCATACTATACAGTAATGGGATGGTTATATAGTTGCATGGAATCTGCTTAAACTCACTTCATCGTTCAACCAACTGAAATATATAAATCCTAACAAACCCAATAATATTGAGAGCAACCAGCAAAGAATAACAAATAATGAACAGAGGGATAATTACGCAGGACAGAGAAAAAGGCGCAAAATCATCTTTGTCTCCAGATAATTCATAGCAAAATTAATCTTTTCGGAGATTGGTTGAGAAAATCTTATTTAAAAGGTACAAGGGAAGATCCAAGCATTGCATTGCGACGCTATGGACAGCGAAATCTGCGGCTTTGAACACACCTATGCTAACCGTGTATGGGTGAAAAGTGAAATTGAGCAAGAAACAAAATGGAATTGTAGGAGAATGGTTTGAATAAAAAGTAAAGTTGAAGTAAAAAATAGAGCGGAAGATTTGATCATTTGTATCCCAAATAGCATAGTCAAACAGAAATCGACGGACAATGTAAACATTAACAAGAAGAAGAAGAAGAAGAAGAAGAAAGAGCAATTGTTTGATGCCATAAACAGTGAATTGAAAATGATAAAGATAGAAAAACCCTAATGGGTGGAAAAGTACCAGAAATTAGTGATTTTGAGTTTCGGAGCAAATCTCCATGATCTTCTTATCCCTCCTTTCCATGGCGACATCCCACAAGTCGTTGCCAATGTGCTTGGGCTGCGACAAAAATCAAATAATCAGAATTGTAGAAGATGGATGAATGAGATCTAAGAAACCCTAAAAAAAAAAAGAGAGAAAGAGAAGAAAGATACCCGGCCATGAAAGCCTTTGTGGATGTAATACTGAGCATTGCCCATGATGCAGAGCATGCCGGCGATGATACCAAGTGGAAGTGCAGCTTCTAGCCATACCAGTCCCATCTTCGATTTCTCTCTCTCTTCCTCTTTCTTTTCTTCTTCTTCCCGATATTGTCAATGTCTATTAATTCCCTTTTCCTCTATTTTATCCCCGTTAACTGCAATTTTTATTTTTATTTTTTTTATATATATATATTTCGTTTGTTTTACTTTTTTTTTTCAAAATAAAACCAAGTATAATACAAGTACTATTAATTAAGGGAAAAAGTGTCCATTAATGCATACGGGTAGGGGTGACAATATCATCCAAACCTGATGGATAATCATCCACCCGATCCAAATATATAGATGAAAACTCGAACTTAAGCGGATGACGGATGGATGATGGATGGATCGGGTGACGAATCAGATCGGATACGGATGATGATACATCCAATCCATCACCCGATCCATCACCCGACCCATCCATCTATCCAGCCGTTAAATTTATATATAAAAAAATAAAAATAAATATCTTTTTTAATAATTTAATGTCTATTGTAGTGTTAGGAATTGACTTTTGTTTTAATTTAGTTAAAAGGAACAAGTATTAGAAAGATGTATCAAAGTTTTAATAAAATTGGTCACTTTTTTTTGTCAAATCTTGATTTTAATTATGAATATGAAAAGTTATATTTATATATTTATTTCACCCGAATTATCACCAGATCCACCCGATTCATCCATGGATGACGGATGGATCGGATGTGGATGAAAAAAAATTAGGTGATGGATGGGTCGGGTGATGGATGGATCGTTGGTGGATGGAGGCGGATGAAGCATCACTCGACCCACCTCCGATCCATTTCCATCTCTACATACGGGGAGACTTCATTTGGGTAGTGATGCTCCAAACTTTTTTTTTTAGATTCGACGTTAACAAATAAAATTTTCCTTCATAAAAACTACGATCGTCGAGTAGATTTTGCATTGTGGAACATCTCCACTTATATCGCTGGAAAATACAGCCTTGTTGGAGAGGCAATCTAACGATTCTTTGTGGTCGTGAGGATGTTTTTCCCCTGATTCATCTGTTTGCATTCGAAAACTTGATAACTTTTTCACCAACGAAATAATTTCACGACAATCCATTAAATCTAATATCATGGATTCAAAACTAATAAATTTCTCCCCCGAAAAGAGGAGATAAACATTGTCTTTCAAAAGAGGTCGAAAAACCCTTATCTTTCGAAGGAGATCGGAAACTCTTTCTTTTGAGGGAGAAAAGTTCCTCTCAAAAGGAGGAAGCATTATTATAAAACCTAAAAAAACTTTACAGAAACTGGGACTGGGGCTTTCCACAGGTTAAAGCCGATGTGTTGGACTTAATGATTTTGATGATGACACAACCTCACTTACTTACAAACTAATAAGTGCTTGATTGTTTAAGTGTGTACTCAGTTACAAAGACTAGGAGAATGAAGTGTCTTGTAAAAATACCATGAGGAACAAGAAGGCCAGAAGCAGAGCTAGCCATAAAGAAGAGTTCCCTCACAGGAACTGGCGCTTCAGAAATGAAGACCGGAGAAGAGAAGGTTCCCTTAAGGAACAGAAGCTTCAGAGAAGAAGCCTCATAAGAGAAGAGAAGTTCCTCTCAAGGAACAGAAGCCTCGGAGTAGAAGCTTCATCAGAGAACATGAAGACTAAATATATTTTTATATTTTAGGATTTATGTAAGTATAAGATATTAAATGGCACTCGAAAAATCTGTGTGGAATTGGTCTAAAAGATGAAATATGTGCATGCTAGTTTTTAGGAAAACTGTTATCATTTAAACGTTTATCTTTTTCTCAAATTGAAAAGATTTTATTTTATTTCTTTTTCTGATTTTCGGAAAATTTCTTTTACAAAATAAAATCTCCCATGTTTTCCAAAACTTGCGGCCTACTCTCCCATGTTCTTCTTCAGTCATGGGTTTGCACATTAAGGAGTTCATGGTTCCTTAATTATAGGGACATGATCTTCTTAGTGGGTATGAGTAGTGGCGTAATGGTGTTGCTACACAAAGAGGATTTTCCAAAGCGTTTACTGATCTATAAATAGCCATTAATTTCAGAAGGAAAATCTCACCCTTGTTCACATAAGTTTTCAAGCTTCAAATCGAGTCAAGTGTCAATTCCACACAAGTTTATTAGAGTGTTCTTAATGTTCTTATACTAGAGTTTGTTTTTCTTTCAAGTTGTAATTTGGGAATGGAGAAGTTCGAGTGAACATTTGTGTATGAGAAAGATAAGTGAGAAAGAGAAAAGAAAGAGAAGAGAAAGAGAAGAGAGAACAGAGAAGTGAGAAGAGAGAAAGAGAAGAGAAGAGTAACTAGTTGGGTGACTAGTTCCTCAGGGTCTCAAGTTCGTAGAGGAACTTGAGTTTGAGTCGTTAGCTTGTAATAGGTTCATTTGCCCTATTATAGTGAAGATTCATTTCCCAAAATCCCAAGTGGTCGTGGTTTTTCTCCTTGTTAGGACCAAGGAGTTTTCCACGTAAAATCTCTCTTGCATTCTTTAGTTCCTTTAGTTAATCTTTCAGTTCCTTTAGCTAACTTAATTTCAATTCCGCAAAAAGTTTGGCTAATCTCTCATACTACAATTCAACCCCCCTTCTTGTAGTATTCCTTAAAACAATACGATGGAAGCCCCTTTACAATTTAACAATGAAGGCTAGGGTTTTGGAGAGAGGAAGGAGGAGAGAGGAGAGGCTAGATGCTCCCAAACTTGTTCTTGCTTGAAAGGTATAAGTTTGGCAAGATGGTGAACTACAAAGTTCTCATCTCTTTTTACATGATTCCGAATAATAGGATTAAAAAAAGTGCTAGACATTATAATTATCACCCAAGATCATATCAAGATTCAAAAGGGAAAACAGCTCTACAAGACAAATGATTCACCAAAACTTGGCAATATGATTCTACGATTATATTATACATACCATACCTTTTAGTTAATTTTAGAGCAAGATTGAGAGCCTTGGCTTCAACAATAATAAGCGACTAAAGAGCTTTTCCTCGTTTAGTAGCTGCAAACACCCAACCTTCATCTGGCAAGGACCCATAGGTGTTGAGCTTCACAATCCCGGCGGTGGAGCTCTCCACTTCTTCACACTAGGCCTCATCTTGGGGGCATCAATAGTTTTGCATATGCAGGAGGCATAGTGTCCGAACTCTTATACCAAGTGTGCAACCTTGTCCAAGATCATCTTGTGAAGAGAATCCTTGTTTTCAAACACTCTTTAGTTGCACACAACACTAGGCTAAGAAGACACCTCGTCGCACCATCTTGGCATCTAAATCCTTCCGGCCTTCTCAGGTTACACATCGAGACTGCAGCCTTCCATTTTATCATTGCTGAACATTAGCTCTCGACCCACAAAGTTCTCACCTTGATGCAATAAAAAAAAAAAGACCATGACTCACTGATTCCTCCACTCTACAACCCCAATGGACGAGCTTTATTTTAACATGTTTTTTTTTTTTTGAAACAATACAAACTATTTCATATTACATTGTTTTCATGCTTTTCTTTCACTATGTTTTTCGCTCTATCACTATATATATTTCTCAACTACGGAGTATCATTTTTCGAGTTTTTAATCTTTTTTCCGCTCATGTTGTCATACATAGTTTGGTGTTTAATTTAAGTACCAAACTAGTGTGTCACCCGGGCAATGCCACATGTTTCTAGTTTGTATTTGTTTAATTTGCTAATCAAATTCGAATGTTTAGATATTAAGACTTGTTGGTTTCGAGTTTAAGTCTTGCTATAAACATTTTTTAGTTGTCAAACTGAATCATTACATAATGGAGACAAATAGTATAATAAGACACAAATTAACTTATCTAAGTTAACTATAATTTTGTTGGATAAAAAAAGGCTTACCATTAAGGCATAAACTAAAAGGTCGGCGACAGCGCATATATGATATATCTACACAAAATCTAGGGTTTTGATTTTTGAGGGAGGAATAGAGAAAAGGAAATTGAAAATAAACGAATCTAATGTACCATTATTAGATTTCAATTACTAGTTTTAGTCAATTAATGAAAACAACATATTAATTAATTTACCGAACATATCCAATAACACACGAGTTTACCATTAATTAACATGTAATTTTTTTGGGATTTATCATTTTTTTTGCAATGCACATCACTTGTAGCATTTCCATTTGCGAATTAATTGAATATAGTTTTAATTAGTTGAGTATATAACCGATTAAATAGAGATCATCTACCTTTTAGAAAAAATTGAGACAACTCTTATTAATAGTGTTTGGCCAATTACATTATCTAAAATGTTAATTATTTACTTATTTGTCATCATTAATGTAATGTGGTGGATATTGATACCTTTAAAAATATTTGCTTACATATTTTCCCTCATTAATTATGCTATCTACGTACTAAATTTGTAACATAAGGACAAATTGAAAAAACTCCCCGAACATGGCTAGCCATGGCGAGCGCATTAATTTTATCAAGATTTTTTTTCTTCTTTAATGATTTGGTCTAGATAGGTTTAATCTAATATGATTCCTAGCACATTTTATCTAGTTTATAAATGCAAAGCCAATATTGATAAAATTGATCATGAGAATGGGTCCTAGATTGAGAACGAGATTAATTTAAAAATTGAGGAATTGGACTTGGAAATTCCTAACTCATGAAATTTATGCTCCCCAAAACTTAAAAAAAAAAAAAAAAGAGCTCGAACAGGCTCAAATTCGGGTCAGAAACTTATACTTTGTATTTTTATATTGTTCGTCAAACTTTAAAAATTGTGATTAAAAAATTCCGTTAACATATACAAAAAATAAAAATAAAACAGTTTAGTGTGAAAGTCAACATTTTTTTTTTGATAGACTCAATACGATCTGTTCACATTTACTGAAGTGAGTTGAATTGAACTGAACTGAACTGAACTAAACTGATTGGAGTTGAACTGAACTGAACTGATGAAGGCTAAACTGAACTGAGACCTTTAGTGACTTAGTGTTTTAATTTGTAACATCAAAAGTTTTAATAAATTTTTAATATTTATAATATTGATGGTTGAATGTATGTATGGAATGTTATGCAAGAAAAAACATACATATTTTATTAATGTGGGACAAAGGAAGCAATGTACTCTTTCAATTCTTGTGTAATTGACATAGTTAAACTTGGCACACATGCCAATTCACTAGTTTGTCCTTAGATATATATGATTAATATAAGTAAAAAAAATTTGAAAAAGCTGATATTATGAAACTTTATATTAACTAGAGTGACTAATGCGAGCAAGTAAGTTATGTTCGAGAAGCTGTTTCACTCAATTTTAATTATTAGTATAATTAATGAGAAAAAAGATATAAACATATAATTTTAAAGAAATTATTTTGTGTACCCCTAAGATTTTAAAAAATGCACTGTCACAAAAACAAAAGTATGGAGAAAATAAATAAAGAGGAAAAACCTTTTTTTTTTTTACACAATTTGCTAACTTTCGGGCCATATACACATTTATTAACCGCGGTCATGGACGGTGAAGGTGTATATTCTGTATAGCACGGAGTAATTGACAGTAAAAAACGGTTGAATGAAAGGGCAGGGGTGGACGTATGACGTTGAAGAAAGGATGACTGATTGACCTAATCAATATTTATCCAGTAGAAGTAGCGCTTAGTTGCAAACTTGCAACAGCAGCAGCAAGTCCAGCAAAAGCTAAAGGGTTGAATGAAGACTATTTGTCTATAATTTAATCACGGGAGAAGACCCCTCTCTTTTTATTTATTTTTGACTAGTTATTTAATTCCACAAACTTTACAGGAGAAAATTTTAATATAAAAAAAAAAAAAAACAGCAAAAAGCAAGAGAAGTGAGCGCATCGGGAGGAGTATGCTTATCTACTGTTTCTTCAGTCTTCCACGTTGTTATTTTTCATCTTCCATTATTACTTCTTTCATCTATAATACTAATGTACTACATATTTTGAGTGTTTTAAATTATATTTAATGAAAATGAAATTTAAAATTGGAGAGTAAAACTGTAACAACTTGGGTTCTTCCCCACTCTCAAGTGAGTAGCTGGTATAATTTGTTACTGCTACGGATCCATTGATAATTAAAAAAAAAAAAAAAAAGTGTAGGTGGGCTGGGTTGGGGGCTCGTAGAGTTGAGTGGTTTCCTTTTTATTACAAAAAAACCCTTTAATTCCCTTTTGTGTCTCCTCCTTTTCTTCTGCCAACATAAAAAGCCTCCACCCTTTCTCTCTCTTCCCCCTTTTCTCTTCTCTTCTTCTTCTTCTTCTCTTTCTCTCTCCGCCCCCCTATCATCCACCTCCACCACCACCGTCGAGTGGTAGGTCGGAATTCATTCCATCTGGCTGCTTTCACCCACCCTATCACCGCCGCCACCACCACCTTCTCCCCCTCTTCGAAACTTACTTCTCCTTATCAATTCTATTCAATTCAATTGAATTGAATCCAAGAAATCATGTCAGGACTCTACAATCCAAATTTCTCTCCAGCAAGAGCAGTCTCTCCTCAGATTAGAAGCGCCGCCGCTGCCTCTGATGATAGGTTTTTTTTTTTTTTTTTTATTTATTTATCCTTTAAAACCCTACTTACTTGCTTACTTAATTTACTTGCTACTTTGAATTTACCCGATAAATATAATTTGAATTATTGTTTTAATTAATTGACTATTGAAATTGACTTGGTCTTGAACTCTACTCTACTCTACTCGGTTGTGGTTGCTGCTGCTGTTGTCATTCATGGTGGCGCAGTCAGTACTTGACGGAGTTATTGAATGAACATCAGAAATTGGGTCCTTTCATGCAAGTCCTCCCCATATGCAGCCGCCTCCTTAATCAAGGTTCTTTCTTTTTTCTTTTTTTAATTTTTATTCTTTGGATCTGAATATTAATTTTATTCGAGATGACTGCGTTACCAAGTGTCATGTCATCTGATTCTAGTACCATCGGCATCGCCACTTGTGTTTGGGATCCTTGAATCTCAATCAACTGCATTTTTCCACTTTTTTCATTAACCTACTATCTATTTTCCAGTTGTTTTTAATCATTTTTTCATTTTATTTGCCAGCTAGGATAATTAAATTTTTCCTTTTTTTGTGTGATGCTTGTTATTACTGGTATGGTATGAATCTGGAAATTCAATCTGTAACTTTTAATCTGACAATTTTATGATGTGTCAACCATTCCAGACCACATGTGATTTTATTTCCATTTTGCCTAACATTTGTTTCTGCTGCTTTCACTCTTCACTTGATTGATTGACTTATGTCTGCTACATTTTTTTTTTTAAAAAAAAAAAAATAAAGTACATAAGTTTAGCATAAATCAAAGCACTCACTAGTTACTACACTCGCAGTTACTTGTCTCAATTGCATCTCCTTGGATATGTGTCTTCACATTTTCGTAATTTTAAAGTAGCTAAAAGTTATATTATTGGTGTTTGCCTGAGGGACTGCAATGCTACATGGTTTTCTTAATCTCAACTACTTTTATTTAATAGAGCTTTGATTGTCTGATATCTAAGAGATATTGGCCATTGGTTTTGATGCTCTGAATTCATTCGTCAAATAGGTTAAGTTGGTACTTTCATATACATTCATTCCAACATCTTTCTTCATTGATGGCTGCAGAGATTTTGAGGGTTTCTGGTATGTTGCCAAGTCAAGGCTTTGGTGATTTTGATAGACGTCAACATAGAAGCCCCAGTCCTATGGCATCTGCAAATATAGTTTCAAATATTCATGGAGGTGGATATGGTGGATGGAACGGCTTGCAACAAGAGGTATTATTTGCTACGTCTTTCTGTTTGTCTACCTTTGTCTTCCTTTTCCCTTCATATAAACCAATTTTACATCTACAATTTAGATGACTGTGATTAAGAACCACTTATTCTTCTTTTTCACTCTGCTGTTGTTCCCTGTAAACCCTATTTGTCAACTTTTTCAATGACTTGTTATGAATTTATCTCCTCTTCAGTCTTATTTATGAAAACATGGCATTACATGTTGATTTTTTTTTTATACACCCGGGTTAATAGTGGCACTTTTGGATTCAAACAATTGTGTATTCTAGCAGTTCTATCTTCTGTATCTCTGGCCTCCTCATCTTTAGCGCGTCTTTTAATATTTTTTTTTTTTTTTTGTATAGATGACTTGTGGTGATAGCTGTAGCCCTAATAAAACATTGCAGGAAAACTGCTTGGAACTAGGAAGTTTTAGATTTTGTTTGTTTTGAGGAAATCTGCTATCATCATGTGAGGGAGGCTGAGCTCATGCTCTTCACGAGATTGAAAAAACACTGATATTTCTATAAGAAAACTGAGATGTCATATTCTTGAGTCTCATTTTTGGTTGTCTTGACAAAAAAATTAATTGAAAGTATTTCATTGTAGCTGAGTTGGAGACCTTCTAATGTACATATGGCAGAATAGTGGAAGAATTCCTTACGATTATACTTAAACTGGTTAAGTCTAGAGTCCTTGTTACATGATTGTCGTTTCTTAGCAAATATTTATTAGCAACTGTGGTCATAAGCATTATCACTTGGTCAAACAGAGAGGATCACCTGGAACGACTCTTGTGAGATGTTGAATTGGATTCTTGCATCAAATGATTCTAGGTCTGTCTTGACTTGGATCTGTATTCATGTTTATCTAAGTATTTCTTGGCATGCAGCATGCCATTCACTTTTATGCACTGCACTAGTAACATGGCATCCAAAGGTTTCTCCTTTATGTCTGAAAATTATATCAATGTACCTTGATTGCATGAAGTGTGACGTGATGATTACGAAGATGATCGTGCTGCTTCTTTTCTGCTAGTGTAATCATCTCCCTTCATGTTTGAATAGATTTTTTCTATTTAATTCCAATATCTGCTGGTGGCATCTGATTAAATTTACTCAGAAGAATGGCTCATCATCTGGTCAGCATTTCAACTCTGTTCCAGTAATAATTACTAGGTAGCCAGTTAGGGTTAAGAATAGCATGTCACTCCTGTGGGCATCTATCTCCTACTTGACCATGCCTGAAGGCCCTGAATAGGAGAGGAACAGAAGAATGGTTTCTATCTTCCTTCATCTAGTATTAGCACCGTGCTTGGCTTTATGCCTTGCAAAGTTACAGTCTATAAATCATACTGTAGGAGTCGGTCTGAGCCATTGCTTTTATCAAAACTAATCTAGTCATGGTTCCCAAGAATATGTGGAACTGTATTTCCATACAGTTTTGGCTTTTAAGAGATTTTTGTGATGGAAATCTAGTGCCTTCTGTCTCAAACCTATATACTGTTGAGTATTGATAAAAAGAATCAACAAAATGCAAGTAGAGAATAGGAGGCAGAATATGAAAACAGATTGCGTTTTTTTCCTTGCTAATTGAGTGAATTGGTGGAATTGTTTTAGAAATTTACCGTTACTTGAGCTGGATTCAAGCAATTTAGGATTATACACATTAGCTTTTGTGTCTCTGGAGTCTGATTTTTTGTCATCTGTCCGTTCTATCAGATGCCACAGACCTGTCTGCAACTCTTATGAATATTTAAATACCATGTCGTGCATACCTGCCTTCCTTTTGCAGAAGTAAGGCTACTGACCTACTTTATATCTGCCTTAATGCCTTATAACCCCTGCCTGCTATACTTATGATGCTTTTTAGAGTATTGTTGTTGTTTGATGCTCCAAGCTCATTACCTTCTTCACTATCATAGATTTGGCTAATGCTCTGAATCATGATGTTTGCAAACAGAGATTGAGTGGTCCACCTGGAATGTCGATGGACTGGCAAGGGGCACCTGCGAGCCCTAGCTCATATACTGTGAAAAAAATAATGCGGCTGGAAATACCAGTAGATTCATATCCCAATGTAAGTATAATTTTTTACTTGTACATTGTATTTTGTATGGCTTTATACTCAAATGAGGATGGCTCCTAATGCATTTGTTTTCGTATTTTTTTCCAGTTCAATTTTGTTGGTAGACTTCTGGGACCCAGAGGAAATTCTCTGAAACGTGTTGAGGCTTCGACTGGTTGTCGTGTGTACATTAGGGGTAAAGGATCAATTAAGGATCCAGACAAGGTAAATTTCTTTACTAGTTACATTGTGAGCGGTTTGTTATCATTTTATAAATATCAGTTGGAATTGATTGTTGATTTTTGTAAGTTTATGCCCCTTATTCTTGTAGCTTATGTGGTTTTTCTTGGTGTATGATTCTAGGAAGAGAAGCTTCGAGGAAGACCTGGTTATGAACACCTGAATGAGCCACTTCACATTTTGATTGAGGCTGATATGGCTCCCAATATTGTTGACATAAAGTTGCGCCAGGCTAAAGAAATTCTAGAAGAATTGCTGAAGCCTGTGGTATGCAACTTCAATGCCTTTAAGACCTACTCTTATTGTTTGGCTTCTCTTGCCTTTCTACTTTGGTTAATTGGAGTTTTTATTAGCAGGACGAATCACAAGACTTTTACAAAAGGCAGCAACTTAGGGAGCTTGCTATGCTGAACTCGAATTTTAGAGAAGACAGTCCTGGTCCAAGTGGAAGTGTATCTCCATTCAATACTAGTGGGATGAAGCGTGCTAAAACAGGACGTTAATTAGTATTCTGTATGTCTGAGTCATGGAGCTGCCTCTGCTATGCGTCTGCGTCGCGTCAACGTCAAAAGGCTCACCTCCCAAAAGTGCTGACTGTCAGAGTGAGCACAACAGCTGCATATAGGGCAACAGTTGTTCGTGGTGAGCTAATTGGTGGGTCATTTCCCGTCGTTTTTCCTCCCTTCTCCTATTCTATTTGTCATCTTAAGGTTTTTATTTTTTTTCTTTTTTCTAATCTTTATTAATCTCTATTCTGGGAGAAACAGTTTGGAAAGGGTAAAAAGGAAGAACAAAAGAAACTATTTCCAAAAGAAACAAAAAAGGGGAAAGTCATTATAGTGTTTTTGGGTTAAGTTTTTTGGCATTCTGTCGGGTTCTTGTAAGTTGTAAGCTATTATATTCATTGGATTTATTCATGTGTTAGCAAACGTGAACAGTGTGGGTATATAAATATAAGTATGAATATTGCACATTTGGGCATTGATATTGTTGTACTTCTATGTGTGCTATGTTACGAGGGGCTTGAGTAAGATGGTTGGCTCGATGATTGCCCTCACGGAAGATGAATGGGGGCTGTCATAGTTGTCGATGGATTAAGGTAGGCTGTGAGAGTAGTGTTTAGGATTTAAGCTAAGCATTCGTATGCAGTGTGGTTTAGAGCGTAGGGTGGAAGCTAGTGAGTTGGCGTAAATGGTGAATATTGATCCCACAATGGGGTTTGATCTGCATGAATTGAAATACAATGTAGGGCAGCTGAAAGTGTAAAATCGCTTTTTAGGCCATTGGATTCCATAAAGAAATGTAAATGTTGGTTGGAAATGGGGTGAGCTGGAATAGCTGGATCACCTCTGGGTTGTGGCTGTGGCTAGTATAAAACCAGCAGGGATTTGCCATTATTTGTTGCCGACCATAAACCAACCTTCCCAATTTCAGGATTCACATACTATTTCTGTTGGAAGTTGGAAGTTTGGAACTATCTATTTCCCTATTGGCTGTATACCATTATCACTCCTTCCCCCTCCACCTACCTCTTTTGTTTATTTTGTTGTCTGTCTACGTTCATTGATAAGATATTCTTTTCGTCTCTAAAAGTTCTTTCAATATTTCTTGTTTGTACATCTTTCGCCGCTAATCTTTCTAATTGCGCATTGTGGATCATAATATACTACTCCGTAATGTATAATAATACTATGTGATATCGAATGACTTGATTTTCTAATTGATTCCATTTAGATTGTAGATACAATAATACTCCGTAACATTTAATAATCTAATTTAATTGCACCGATTTAGGTTGTATGACGGGAATTGAAATAAATTGAAGATTATGATTATGAGCCGAAAAATCCTTACAATGACAATGTTTATAGTTTTTCTCGTGTAGGATATATAAATAAATATAATAGAGCATGTTCTGGCCCCAAAAAAATATAAACCTTAGAAATAATTTAGCATGTGCAAAACTATCAGAAATGTTTGTCATGTTAGCTTGGATGCCAAAAAGAATGGAGTCTAGTAACGTGGATGGTAGGGTTCAATGGAAAACGCCAAAGCTAATTAGTCAACACCATAATTTTGACTTGGCTTGTGAAACAAAGTTTAAAGTAATCGATTATTAATCAGCGTATAAGTATGTATGTTTCATCAGACAATCAATAACAAAGGTCGGTCCCATTTTATTTTATTTTTAATTCATCTCCCTAAATCTTACAACACAAGTATGAAAATATGTACTCATTTCAGATTCTTCTTCTTCATGAGTTGCTATAATTATGTTACGTGTTTTTTCTTTTTAAAGTCTTCAAGATTATTTTCCAGGATACAAAATACTTAAGGTATATAAAAAGAAAAGATATACTTCATTATGATGCATGTTTATTGCTTCTTTACAAAGTTATAAATTTTAAGGAATGCTAATAACAATAATACTAAAAGCCTGTTCTCTTCAGTTTAATTTCAGTTTAGTTCATTTAAGCTTCAATCAGTTCAGTTCAGTTCCTAATTTTATTATCTCATAAACAATTCAGTTCAGTTCAGCTCTAATCAGTTCAATTCAGTAAATCAGAACAGGTCTGCGGCCATTATTATACAAATATTATTATTGTTATTATACTTAAGGAATGCTAAATAACATTAATTTTCTTCATTAGCACGGGCACCTCATCTGTGGACAATATTAAATTTTGTAAGCTGTATTATAATGATATACGAAGTAATAATCAATGTTCAGTACCTTGGTGTACAGTCGTGTTTATTTTTTGTTCCTTGTATCTGGAGCCAAAGGTGCAAATTTTGGTGATATTGTACTACGAGTATTTGCATTTATCAAGTTCAAAGAAAATTTTCTAACGTGTCTCAGGTAAAAAATAAACAGTTAATAATTTGTGCAGTTGCATTAATGCACGCCTCCATGCTGAAGGAGTTTTAAACCTTCATCCATTTAGGATTTGTTAACAACCATTTCTGAAACAAAGAATTATTCAAATTGAAGATTTACCGCAACTTTGGCCTGTCCCACGTATCAAATTACAAATTTCTAAGAAATTGATTGAGGTATGAACTATAATACATAATCCACAAGATAAAAAAAAATCTCATAAATTAACAGAAATCATCTAGTCCTCCACAAGCTAAAAACTATTACTCGTACTACAAAGAGAGACCCAAGGGAAAAGCTAGCCCTATTACACAAAACATCAAGACAACTACTACCTACGTTACATATTATTTGCAACGATTAGACATTTTTCCTCTCTACTTTATGTCAAATCGTTGCAAATAATATGTAACGAAGGTTGTGTAACAAATTTGTTACAAAGTGCGCTCTGGTCCAAACGGCTGTTGTGATGGTTGAGTAAGAACTTCTCCATCCAAGAGTTCTTCAAATACTTTATATAAAACAGATATCAACCAGATTCTCAGATTAAGATTATACAAGTCCATTCACTCAATTCTGCTGAAAAATTTGAAGTCAAAGGAAATCTTGTCTTACATTATGGCCTAGTCACAAACAGATATCAACGAGGATTTCTCATGAATACGCTTCAGCTCTTCAAAAATATCACATGACATTCCCCATAATCTCTTTGCAAGCATTTTGTTGTAGGACAAGGGAGAGGAATTGATTGTCCTGCCTTTGCCACCAAAGAAATACATTCCAGAAGTTTCCTGTGACAATATTACCATGGCTTTAGATTAACAGAAGTTTCCTGTGACAATATTACCATGACAATAGTAGGCCAGTGACAGCTAATGTAAAAATTTGTCACATCACATGACATGAGCGACAATGATTGAGAGTAGTACTAGGATGGGTGACCTCCTGAGAAGTCCTCGTGTTGGTTCATGTAGCCGACCCTACTTATGGGATTAAAGCATTCAAGCAAGCAGATTACTAGCAACATTGGTGTTTAAGTTTAACTGAAGCTTGTATAAAAGTAGTACAAACAGTTTTTACACAGGGACAACAGCTGATGGATAAATGACACTGAAGCAGGAATTAATACTAGGAGTCATAGAGAAAAGAGTTGAAAAATATCAAGGTTGTAGCAGGTCAAATTGAGCATTTACACTTTGTTTGGATATAAAAAAATGGAAGGAGAAGAAGGGAAGAGAAAGGGAGGAGACAAACTCTCTTGTTTGCGTAAAGGATTGGGGGAAGGAAGGGAAAGGAGAGGGATCCATTTTTCCTCTCTCTTTAATAAGCATAATACCTCCAAATTTGGAGATATTTTGAGGGAGAATAGAGCTCACCTCCCCCTTCCTTTCTTTTCCCTTCCTTTCCTCTTCTTTCCCTCCCCTTCCTTTCCTTCCTTATTTGCTATCCAAACAAAGCGTTAGAGAGTAGATTTAGTATCAACAAAGGCATGGATTTAGGATTACAGTGTTATGAAATTAGACAGGAGGGACTGAGGGAGCTAGCTATAATTGGGTGCTCCAAATAATTTAGGGATATATTAACAAAATAATGGAGACCTGATCAAGATATAACTCTGGATTAATGATGGTTGTGCCATTATATGAGAAGTCATGCTGCCAAAATTTATGGCTATCAGTTCTTACCCGAAAATTCACCAGAAGCGCCTTAATTATCTTCAAATGACACTATAAATGGAGCAGGGATCTTTGGGCTAATGACCCTGCGTAATTCTTTCAAAAAAAAAAAAAAAAAAAAAAAAAACTTGGAAAGACCTAATATCTGATACAAAATCCCACTTTTTACTTTTTTAGACAAAAGACTATGTTCCACTCTCCAAAAATAATAAAACCTTGATGATAAATCGCAAACAGAGAAAAATTTCGTACTTTGACATCAATTTTTTCCAATAAACCCCCCTCTCCCCAAAAAAAGGAAAAAAAAAAATTCCAATCATATCCTCAATTTTTTCAATAGACCAATGGGCCACACTGTCCTATGCATATACTGTGCTAGGAGAGTGAATGGGTTAAGGATATACTCATATTTCTTTGTGTTGTGAAGTAGCATATTTTACATGGCACAAACTTTTGAGGTGAGTCAAGAAGTTGAACTTGTCTAGATACCATATTAAAGCATCTGCAAAATGTAGTTATATAATGGTAAAGGATCCAAAGGCTCTTACAGAAGTGTGCTTTGACATTTTGGTGGGTATCATTGCTTGAAAGTTGAAACGAGTGGCAGAAAAGAGAGCAGGGCGACAAAACTGTGTTTCTACGGGATCAAGCTATAACTCTATAAGTGTTTCTTCAGTCACTTACTTCATTGGAACTTTCACAGGTTTCTCTTCAACCATATGTCAAGGTTTGATTGGATACCCTAATGGATAGTTGACGTGGATACCCAGTCAATTGTGCCTAAAATACACCTTTTCAGAGGCCCTGGGTCCTCAGACATATTTCTCCTTGTCAATAATATATTTAATATCAATAGAAAGACTAAGTTCCACAAGGATGTGGTACGAAGTTTAATAATCTTACAGGTGGAGCAAGGGCTGCATCAAGAATTGAGCTGATCCCTTTCTCTGGAGAGTGCAATATTCCCAGAAGTCTCAGGACTGCAAATGCTAATTGAGAAAGACATTGTGGTATTTCCCGCATGATGTTGGTTTTCACTGCTCCAGGATCCGCAACACTAGCAAAAGATTGAAAAAAAAAAAAAACATGACAGAGAGTGGTGATCAGAATTATGGACAGCTACACATTTGTCAATCATCAGACAAGCTACAAATGTATAACAGTAAGTTATAGCAGCTTAAAAACTCACAGAATGAGAGATCTATCCATTTTAAATCCTGATACCCATACACTCATGTATATATGTAAACAAAGGGGAACTGAAAGTGTGGTCCAAGAAGTCATAAGAAAATGGCAAAGGATCTAACTTTAGTGATCAAATAAGGGTGTGCCCAATTGCCCATAACAATTAATAAACTAATGGAACATATAAAAAAAAAACTTCTTAAGAAAAAAAGCAGATACAAAGTTCAGTTCCTGTGAATGGGAAGCTTTAAAAAGTCTTCCTAATTCACGTAGTCAATGTTCCTACTCCTCTGCAATGCATAAATAAGGGAAAGGCTATTCATAGTCATTCATCCTCCTACGTCCTACGACTCATCTCAACCAGCTCTACAACTCAGTTTTAGATTTTTGCAAGACCTTGGGAACCATATTTTCACAACAAAGAAAAGAAATTCAAGTACCATTTGATGAACAGAGCACAAAGTTATCTATGCTTCTTTGACTAGATATAATAATCTTACTTGATAGATAGTTGAGAAACTTTGTCCTTGGAAAATTGTCGATGAAGCTCATATGAGAAAAGCAGTATACACACTGCCAATAAATACCCAATACGTTGAAATTTAAACTGTCTAATGTAAATGTTTACCGACCAAACAATGTTGAGCAATGCTGACTTACATTTGGAGCACCCATATATCTGAGAAAATGGATACTGCTTGAAATTTGAAAAGGATTTGCCATAAACAAACTCCTCATCAACCTGCACATCATTCACTGAACCAACAAATGATGAGTACTAAAAAGTTTACACTCGATACTCATCCAGTAACTATCAAAATCTAAAGTAAACAAGCCTAAGAGCTGTAGGTGGATCAATAAATACAATAATGTTTTTTTTTTTGTTTTTTTTTTTTTTTTTTTTTTTTGGCATAGTATGAAAATTCTTCACAACAAAGCCATTTAAAAGTCCTATGCTAGCGTAGCAAACCAATACCACTTTTCCTTCAAAGAGCAACAATAAATTGTTCTGAAAAACTATTTAAATAAATATAAGGCAAGCCAAACTCCTACATCATATTTTTTTTTACTATGAATATATGAACATGCTTACATGATTACACACCAATCTGTTAAAGAGTAAATAGAAGGTCCAACCTTAAGTATCCTTTTCGATTGGAAAATCTAATCAATACAAGGCTTACACAGGCATTGGGCATTATTCAAGTGAAAGTTGTTTATCCCATGGAGCCAGATACATACAAACATGATCACAACTTTCTAGTTATTTGGCCAGAAACTCAGAAAGGCAATTCAAAAGAAGGATTTGATGATAATTGAACCCGTTTTAAGGAAATTCGTATATACAAGATAAAATGAAACTGTAAACGAGCCTCACTCATTGAAGGAGAAACCATTCAAATGACTATGATCAGATTAATATGATTACCTGTTCGATGGGTAAAAGATGATACACTGACTATGCGTGTTGGAATAGGACTGTTCATGAGTAACGGTAGTAAAGCTTTCGTGAGACAGAATGCCCCTAAGTAGTTTGTCATCATCATCCTAAGAAATATTACAAACAGATACATATCAGTATTCAAGCATTGTCCAACTGATTAAGGAATTTCTAGAATGTTTTTGTTTTTAGGAAATGAAGCAGGAAACAGAAGTTTAACAACTCAGAGTGTGTTGATTTTCTCTGGAATCAACTAATTTAACTTATTAGAGCTTATCATAGTTCTGAATTGAATTTGGGTAATTCTTATTATCCCTAAACTAGCACGTGCCTCTAACAAACTAATGGATGAACTACATGCCTTCCTCATTAATTTCAGTAGTAGAAATTATGAATTTGTTATTAGGAGTGAAAAGCATGGAGTTGAATTAAAAATAACAAAAAGGTGGCAAAGAAATGACATGATTACTCATCAAAACCATCATCAGTGGGTCTGTATGATGTTGCCAATATCCCAGCATTGTTTATCAACAACTGGATTGAAGGATGCAGATTCATATCCAACAGCCACTGTGTCAAGGAATTCTTTAGCTTCATAATGGATGAGAAGGATGACAAGTCGACCTCAAAAGCTTCAAGTTGAGCATCTTCATTCTGTTTACGGATCTCAGCCATAGTCTGTCCACACAGAATATGTTTGTTGAAAGATGAAAGAAGTGGGTTTAAGCACAAAATAGTCAAAATACACAATCAACCTACATTTTTAATAACCTAACCTTTGACAAGAGATGACCTGATCTTCCAACTGCACATATGGAGGAAATCATGCATCAAATATACACTAAACTGATCTAGCTCTTATGAAATCCAGCTAAGTAAGAAATCCTGTGTTTCAGGAACAATGATGCTTATGAAACACTACATAAAGCGGGATTCCATGTATTCAAGGGGAAACTAAACATTAGAATGAGAAAAGAGAAACAAGAAAGACAGACAGAAGGAATACCCAAGATAACAAAAAAGCCTTGTTTTGATAGAGCTTCGGCGACAGCAGCTCCAAGGCCTGATGTAGCCTGCAAAAACAGGCATAGCTTGATACAAGGAAAGTAAAAAGAAAGCATAAAAAAAAAAAAAGGAGAGAAAAGGAGAAGAAAGATTACACCAGTGACAATGCAGATGGGTCTGTTAGAAACAAGTTGTCTTGGGAAAGTGGTGGAGTGGTGACGCCCACTGAAGAGGCGCAAGTGAGAGAATACAAGATAAAGAGGCCACAACACACTCATTCTCATAAATTCAATGGAGCATATGAATTTTATAACTCTGCATATCTCCTTCATCCCCATTCTCATTCTTTCACACACACTGCGCAAAATTAATCAACTTGAATTGAATAAATACTTATCTACCTCACTAATTACATAAATACAAATGAAACCCACTATTCCTATTCATTCATTCATTCATTCATATAATCAAGTGATCCTAATCATTTCACATTATGAACTCACCAAAGGTAAAAAAAATTCAGCCCAAAAATTGACATCTTTCAATAGAAATTAGCTAAAATTAAGGGCAAAGAGTAATTAATGAATAGGGATTGATTAGTAATTATAAAAGGAAAAAAACACACAATATTTAAGATTCCAACCTTTAACCGAATTTGCTTCCTCCCTGCAATTGGGTTGAGCTTTCAGAGACTCCCACAAAGCATTAAAAATAAGAGCTTTTCGTTTCTGTAAACTTTGTAAGTCAGTTATGTGACACAGGAAAAAACCAAAAGAAAAGAGGACGACGATGAACAAGCCCAACACTGACTTTTTCAGTTGTTAGGTTCTACATGCTACAATCATTTTACCTACGGCAAAACCAACAGTTTTTTTTTTTTTTTTTTGAAATTAATTTAGTTTGGAGCGATTATCATAAATTAATATTGTTGGGTCCACTAGATGAGAGAAATTAATTAAATATTGTCAAAACTTTCCAAATAAGGAAATGGATCAAGTATTTAAAAACGGTCGGAAAAGAAAAGTGGAGCAAGTATTTAAAAACAGAGGGAGTAGAACCATTAATATCTATATAATGGTATCAGTGGTTCTAAGGTTATTCTGCATTTTAATAAAGTAGTTTACCATTATCCCCATGTTAAAAGTATATTACTAATTTTCTAAAACTAACCCAAGTAACTTAATGAAATTTCTTGATTTACCATTAATAGAGAAAGAAAGCTCGCAAGCAACTCAAGAGAGGAAAGCTCGGTTTCAATGGGGGAGGAGAACTCACTTACCCTCTAAGATTAACCATGTCCTTTATTTCTTAGGTTTTTCGTTTAAGAATTACTCTGTACAAAGTAGTATGTTTGTGATGTTCTAATGTGTCCATAAAATTAACGCTTTTATGAGTTGTGATTAGGGGATTTTTGCTCCTACCAATCGGAATGCGCCATGTGGGCCAATCAGGTCCTGCCAAGTGTCCCCCAGTTGGAACTGTCAGGGCTTGCCACGTGGCACGCGCTTATTCGTCCACCTTGGACCTATTATGTCATGACACGTGGCATACTCCATGCCTAATGGAGAAACCGGCCACCCAGGCCCAACTTCCGAGGGAAGCCCAATCAGCCTTAGGTTAACCTAAACCTAGGATTGGCGCGTTTCCCAAGGTTATAAATACCTCCCTTAATCCTCATTAAGGGGGGATTACGGAAAAAACACATTGATTACACCCAGAGTTACAGGCTGATTACGCTAAAAACTCACATTAAACACTCTCACCTAGAGAGACCCACTCACTTTAATTTCCGCATTAATTACTCCTTAATCAAGTACTAACTTGACCGTTGGAGGCGGAGCTCCCACCACCAGGAGTCTCCGTTGTTTTGCAGGTACGGGCGTCCGGTTCCAGTCTCGGAATTGTAACTCTCCCGCAGGACATCAGAAAACCCCGAAACATTTGGCGCCGTCTGTGGGGAGAGTACTTCTGAGATGGCATCCAAGTCTGTACCGACTCCTGAAGAGAGGCGTCCCCTAAACGACCCTCAAGTTCAGTCGGACCACGATACTGAGAGTGAATTTGAAGTTGAAGCTCACACAGCTTCAGACGGGACTCTAAGGGCTCGACGTACCCGTCATACCGAAAGGAGGGAACGGGAACATCTTCAAACAGGAAGCGAGCCAGCAGGCGCACCGCCTGTTCGGCAACAGCCGACTGATGGATCTGCTCCCATCACAAGGAACGAACTCATGACCTTCATGAGGGACTTCAAGGGAGAAATTCAAGAGTTGATCAACAAAAAGCCGCCTGCTCTGGTCAAGGAGCAGTCGGCTAAGAAACCCTCCACTTCACTGAAGAGGAAGCCAGTTCAAGGGCGAGAGGCGACTCCTCATCCTAAATCTAGGAAGCGGGAGCCACCTGCCCTTGATTTCACAAAATTCCGTTTTCCTACAGGAAATAGGAAACTTGTTCGTCATATTCAGGCGGACGGGTCGAAGCAAACATTCACAGACGCTCGGCTACTGCTAGAGCAGAAGAAGAGTGACCGATTGTCAGAGTCGGTCTCTACTTCAAACTTTCAAGACAGTCTGCGAAATGCCTCGATGAGGCATACTCAGTCGTATCATGAGAGTCAGTCAGGCGGCACCTCCCGTCAGTCCGGCTTTCATAGCGACCAGGCGGTACCAAACTTACCATTTGTGCCGCAACAACAGTATTTTTTGCAGCCACCTCCGTTTGGTGGACCTGTAACAAAAAACGTCCAACCTATGGACTGACAGCTACGGTTGCTTAGACTTGGTGAACAGCCGTCGGCCTTCTCCAAGGAAATTACTGAAGCCGCTCAGCCGGCCAAAGTGAAAAATGTATTAGTAGGCGCCTATGACGGCACTACTAACCCAGAAGACCATCTTATGGCCTTCACCAACCTGATGTACCTTCAAGGGTTGGATGATCCCACCTGGTGCAAGTGTTTCCCAGCGACTCTCAAAGGAATCGCACAACAATGGTTCGGCAACCTTCCGACTGGTTGTGTAAATAGCTTCAGGACGCTTGCTTACTTATCCACCTCCAACTTCGCCATGAACATCCCTGCGAAGAAGACGACCCTTGATTTAGGAACAATTCAGCAGGGCGAGAAGGAGGGTCTTCGTTCTTACATTAGGCGGTTTAACCTGATGAGAATACAGATTCAAGGGTAACCGGATGAGGTAGCCTACACTGACTTTTTCAGAGGTCTCAAGGACGGGTCGACCTTCAAATTTGACTTGGTCCGAAAGAGGGTGGCGACTCTTCAAGAGGCATTGATTGAAGCGGAAGCCTATATACAGGCGACTGATCTTTGTACGGTAAAACAGTCGGACGGGAAAAGGTTCGACAAAAGAGAAGGACGACAGAAACAGTCGTCAAACAAAGATGAGAAGAGAAAAGAGGTCTGGGCGGCTGATTCCTCTAAACAGCCGGCCCAGAAAAAGAAAAAAGAATTCAAACCATACTCCCCAAAGTATGCGTTTAACAAGGATAACCAGTTTATCCTAAAAGAAATCAAGGGACGGATCTCAATTGAGAAGCCGGTCCCCATGAAGGGTTCTGCAAACAACCGGAACCAAGATAAATTCTGTGCTTATCATGATGATGTTGGTCATCACACCAATGACTGCATCAGTCTCATGCGGTATCTGGACCGTCTGGCTGAGCAAGGTGATCTTGACACTTATGTCAAGAAATCTACGGGGAACACTTCCTCAAAAAAGCAGTCGGCCAAAAAGAATCAACAGGCCGACAGCTCCGATACAGATGATGCAGTCGTCTACACCATTACAGGCCGCTTCTCAGGAGGCGGCCCCACTATTAGGGGCAACAAAGACAATATCAGGCGGTTAGATGTAAATTCCGTTCACCAAGAACGGCCGTCCAAATATTCATTTCCTGAGATTTTCGTCACTGAAGAAGATCTAGGAGGGGTAAGAGGGCCGCATGACGACCCTATCGTTATTGAATGTAAAGTGGCCAACCAGAGAGTTGGACGAATCCTCATAGATACCGGAAGCTCCTCAGATCTCATCAGTAGCAAATGTCTGTCGAAACTAAAATATCAGACTGATTGCATACATCCGGCCTCCCACCCTTTAGTAAGGTTTGGAGGAGGAGTCGTCCACCCACTGGGACGAGTGGATTTACCCATCCGCCTGGGCGAAAAAGGGGAAGGACGACACATGGTAGTCCGGTTCCTGGTAGTGGAAGAACTCTCGACCTACAACATGATTCTGGGACGACCAACCCTGAATAATTCCAAGGCTGTTATAATCCCATCTCTTATGTTGCTCAAGTTTGAGAGGGATAATGGAACAGTCGGGTCCCTAAGGGGAGATTAGAGGATGGCCCGAGAGTGCTATCTCTCGGATGTCAAGCCCACTGTTATGGCCACTGGGTCAAGTGGTGAAAAAACAGACCTTGACAATGTCAAGAAGAGTGCGCCTGTTCAAGAAGCAGGCGGCAAGAAGAGAAAGGCATCCAAGACAGGGGCCGCAAGAAAAGAAAGAAAATAGCAATCATTGGCAGAGGAGCGGTCGGATGAGTTCCGCCCTCAGCCGGCTGGTGAGCATACAGACCTGATCTTAGACGACTCACGTCCTGATCGAACAGTCAAAGTTGGGACGACTGCTCTGAGAGACCTTGGTGACGACTTTCACACACTATTGAAAGAATACAAGGACATCTTTGCATTCGAAGTCCATGAAATGCCAGGCATTAGTCCTGATCTGGCGGTACATAAACTGGCCGTGGATCCAAAAAAGAAGCCGGTACGGCAGAAGAAACGGAACCATGGTGAAGAAAGAAGTCAGGCGGCAGCCGCCGAAGTTAAAAAATTACTTGATGCAGGGTTCATTCGACAATGTTACTTCCCAGACTGGGTTGCAAATGTGGTGCTTGTTAAAAAGCCGAATGGCACCTGGCGAATGTGTGTAGACTACACAGACTTAAACAAGGCGTGCCCCAAAGACAGTTACCCTCTGCCTAAAATTGATAATCTGGTCGACTCAACAGCCGGCCATGCTTTGATGAGCTTTATGGACGCCTACTCTGGTTTCCATCAAATTCCTTTGTGGAAGAAAGATCAGGAGAAGACGGCCTTCGTCACTGATCAGGGGTTATACTGTTACACGGTCATGCCGTTTGGTCTTAAGAATGCCCTGGCTACCTTCCAGCGAATGATAAACACTGTGTTCTTTGATCAGATTGGGAGAAACGTCGAGGCATACATTGGTGATATGATTGTCAAAACTAAACTTCAGAAAGATCATCTGTCGGACCTCCGAGAAACTTTCGCCACACTCAGGCGGCACCATGTCATGCTCAATCCCAAGAAATGTGTCTTTGGAGTTGAGTCTGGGAAATTTCTCGGATTCCTGATCAATCAGAGAGGAATAGAGGCGAACCATGAGAAGGTGCAAGCGGTCATTGACATGCAGTCGCCTCGTACCATCCGAGAGGTTCAGAAGTTAACAGGTTGTCTGGCGGCCTTGGGAAGATTTCTAAGCCGATCAGGCGACAAATGCCTATACTTTTTCCAGGCAATTAAGAAAAAGGCAAGGTTTGAATGGGGGCCGGATGCTGAGGCCGCCTTCCAGAAATTGAAAGTTCACTTGCATTCCTTGCCGAGGCTGGTCAGCCCTTTGCCCAAAGAAGTACTCTACATGTACCTGGCCGTCTCTGATCATGCGTTAAGCGCTGTTCTCCTTGCTGAAAGAGACGGCTGTCAGCTCCCGGTCTACTTTGTCAGTCATGTACTGAAAAATGCTGAGTTGAGGTATCCCCTAGTGGAGAAATTTGGTCTTGCACTCTTCATGGCTGTTAAAAAATTGAAGCCCTACTTTTTGGCACATGCAGTCGTCGTGTATACAGACCAACCTATCAAGCGGCCACTGACCATCATGGAGTCATCAGGCCGAATGATCAAATGGGCCATAGAAATACAGAGCCTCGAAGTTACTTTCGAGCCTAGAAAAGCAGTGAAGGGGCAAGCCTTTGCTGACTTTATTGTTGAGATGACTCGTCCTCCTGACTCTCAAGTTCCAGACCAAGTCTGGAAGGTATATGTGGACGGAAGCTCTACTTCAAATGGTTGTGGAGCAGGCGTCATATGTCAGTCGCCAGAGGGCGACAGGTACGAGTATGCTCTACGCTTCAGTTTTCAGGCCTCAAACAATGAGGCAGAATATGAAGCTTTACTAGCCGGAATCCGCATGTGCAAGGCGGCAGGGGCAAGAAAAATAGACGCCTGTTCCGATTCACAATTGATAGTGAGTCAGTACAATGGCGAATACGAAGCAACCCATCCGGCCATGATCAAGTATTTACAGGCGGTCCGACAAGCAATCGGCTCCCTTGAGGATTTCCATCTGATCCAAGTGCCGAGATCAGAAAACAACCAGGCGGATGCACTGTCAAAATTAGCATCATCCGCCTCCTCTGATACTCCTCGAACTGTTTTTTGGGATGTAATGGAGAAGAGAAGCATCGAGGAAGACCCTATTGAAATCCTAGACAGAAGCTCAACCTGGATGGATCCAATCAGGGCATATCTGGCAAATGGTACCCTGCCGGATGATCATCAACAGGCGGCAGCACTGAAAAAACGAGCAACCTGTTTTGAAATAATAAAGGGAGAACTTCACAAAAGGGGGTAACTTCAACCTTTCTTAAAGTGTGTTACTCCAGAAAAGGGACGAGAGATACTAGACGATCTTCACTCTGGTTACTGTGCTTCTCATATAGGCGGTAGGACGCTTGATCAAAGGGCAAGGCGGCAGGGCTACTTTTGGCCTACTTTGGAAGCAGATGCAATGGAGATGGTGAAAAAATGTGACAAGTGCCAAAGGTTTGGCAAGCTAATTCACCGTCCGGCTACTGACCTCACTACCATTCATAGCCCACTGCCGTTTGCTAAGTGGGGCATGGATATTCTGGGTCCATATACGCCTGCTACAGGCGGAAGGAGGTACATACTTGTTGCCGTCGACTACTTCACTAAATGGGTAGAGGCGGAGGCTGTAAAGGGAATCAAGACGAAGGATGTAATTTCATTCATTTGGAAAAATGTCGTCACTCGGTTCGGGGTTCCTATGTCTATGGTTTTTGATAATGGTCCCCAATTTGAGACGCCTGTTCTCAAAAGTTGGTTGGGTGACCAAGGAATTGCAAACTACTTTGCATCTGTTGGCCGTCCACAAGCAAACGGCCAGGTAGAAGCCTTTAATAAAATCATCTCAGACGGTCTCAAGAAAAAGATTGAACGAGCAGGCGGCCTATGGGCGGATGAACTTCCACATGTTCTCTGGGCCATTAGGACGACAGAAAAAGGGGCGACTGGAGAAACTCCATTCCTCCTAACTTATCGTGCGGAAGCTGTTCTTCCAATAGAACACTACGAGCCGACTCTTCGAGTAATGCTATATGACGAAGAGGCAAACTGGGAAGCCATGCGCCTGGCATTAGACTCACTTCCTGAAAGGAGGGGCAATGCTGTCTTGCGCCATGAAATCTACCGCCTGAGAATGACTAGATCATACAACAAAAAAGTACACAGGCGTCCTCTCAAAGTAGGGGACTTTGTACTTAGAAAAATGGAAGCAGTTGGTAGGGCTAATGAGTCTGGCAAACTAACTCCCAACTGGGAAGGACCCTACCGAATCTGTGAAGAAGTCAGGGATGGTACCTACCGTCTGGAAACACCAGACGGACAACCGTTGCCTTGAACTTGGAATGTAGATAATCTTAAGAAATTTCTTTTGAATGATGTAAATAGTCAAGAGCTACTTAATAAAAGTTTGCATACTTACTATTCAATTTTGTACTAAGAGGGGCACGCCTACTAACAAATAGTCGGCTACTCTCCATTGAGTATTTTACTCTATCTTAAGAGGGGCATGCCGTCTGTACCTTTACAGCCGGCTACTCTCCATTGAGTATTTTACTCTATCTTAAGAGGGGCATGCCGTCTGTACCTCTACAGTCGGCTACTCTCCATTGAGTATTTTTACTCTATCTTCAGAGGGGCATGCCGTCTGTACCTTTACAGTCGGCTACTCTCCATTGAGTATTTTACTCTATCACCATAGGGGCATGCCGTCTGGACATATAGTCGGCTACTCTCCATAGAAGAGGGCCGACTGGTTCCAAACACACAGCCACCCCCCTTATACTTAGCTAAAAAGATTAGGGCCTGGCCGACCCTGTGCCTAACAGGCGGCTACCCTCCTTTTACTTAGCACCTACGTTCACCAAGAACTTACCAAGGCCACAGGCCGAATGATCAGACCAGGCGCCAAGCCAACTGATCCAATCTTCAAAACTAATACGACCTGTCCCAACATCATAGCAGGCGTCTGGCGGCATCCCTCCGGATGAAATTCGTCGCAGAGAGCAGCTCCCTTTTGGGTGGAACATTGCTCTATAAACTAATTACACGGCACCTATACGACTGTCCCCAAGGGCAACCACGTAGTCGTTTTTGAGAAAAGGATAACTCTATCACTAACCAAACCAGTGGTAGCAGTTGACATCTGAGTCAGATGACCGCCTGTATTACTTGGGATAAATGCAGGGGGTACCTCTTGAGTTAATAGCCAACAAACATTGGCGAATCAAGGGGTCTAGCCGGCCTCCGCCGCCTGGTACCTCTACTTCTCAAGCAAGAGTGACGGCGACTGAGTAACACCAACGTTAACTCATAGTCACTCCCTCAAACTTGGTATGGAACTTAAAAAGTTTGAGTAGACCGCCTGTTTTTTGGCAAACAACGGCACTCAAACCCCTATTCCTACTAGGTAACCTCTTGAGTTAATAGCCAACAAACATTGGCGAATCAAAAGGATCAGCCAGCCTCCGCCGCCTGGTACCTTTACTACTCAAGCAGGAGTGACGGCGATTGAGTAACTCCAAAGTTAACTCATAGTCACTCCCTCAAACTTAGTATGGATCCTAAAAGGTATGAGTCGTCCGCCTGTTTTTCGCAAACAGGGGCTCTCAACCACTACTCCTGCTAGGTTAACAACTTATGAGTTAAAAGCCAACAAACATTGGCGAATAAAGGGGAACAATCGGTACCCACCGCTTGATACCTCTACTACTCAGTTCCTTGGCAACTAAGTAACAATCCTGTTCACTTGGTCTGACCACTTTCCTACTTGGTTAAATTTACAAATGACAGGACCGCCTGCCTAAAAAGGATCCAGTCTTTAAAATAGTTCGAATACCGATTGGATAAATGGCCGACTGATCGTCTATCCTGGAAACAGACAACCAGTCGTCCAGGGGCATTGGCGGCGTGACTAACTATCCGTACCTGTCTGCAACTATCGGCTATGTAAAACAGTCGGTATAGTGAACAATTGGATATTAGAATATTCAATACTTAGACAAATTTGAAGCAAAACAAAAATTCATTAAAAAGAAGCTGGTCATTAAAGACCGGAAAAATATTCAAAGCCCCGGCCCCCTGGCCGAGTAAATACAAAACAAACGACACGCAGGCCGTGGAAAGAATACATAAAGCTTAAGAAGGGGGCAGATCTTCAATATTAGCAGCTACCGCCTGGTCAGCACTCTTGTTGTTGGACTCGGCTTCAGCTGCATCCTTTTTTGATGCATTACCCCCAAGCGGCACAAGCGCCACTACCGGCTCCTCCTCCTCCAACGCTTCCTCCAACGCCTCTTCCTCAGCAGCCGCCAGGATCTCTTGATTATATGTATCAGAACACTGGCGGTACGTTTTTTCCCATGAGGCAAAGTCGGCATTGGGGAAGAGGCGGCCCCAAGTCATGCGCTGGATTTGAGCGGAGTCTTCCATCATCTCCCGGACCAGCTCTTTCTTCTCTTGCTCGGCCTTTTCCGAGAGCTCCTGAGTAAGACTCTTCTCCTGGGTCACCAGGCGTTCCTTTACGTTGGCCAAGGATTTCTCCAAGGCTTCGTATGAGTACATCTTTAGGCGAAGAGGTTTCAGCTCGGCCTTGAGATTGGTGATGGTCGCCTCCAGCTCGCCATTCCTCTTCTAGGCCGCCTCTAACTGAGCCCGAACAGCGGCGGTAGCCTGCGCCTGATAATAAAGAATATCAATGGTCAGAACTTCATTTTGGGCAATTTGAAACATTGCCTTATCACAGTCAGAGGCGGCCATAGCTTTTGCAGCCTTTACCTCTTTGTTCTTCCGGTCAAGCGGCTTGCGAAGGCCGTTCACTCGGAGCAGGGCCTAAGTACAAAGGAACAGGCGTCAGTTTCCAAAAAAAAGAAAACAGGCGTCCTGGAATTCAAATACTAAAAAATATGCTAAGTATACCTCAGCAAGGACCCCTGCAATCCCGTTTAGGTCAAGGGTGCCGACACCCTTGATCGCCTCCCTTTCAGCTGGAGGAACGGCCCTGATCATAGACTTGGCCACCTCTACCAAGTCAAGCTCCTGAGGGCCGGGTGTATCAAGCATAAACAAACGGATCAGACCTAGTAAAAAAGGGAGCAAGTCTAAAATTTACAAGGACAACTTCATACTTCTAGGCGGCCCAGTTGGAGTTTTAGAAGAAGTGGCCGGCTGTTTCTCAGCCGCCACATGTTTCCTGGCAGAACCAGGAGAGCTCGCAACAGTCGTCCTCCGGGCCTTGGGGTCCGGCTGTTGGGAAGATGAAGCTCTTGGAGCACCCGTCTAAAAGAGAAGAAAAAAGTCAGTATATGCATAAACACAACTCCAAAAAGAGGGTGAAAGGTTCGGAGCTCACCAAGGGTGCCCCCTTCTTGGGGGAGTCGGTTGAAGCTTGTTGCATGATGGAGGCCCGCAACATGGCCGCCGCAGTCTTGGAGGCGGTAATTTTGCTCATGGCGTCAGCTACAAAAACAAACAGCAAAGTTAATAAAAGTCATAACAAGAAATGTATGGAACAACAGAGTATTCGACAGGCCGACTACCTCTTGAGCACCGACTGCTGAGGCCACAGGCGGCCAAAAAGTACTCGTCGTAGAGCCATTTGAAGCTCGGGACGCAGTGCAGGGGTACTTGCTCTCGTACCCCTGAAGTAGAGTCGACCCTCGACTCTACTTTAAAGAGTCCTTTATCAAGGATCTCTTTCTTAGCCTTGGGGGGAACAGGCGGCATGCTACGGCCGTCTGCAAGAAGGGGCGGATTCCTGTTCCACCTATTGAAGCGCTTGTTCAGCTCAGTGTCTGAACTCTCAATGATGAGGAAGGTGCTCCACCAGTCCTTCCACTTGTTTGCTTTACCTCTCGTCATGAGGTAGCCCCTGTGGCTTGTCAATTGATACCAGCCGGTACCGCCTGCCTTAGGGGTCCGGCTGAGATAGTTCATATGGGCGAAAGCCTCGAAGCTCGGCTCCACCCCGTGCAGTTCGCACCCGGCCACATAGCCGAGTACGTTGACCCAGGAGTTTGGGGCTAACTGCCATAACCCCAACTCATACCCATCCAAGATCCGCTGAATAGCCGGATGTAATGGGAAGCGCAGCCCAGCCTTGATGGCCGCCTCGTAGCAGCCAAAGCAGGCGCTATCATAACTGGTACCAGCCGGCCAGACGACTGTGTCTTCTGGATCCGGCACAAACACTAAAAAGTCGGGGCCCATTGTGTGGTTTGCGATAAAGCACTCCACTTTCTCTTGCATGACTGTGATCCGGCCCCGAGGTACCGTGCAGTAGTAGGGGGTATTTTGCTCTCGGTAAGAGGCGGATGGCTCCGCCCAATTGTCCCCCTTCTCAACTGTGTGAGAAAGCCTCGCCTCTTGCAGGCGGCTGTTTTTCTCTTCTGTGTCCAGAGAGGCATGGCCAGAAGAGCTAGACTCGGAATCGCCCTCTGACGAGTCCGAAGAGGACGACTCCTCCCCTCTCCCGGAGGGGCCCGCCTCCTCCCTTTGAAAAAGAGCAGAATTGTTAACTGTTAAATGGGAAGGGGTCACTATGACTCCTCCCTCAGAATTGCCGGCTTTCAGGCCGCCTTGTTTCACTTCCACATCTGGCGCCTGGTCAGATGTTTCACTAATCGGCACCCTGTGGGAGGAGCCGTCTGAATTTGAGATCCTAGCAGTCTTTTTCGTTCTGGCCATCCTGCTCTGCATAGACACAGATACAGTCGGACTTTGTATAAAGGGCAAAGATGGGTCCGGAAAAGGGCAGGCGACACTCCTAGTCCTAGATTCAGCCGTCCTCGGTGACCGGCTGATCACTAACCTAGGTCGTGTCGTGTGCTTCCGTGGTGCCATTTCAAAAAAATAAAAAGAAAATTAAGAGTAAGAGAACCGACAGTTACCTGAACGAGTGACGGTTGATGAAGTTCTGAAAATCCTTTGCGGTCGGCTTGTCAGAACAGGCGGTAGGCAGAAAAGGTCCAAAATGTCAGAGCAAGTTCAGGGGTCCGAATGTTCTCTCACAAAGTTCTCAAGTGTGAAAATGACTCAAGACAACTCTCCCTTATATAGGCGAAGTGAGAAGGCGAAGGGTCACTTTCAGAATTCAAAATTTGGGCGGGAAAATCTCTCGGCCTTTCGCCGACTGACACCTGTAGCAGGCCGTCGCCTGTTACAGTGCAGCACCTGTCACAGGTAACATGTGACCAGTCACGTGCCACCTGTGAGGGGCAAATGATTAGGTGATTTTTGCTCCTACCAATCGGAATGCGCCACGTGGGCCAATCAGGTCCTGCCAAGTGTCCCCCAGTTGGAACTGTCAGGGCTTGCCACGTGGCACGCGCTTATTCGTCCACCTTGGACCTATTATGTCATGATACGTGGCATACTCCATGCCTAATGGAGAAACCGGCCACCCAGGCCCAACTTCCGAGGGAAGCCCAATCAGCCTTAGGTTAACCTAAACCTAGGATTGGCGCGTTTCCCAAGGTTATAAATACCTCCCTTAATCCTCATTAAGGGGGGATTACGGAAAAAACACATTGATTACACCCAGAGTTACAGGCTGATTACGCTAAAAACTCACATTAAACACTCTCACCTAGAGAGACCCACTCACTTTAATTTCCGCATTAATTACTCCTTAATCAAGTACTAACTTGACCGTTGGAGGCGGAGCTCCCACCACCAGGAGTCTCCGTTGTTTTGCAGGTACAGGCGTCCGGTTCCAGTCTCGAAATTGTAACTCTCCCGCAGGACATCAGAAAACCCCGAAACAAGTTGGATTTACTATATTAAAATGCTTGGCTTGCCCTTTACTTAAAAAGAAGAAAAAATAGTTATTGTAGCTGTAGTGGAAGTGGAAATATTTATTGATGGTCTAATTGACAAACAAAAATTAGGGGGCATATGGGTAATTTTATTTGTTTAACTAGGGATAATTTTGTAAGTTTCATCCCTTTCTTCCTCTCTTTTCCAATCTTCCATTACAACAACCCACCTTTTTACTCCGTGAAATCTCTATTGTAGACCACTGCCACCACCAACCACCTAAGATAGTTACAATTGCTTCTGCGAAGGAAATGCTACTCTAAGGGGTTAATATGACCCTAATTTACACCCTTTTGCTACCAGGGTATCTTTTTGTTACCGCTGCAAAGCGACGTTGGAGTGGTTGTTGAGGAAGGGGGAAGAAGAAGAGGGACGCGAAGAGGCCCTTTCAAAGAGGAACAAGGGGTTGTGATGGTGATGGCAGCTGGGACGAACACTAGAAGACAGAGATGATTATGGCAGTTCGTGGTTGATCGACGAGATGACAGGGGGATAATGATAGTAGTGCGGTGAATCGATGACCAATGGTCGGCGAGATGACAGGGAGTAGACGGAGAATCTAAGATGGTGGTGGGTTGTCTTTCGTGAATGGTGATGCTAGATCTAAGGGTTTTTATTTTTAAAAAGTGTATTATATTGCAAAGCGGCCCACAAAAGAGACTGATTTACAATATTACAATATTTTGTCAATCAACCTGATTGACTGGGACGGCCTCCCAGTGGAATTACACTTACTCAACATTATATTACTCTTATAACCCAAATTTGTCAGCAATAAGTCTACAAGGTTTAATTAAAGGGGAATTAACATATTGAGCAATGAGTATAAATCAAAAATTAATAACACCAACTAACACATGATTTTGTCATGCATTCATAAACTAAAACGAAGTATCACTAAGAAAATGAATTTATTGTTACTAAAGTGGAATTTTGTACTTAGTATTAGAAGAGCAGCATGTATTTTTGCATAACAAAAGGTTTTGAATACCACCAGAGTGAAAGCATCGTTAAGCACCAAATTAGTATCAAGAGACAAAAACCAGAGTGATTGACTACTATAGCAACTAACTTGACTGATTTAATCGCAGGGTATCTCTTGCAGGCATTCGCTCAAATGTTTTGGGATGGCAGTCGTGATACTCAGTACTCGTAGTAGACTAATAACAACCATAAGGTGAGGTAGCAAATAAGGATTTCTACAAGCAAAAACAACTTTGTAAATTATGCTGTACAGGTGAAGCAATATCATTGAATGATTGAAGTGTATGAATCAGATGTACAGCCGATGGTGTATTTCTCCCCACACCCAAACTAGTAACACTACCTCTCTGTTCAGTAATCGATTTAGCACAAGTCTTCCTTCATGTTCACCATGGTATATCAACAAATCTTTCATTAATCTATCTGCAGCGATAAGCACCCTGTATATGATCGACTTCATCTTACAGCTTCTGGCGCAGAATTGCAATAGGGTGTGTTCAAGCAGACCAATTTAGTGAACATGAGACATACACTAGCAAAACCTAATCCAATTATCATACCAAAACTACACTTCTGTCGATCCAACTTCACAGCTCTGCCAACTATGCTTCCGAAAATTGGTAGTAAACCCCCACATGCAATCACCATCAAGTGATCCAGCCCCTTGTAATCTATTCCAGTTATTATTGCTCCAATTGCCGACACTGGACCCACCACCCCAATCAGTGTAGCTGCTGCAATAGACCCATGCCAACTATCCGTAGCCCCATATATGCAGCTTGCCGCTGCAGCCCCACGGATTAGCCCATGTAAAGACACGGGCAGCACTATATACTGGCCAAGCCCGTAAGCTTTTGGTGCTGCGACTCCCAGCGCTAGGCCTTCTGCTAAAGCATGGAACGCGATTGCCGTGCATGATAAAAATGATTGAATTGTCAGGGCACTCAATGAGCAGCCACCAACAGCAAACAAGGAATTTGCTGAGTTTCTCTTTTTTCTAACCGCGTTCAAGATGCTGGATGTTAATACATGCACAACAATAGCTCCCAAGGCTAGCAGCAATATAAGCGGAAGAAGCCCCATTTTTGAATATAAAAGTAGCTGCAACGGTCGCCAGGCTCCCAGGATAAAGGCAATCCCACAAGCTATACCAGTCAACAGTGCATGTTGGAGATGAAAAGCAACAGCAAATGCAACAAGGACAATACCGCCAAGTAGTGGCCCCAGACCAAAAAGTAATGAGATGACAAACCCAGAAACATCTTCTGATCTGCAAGAACACACAAAATACAACCAACTATGAATCCTAGTGTGCAAAGTTCAACATATATGCTTGGTAAAAAAATACTCCCCTCTGTTTTTTTATAGGCTAGAGATGAGATTGTGCGGAGTTTTATGAGGTTTAATAAAATAAGATGTTAGTGGGGTAGATAAGGTTATTATTTTATTGAAAAGTAAAGTGGAGTCAGAGGGAGTGGAGACCATTGGAGGAGTGAGAAATGATAAAGTAAGAAAGAACGATGACATTATCGGGTAAAGATATATTGTTAAATTGTAAGAGATTTCCAAAAATGGAACTCTAGCTTATAAAAAAAGGGCAAAAATAGTAAATCTAGCATATTAAAAAAAAAAAAAAAAACAAACAAAACAGAGAGAGTACTAAATAACTTCACAATATTCTCCTTAGGGCAGACATGAAAGATACAGCAAAAGCTTCAAAAACTTGTGAAAAGATATAAAGTGGCTGAAAGTGCTCACTTGTAATTATTACTGAAATTTTGAAAGACATAGCCCAGTGCTTCCATAAATGCCACCGAGAGTGTAGCTGCTGATGCCACTTGAGATGATGAGGCTTCCTGTAAACATCAAAAGACAAGTAAACAGTCAATTCCCTACAATTTATCTTGAAATTCAGGAATCCAAGTAATGAAAACAAAAAGACAAAACCTTGAATGCATCTGGAAGAACTTCTGCAATAACCATCCAGATCATACATCCAGCAGCAAAGCCCGTACAGAAAGGTAAGAATTTGTTAAATGCATCAGCACACATAAATGCTGGCACTGCCACAATGGGCTGCAAATCAGACAGGTGGAAAAACAAATCAGTTTGCAGTTGTCATTCCTACAAGAAATACATTTGTCGTCACCTAAACTCATATCCTCTAAGCAATCCGAATAGGTTAACAAAAACCACAATCAACAGGCAACAAAAATCTTTAATTCATTCAATAGGTTTAAGAAAATGGGTTGCATTTGGAGAAGTTTAAAGCAGAACCGAGCCCATTTAAATTATAGATAAATCTGAAAAATGAACAAATGCAAAAGCTGAGGGGCAGTAAGTTGTATAAACCTAATTTCCCAATGAGGCAATGTTTCACTCAATCCTATGTGCTTGAATCTCGATCCAAGTCAACATCATAGAGCTGTATAGAGCTGTCAAATCCTCTTTCTACCTTTGCTGGATAACTCCTATATCATCCCTCGACCTATTATTTTCAATATCTCCGTCATTTACTCAACTTTGTGCTCTATATAATCCATGAGGAATTAATCACTCTGAGCACAAGGATTCTACAGCTCCACTGACAGGCATTGATACCTTACAATCCATGAGGAATTAATCACTCTGAGCACAAGGATTCTACAGCTCCACTGACAGGCATTTATACCTTACCTCAAAAAGATTTTTTTAGGGATTGCATAAAGGGGAAAGGGAAAAAAGGGAAGCAAGAGATACCTAAACTGGTTTTTAAAAAAAAACAAAAAATATATGTCATATTCTCAACAAATCCTAATTCTTTTTTACTGAAGGACAATTGCAGATAAAGCTTAATATACCTGGGGCAAGGATGTAAGCACGCTCCATAACATCGCATTTTGAGGAGAAACCCCCCTTGAGGCAAGCATCATACTTACAGCCAATCCTTCAGGTATATTGTGAACAGCAATAGCTAAAGTCACTAAAAGACCCTGAGATAACCCTCTAGAACCAGCAAACGAGACGCCAACACCAGCACCCTCCCCAAAAGCATGCAGAGTCATAATACCGATCACAAGAACAACTTTTGTTGCATCAGCACCTTTTATGTCCAGCATGCTTACCTCACCATACTGATCAAGCACCTGGATGAAAGACATTTATAGAAATTAGAGCAACAAGACATCAAACACATTATTAAATCCAAACATTGCATCCTGAATCCTAAAGCGAAAACTTCACAAAATGCTAGGCAATAGAAAGTATAATTAGTAAGACCATCTAGTTTCACTTTTATATAAAGTTGAATCATCTATGTTTGGTAAAAAAAAAAAAAAAAAAAAAAAAAAAACCCAAGCTCCTTTCTTGGACTCCAAAAAGGAAGGGAAAGAGAGCAGTCATAATCATGCACATTCACAAATGACAATCCTTTTTATTTTTTTATGAATAGGTACAAATGCGATCCTTTACTAATTGTAAAAACAATAGCTTAAAATGTTTTTTGTCTTCAATTGAAAACTTGAAACTAGCACTAGTAGTCTAGAAGGCATGCCACATTTTGATATGTAAGTGACTTTGCTTTGGTAACTTTAGTTTAGCCCAAAATACCATAACAAGTAACAACTCAATCCTCTCTCTGCCTGCTGACACTCTCAAGAATGCATATACCATTCTCTGATCTAACTTTATCATGATAATATAAATCAAGAGGTTCAATGTCAACTCACTAACTTCTGCTAGGCAATTTCTAAAGTTTAGTGTTCACTATTATCTTTCTATACTACCCAAGTATTTTTAGGTGTATGCCTTCCAAGATACCAGAATCACTCATCAGTAAGTGAATTTCAAATTGGATTCATTATGAGCTATCTTATTACTTCCATAAGAAAAACAAGGGATGGTAGGGTTGACTAGGCTATATTAATAACTAGTATGGGATAACTAAAGTGGAAATATCGTGGTACATAGTATGTTTCACAAATTGTGGGGAATCCCAAAGAATTATAATTGTATCACTGATTGTTTGGTTGAACAAAAGAATTATGTGGTACAATTCCCACATCCTAGAAAATGTTGTCTGGTTTTTCTTCCCATGATTTTTCATGTCAATTATTTTAGCATTGGGTTTCATTTGATATGTGACGAAAAAAGTATTTAACTGATTGTGAGAATTCCACAGCCCAATATCAATTCCCTCTATCAGGATCATCCAGGTAACATTCAAGGCCTCACTAAATCCTACCCCAATTTATCATTCTCATTCTTACAAATGAACAAATAAATTTCTTGATCCCAACAGTATACATTTCTTATATAGTAGGTTAATAGTTAAAAAAGAGAAGATTGGTGACTAAACAACACTGTAATCCTCTCCTGTTTCTCAGAAATGTTAATCGACAAAGATATCGAAGATATATCTCCACAAAGAAGCAAAATTTAAACCAGATTGTTTTTTATTTATTTTTCTCATGTAATGAAAGATTTCAAGCAGATACAAGCTAGACAGGAAAAAGAAGAGTACAATTCATGAAGGTAATGACAACATTAAAATAAGAATAACAAGTGGCTAATGAACTTTAACCAGAGAAATGAAAGGTCTCACCTTCTTACAGAGGGAAATAAAAATTCCACCAGACAATATCCCAATGACAACCCAATTTCCATGACCATACTCCTGGCCTTCCTGTATAAGGTCAAAGCTTGCAGCTAACATGACTCCAGCAGCCATTCCACTGCATAAACCCTCCCAGCGGGGATCAAGCTCTACAAAAAAGAACGGAATAGCCCCAAAACCACTGGCAGCGGCCATTGCTAGCGTAAACAATGCAACGGTTGTGACAGAAACTCTGCTGCTTCCACCTTTCCCGTCATTAGGATTGGTAGAAGTGGTCTCTGAACTAAAAACATCTTTAGCACCGGTGCCTTCCGTAACATCATTTCTTAATTCCTTTAATGGCGCAACTATTATCCTCTGACTATCAACCTTACTAGACTCTGCCTTGACACAAACACCGATGACCGCGAAAATTAAAAACAGTAAGAGGACCTGCTTAAACATTGATTTCATCCTGGCACAAGTCCTCCAAAAGATAAAGGTCGGAATTCACAAGTTCATGCCGGTATGAGGCGGAAAAAGTGCTGAATCAATATAATGAGTTTTTGGGCATCCATAATGAACAACTAACTAAAGAAAGCTCTCATCTTGAAGATCAATCATAGTGGACGTATGAATTGAAAAACCTAACAGCAAAAGAGACCCATCAGAATCACATTTTATAACAAATTGTTACTAAATGAACCGATTAAAGTACAAATTGAAATTACAAAAATAATGCAGCTGATTAAAGTTAGGGCCTTGAATTAAAAGCAATCATCTTTAGAACCCTAATATTAAGAATTGATACTAAATCAACTGCGATCAACCCAGAATCCCCAGGTCATAAAGACAGAATAACAATTTTAAAATATGAAAAAGAAGATCTTAAAATTGAATACCCCCAACAAAATAACATAAAAAGAGATGCAATTAAACACAAATTAGAATTAGAATGATAATAATAAGTATAAAGAAATACGTAAGAATGATGAGAATCACCTGAGAAAAAGAAAAAGTTGGAGAGCCAGAGAGAGGGGAAAGGGATGAAGAAGCGGGGTTTGTCAATTAACGCGTACATTCAAAGGAATTCACAATCCTCCATAAGAGTTTAATATTAATATTAATACTAATAATGATTATGATTTTAATACAGGCTCAACTTCCTTATTTATTTAATCCAAAAAAGAAAAGAAAAACGAAGAAAATAAAATAGCACGTTGGATTTGAAAGACCCAGAAAACCAACAACTGATGTCTGAGGTAAAAGACAGAAATTGGGACTTATTTCTATGCTCACCACTTTCGGTTCTTTTCTTTTTTTACTCGTACGCCCTATAATCCTATCATATATCAACTTCATACTATCAAATATCAATATTTAAGCAGTGTATTTTATATTTTCTAAACAATCCCAAAACTCGTTTTCAAAAAAAAAAAAAAAACAATCCCAAAACTTGATACGAGATAATAGTATACAATTGCAAAAACTTGATTTCTATAATTTGGATAAAAATTGAAATCCAATACATTCCAAAACTACTCCATCATTAGTAATTTGGATCAGATTTGACCGAAATTTTTGAATAGTTAGATTTTTGGATTGGATTGGATTGGATTGAATGAGTTTGTATCCCAATAAACCAAACAAACCAAATAATATTTAGAACTTTGAAATTTTTGTATAAGCTACTTGAATTGAATAACATAGAAAACACAATGAGCTATCCTAGCTAAAGTATTTTGACATCCCCATATAGGCCAAATTGTACATTATTTTTAATTGATTTATTACAAAAAAACTAAATATTTGGCCCAAAATAAATGAAACATTATTTTGATTATGAATTTGGATTGGATCAAACTATTGAAATCTAATTCGGACTAGATCAATTATATTTTGTAAAAGTTCGAATTTTTCAAAGCCAAATTGGAATTGGATTGGACCAAATCCAATACACACCACACACCGAATGAATACCCTACTTGATATGTATTTTTATATGAGATAAACCAAATGCCCCTTAAGTGAAGAATTGAATAGCAAGTAAGGGGACATGGTAGATTTGATCGCTTCACCAGCTATTCAAGTCAATTGAGTTCAATAAAAATTAATCAATTGTGCCAAGTCTTCCTCACTAGCCTACAAACTCAGTACTACAGAGTAGCAGTGTCATTTGTGTGTATGTGTTTATTTTTACTGGTCATAACCTTACGTGATTATTGGTCAACTAAAGCTTACCATGTATACAAACAAAAGCATGCATATGCTTAATTTTTGAAGTTTGAAGGATCTTGTCAACTGTAAAATTGGGTTGCATTTACTTAATGCTGCCAATATTCAACTTATATTTTTAGCCATCAAAGTATAGGCTATAGATGAAATGAACAAAATCGCATCACAAATTTAGACGTAGAATTATGAATGTAGTACGCTATAAATTAGGAGAAATGGTTCAATTGGAAACCACCCCCCCCCCCCCCAAAAGACCATGAATATTCATTATGTTCTACTTTCTCTAACCTTTGTTTATTGTTTCTTCTAAAAGACAAAAAAAAAAAAAAAAAAAAAGGAATAGAAAACAGTGCCAATAATTCCATGTTAGTACACAAGTCCACAAAACTAGCGTGGTGTAATGGTGGGCAGAACCGTGGTAGTAAGATCACTGCCTGATACATCGGAGGACATTCTTGCAAATTTGGAGACATTGGTCAAGGACGTGGTTGTGGTGGAAGAAGAGCTGCGGAATTGCAAAGAGGAGGTATTGGACATGATCATACTGTCAGGAACCAATTGGAGTAAATTTTCGAGCTCCCTCACCACATCCAACATGGAAGGTCTCATCTCTGGCTTATCTTGACAACACCTCAAAGCCAACTCTATAAATCTTTCTACACATTCAGAAGGATAGTCTCCCATTTTGCTGTCAATAATGTCAAATAAAGACCCTGACTTCTGTGCTGCATTAACCTATGTCCAATAAATATTTATCAGAAACTTATACTTTCTTTATATACAATTGATCATACTGTGATAAAATCAATAACTTACTATGGAGCAGTACACTAAAACATTCAAGTTTGCAGGGAGAATAATGTAAAGCATAAACATGCTAAAAAAAATGAATGAGCCCATTAGAGGAATAACATGCATCATAATACAAGGGTGAAATTACCTCACGGACAAGATTTTTTCCATGTGATATTGGTGGTACTCCTGTGAGAAGCTCCAGAAATACAACTCCCAGGCTGTACACATCGCTTTTATCTGTCAGTTGATGGGTCAAGAAGTATTCTGGGTCAAGGTATCCCTGCATATGCAATAATAAGAAATATTCAGCATTCAGAATATATTAGCAGCAACAAAATTGATTAATTCACAGAGTTCTGTTCTACACCACTTTCCACCATCCCCCCTGTTATCATCTTACCGACTCCTACGTTTTATTTACTTATTTATTTATTTTTACCTTGCAGAAACTGCCAATTATATGCTGGAAACAAGCAATTTTTGCATACATACAGGGCAATCTCATCAATTCAATGAGCATGACTTCCTAGTTCAAAGACAAGGTGTATTTTGTTTCTAATTCTTAAGCTGTATTGTATCTAGAGAATGTTGGTTTACATTTAGTTCCCCCATTTCCAAAAACATAAATAGAGAACAAACAACAATTAGAAACCAGTAAGAACAGTTTTGAAAGTTGACTATGGTTTCTGGCACACCTATTTGATGAATAAGTACTGTAAATTTTTGTTGCAAATTTCTGAAAAAAAAAGGGAGATAAATTGAAGGCCCTAGGCGAGGTTCTAACACAGTATGATATAGCCAAGTAAAGCAACAAGTGATGCAATGCTAAGATCAACCAAGTTTCAATTCCCCTCTGTTTAAGAGCGACAAATTCAACTACATCCCCAGCAATATCATATTTATACAAGCTGAGTAGGCTACAAAAGTCCCACATACATACTAGATTACAAAAACATCTCCAAACATGCCACACTAAAAAAGATAACAATATTAACTGAAATTCACTTACAGGTGTTCCCTTTACGATAGTGGATATATGATGAGGTACACTGCCTTCATCATCCATTACAGGAGCCAGATGTGATAGTCCAAAATCAGCAACTTTGGTAGTAAGATTGGCATCCAGAAGTATGTTACTGGCTTTAATATCCCTGTGAAATATTGGTGGGTTTGCTTCTGTATGCAAGTAAAGAACGCCCCTGGCTGCTCCTAATGCAATCCGTAACCTCATGACAAAATTGAGGGTCCTCTCACTTTTACCTGTCCCAATAGAAGCAGCTTATAGACATTCAGCTCAGAATTACAACACAAAGTTATCTATGAACATCAAACATAGGATTCAGAAATTATTTTGCAAATTTTATGCATTATATAATCTGACAGATGAAATTAGAGACAGAATAACTTCCGCAAATTGTCTAACTATGGGCACAGCAAACTAAAGTTTCTAGAAGCTCAAGCGTCATATTCTTACCTGAAAGCCAGTCCCTTAAAGTGCCATTTGGCATATACTCATAGACAAGCACCTGCATGTTTAATCAAAAGGATAGCTTAGGAGGTATATCCGTGTAGAGATTGTTTTCCAAGAGGCATACACAGAAAAAAAAAAAAAAATTGTTTGATGTAATGGTGATGCATGTAGAGAAAAATCAATTTTATACATTTTTTTCCCAAGCAAACAACTTTTGTTTACAGCAGTTTACCAGTGTTGGTCAGTTACAGATATAGGACTGATTGAAGATTTGAGCTAATTAGAAAGTAAGATCAGTAATTCACTAGTTACAGTGTCAGGCTCAGTAATTCACTGGTTGGACTACTGATCTAGTTCAAGTTCCAAAATAGTGTTTCAGGAATAGCTCAAAACGGTTCATTGGCTGAATTATTCGAGGAAGAGTGAAACTGCAGAAGTAAGGATGCCGACACAAAAGGCATTGAGCGTGTGTTAGAATTGCTAGTTGTTTGGTTGACACTAGACAGGTATAATACAGAGTGAAGTGAACTTCCTTAAAAGTAGCTACCTAAAAATGGAAATTGTTTGAATTCCTGAGTAACTTCTTTCATCCATCCAATGAAACAATGGTTTATTTGGATGTACTCAGAATCCCAACACCCCTCAGTACTTCAACTAGACAAGGGGAAAATAAAGGACACTGAAAGGAAAAAAGAAAACTTACTTGTTCATCAGCTTCACTACAGTATCCAACCAATGAAACTAAATTACGGTGATGTAACCTTGATAAAAATTGTATTTCTGTAAGAAATTCATGTTTTCCTTGCAGAGATCCATCCTCTGCTCGCTTAACAGCCACAACTGCACCGCCATTGGCTAAAATGCCTTTATAAACCTTTCCATATCCTCCTCGACCAACTTGAGCTGAGCTGTTAAAATGATTGGTGGCATGTAACAATTCTCGGAAGGTAAACTCTTTGACACCATCGATTTTCATGGAAATCTTTGAGGCTGCATTGTATCAATTACTATATTAGCAGAATTTTCCATAAAGGAGCATTCACATTGATTACTAGTGGAATCTACAATGAACTTACACATGTTTTTTCTAGATAATTGCCGGCTTCTGCTTTTCCTTCTAATAATGAGAATTGTGGCAAGAACGGATGCAATTGTAACACACATAATCAACCCTACCATAATGGCAGCCAAAACACTCTTACTAATGCCATTCTTACCAGTCTCAAGATTCACTACAAGAAAATATCCAAAAAAGTGTCAAAGTTAGAGACAGAAAGTCATCCTAGAATTCATAGCCTTAGTTGTCAAAGACTATACTATCCAGATTGAAGATGTGAATGAGAATATTAAAATAACAAATAAATTGAATCCTCCGACTGATTAAAGTTTGGGTATATACCATAGCTGTAAGGACCCAAAAGTGTGAAGTTCAGAAGCTCATATGGCCCAAATATATCACTTCCAGAAAAATTCCATGTTGTGTAAATATGTCTAATATGGTAAATCTCACTTTCATTGAAAGTATGATTACTGCCAAGAACCGGGAAAAGTTTCAAATACATCCGCAGACGAGGCCCCTCTTCCCATGCATATGAATCAATTAAAAGCTGATAGTGGTGTATTTTCAAGTTGTGGGTGATGTAAGACTCAAAAGAAAATTTGTAAGGAGGAAAATAAGTAAAACTTGGACTCTTTAATCTGTATCCTATCCTGATAGGAGCTGCACAAAAGCACTCTGGAGCTTCTGGAACGGGTTCAAAATATTGTTCAACAGGGCATGTGTTATAGCAAGCTGTCGGAGTTGTTCGGCCATCATATGTTCCGTTTCCACCACCATCAGAATCACAGAAAAGGTGTATGTTCTGTAGGTTTGCACGATTGCACACAGGATTTCCCCGAAGCCTGGAGAGAAACCCACATAATAATTAAAACTGAGTGTTTCCATGTATTTTATTGGGGCAGAGAAGGCAAGAAATTATATTTAGCTCAGAATTGATGAGATGGTTTGAGTGTTTGACAAAACTGGTAACATATCTTCATTACCAGACTAATATTTTGCTTTATTTATTTTAATCAACACTCATATTCACACATCCAGGGTGGTAATTAGAGGTAATGAAAGTGTATGAAGAAAAACACATACTTGGTAGTTGGTAGTGCAGATGCATTATTATAAAAACTCATATAAAGATTCAAAGTAAATCAAACACAGCCTAGCTATTTTCTTAAAGCCTTAAGCTGAAATGAGAATCAGAACACAATTTACATGTTCAAGCAATTTGCAAAACAGAAAATGACTCCACATATGCCATTATATTCTACTAATCTACAGACCATAACAATTGAAATTTATCAAGACAAAATGCACACACCTTAAGGTCACATTCTGTGGAGGATTCAGATCTCCAGAAATGTTGGAGAGCAAATTGTATCGAAGATCACTGCAATTCAAAAGGTATTAGAGAATTATGAGTATCATTCATCTATATAGACAGTAAATACATGTGAAGGTGGGATTCAGGCTTATGTAATGCATTTCAAATCTACAGTCGAGGTCATACACAGAGAGTCTAGCAGTAGCATTGAAGGACTTGTTGTGCCAAATGCCAGTAGGGATGGAGCCATTGATAGAATTGTTTAAAAGCCACCTGTGAAAATAAATTATACTTTCAGCCTTTCAGGTATAAAGCACTGTACCTGATTTATAATCAAATATCTCAAAAAGGCAGAGTACATAGCAGAAATATATCAGTCATCAGATAGTATTTCCTCATTCAGACAGTAGCCCATGGAAGTACATTAAAAAAAAAAAAAAAAACTCACAACATCTGGAGATCTGGAAGAAGGGAGAAACTTTCTGGAATTGATCCGTTCAGGTTGTTATGCGATAAATTACTGTAGATAGAACAATAAAGTAATTAACGCGTGTTCCTGAGAAATAATTGAGTAGTGTTTTAATAATACATTAAATTGATTATCTACATACATTGTAGTGACACTGTCTGATAGCTTGTTTGAAGGAATTGGTCCCGTTAACTTGTTCCAACTCAAATCTCTATAATTCAGATAGTGAAACAAGTTAAGAAAAAAAGGTCAATGTACATGTAAAAGACCACATTGAGTGTTGAAAGAATAAGCAAAGCAGAAGAACCAAGCCGGAACTTACATAAAGCTAAGATATGGCATCCGGCTTAGATCAGGAATTGCTCCACCCAAGCTACAGTTTCTCAGACTTCTGTTGATCAATAAATATAACAAATTTCTAGAGTCAAGCTCTTAAAGTAAAATGCAGATGGTTGGTTCATCTCTTGATTCTCTTCTACTTTAATTTTAAGCACTATTAATGTGTTAGAACTTAGATGAAAGCCAAATATAGGTGAAATTTCTCTAATGTGCTAAATCTTTGTTAAGCGGAATAAAAAATTTACTAACATGTAAGTCTTGTGGGTTTCTCCACCCTTTGCCATAGGATGGAGCCTCATACAGGATTTTATGTGTAGGATCATTGAAGACTTAATAAGCAAAAAGTCAATAGAAATATCAACAATTTGACCCTAGATTGCTGTGGCGTAGATTTAAGGCATTAGCTAATTACAATCCACTTAAACCTTCCACACAGCTGCACAACAAAGTCAATAGAAATATTAACAATTTTTATCTAGTGAGGATTGCTGAACTTTTCGCTGATATTCCCACAACAACCAGCACAACAGAAAGAGAGAATACATATTTCAACTTAAGCATTGTTGATGAGAAAACATCATACTGTGTGTGTCAAAGCTGAAAAGCACTTACAACTTTACCAATCTGGACAGATTTTGATATGATTTTGGAATCTCAGCACCATCAAAATGATTATTGTCGAGTTGGCTGCAAATGGTAATTGGAAAAACAGACTTTAGTGATCATATAGGTCGCATTTGTACACTAAAGAGAAGAGAAAGTGAGGTCATCAACAAATACTAAGACTTCATTGATCTCTTAACAGCCTTTTGATAATAACATAAATAATAACAGCAGCTTAATCATGGTTGCATGAACTTAAATGAGATGCACAAATCTTCATGGTATCAAAATAAAAAATAATTAGTTAAAATACTCATGGATATTTGTCAAGTGTCAGAAGTTAAATGACATTCTAGAATAGGTGGTATCACAAAGTTGAAAAGGGAAAGCACTGTCAGCAGAGCTCAAAAGAGAGTCCAAAGTACACCCAAAAAAAAAATGGTGATAAGAACTTCATGAGGAGCACTGTATTAGGAAATGTATTCCATTTAGCCATTTAATTAAGATGACAGATCTTGAGGATACAGTGGCTCAAGGTCCATAGCCTTACACATTAGACATTTGATCATTAGATGGAAACCAGTGATGTCCTTGTCTATTATTAAACATGCACATGATATTTCAGTTGCATTTATAAGAAGTTTGAGGATACTGACCCAAATAACCAACAACTAGTTACAAAGACAGCACAAGAAAAAAAAAAAGCAACTATAAATAGTATCAGTGGCTTAGTGCAGGGATAACATACAGTATCTCCAGATGTGCTAAAGCTGAGTACTCAGGAGGGAGGTTTCCAGACAAATTATTGTTATCCAACAACCTGCAAAAAGGTCATTGCATAACTTTAATGATTTGCGATCTTTTAATATAGTAATATATAGATATTAAAAAAACAGTAAAACCTTTGATTTTACAAGTATTACTGATATCTACTCACAAGTGAGCAATTTTTGGTAATTGGGAAAACTCAGGAGGAAGGAGGCCGCTAAATGAGTTATTGTTCAAATGGCTGCAAATACAAATGTGATCAGAAATTTAATAGTTAACAATATAACCATAAAGGAAAATTCAATTAGCGTCAAGTATAAAGCTGAAAGTTCAACTCACAAGTGTTTAGCATTGACCATGTTGGCTAAGGACTTGGGCACTGCGCCAGATAAATTATTTTCATCTAGTTGGAGTCTGTCTAGATTTACCAGAAAGCCAAGTTCATCAGGAACAGAACCTGAAAATTGGTTTCCATTCAAAAGCCTGAATCACAGAAATAATACATTACATTAGTATGGAAAATACTTAGTATTTAACAATTATCTTGTATACAACAATTTTAGTCACCCCGAAACACTTAAAAGTCACTCTTTAACAAAGTAAGTTGGGTTTTATGAGAGATTTATGAGAAACTATAATTAAGGTTTAGAACTTACAAATGTGTCAAAGATGAGAGATTTCCTATCTCCTTAGGAATGGTGCCAGTTAATTTATTCCACATGAGATCTCTTAATTGATTGAAAACAAAAGACCGTGTAAGTAAGAGATTAACTTAAAAGTAGTCAATATATAATTGTTGAATAAAATTAGTCGCAGACTCACAGTATCTGCATATGAGTGAAGTTGCCAACTTCAGGTGCCAAGATTCCTGAGAGATTCATGTTCAGTAGTTGACTGCAAGCATTATTTTACCAGACTTAGCACAGAAAGGATTTATTATAAGTAAGATAGATACAAGGAATCAAATTAATGAATTACATACATCTCTCGGACATGAAAAAATCCGTCTGTCTGAAGTTTACGGAAGCATAAAACACCATTCCAGTGAGAAGTACAGGGATCTCCCTTTTTCCAGTTAACAAGGTGTTTCATAGGATCAATCAGTTTGCTTTTGATCGACTTTAAGGCCGCAACTGCATGGGTTACATTACAGAAGCAAATGTTAATACATCACTCTGATTTTAATAATAGAATAAAGATAGAAAGAAAAACGGTACCTTCATGAGGATGAGTAGATTGTGCAGAGGCATAAATTGGATTGAAAATACACAATATGACGAAGAATTGAATCGCAAGTCTCATTCCAAGCAATTAAATTTCACAAGAAAAGGGTTCTGAATCAGATAATACCTGAAATTTCTTTTACAGCAACAGACTAAGTTTTAGAGAAACACACAGATAGAAAAGCAATGCAAGGAAGAGTCATCCTTGGCTTGAATTTTCAAAGCTCACTGTCCCTGTCCCTGTCCTTGTCCCAATCAATATCTGATATATATATGCGAGTCCCAAAATCAATATCTGAAGCTGGCGCGTTCAATTTAAGTTGAACTTTCTACTGTATCTCATGAATACTAGTATAAATATTATACATACGACCAATTAATATTTGAATCAAAAAATGAAGAGAGAGATGATGGGTTGATGAGATTAGGTGGTGAAAGAGAAAATAAAAATGAAATCCCAGAAGCATCGTTTGCTTTCCGAAACAAGTAATAGTATAAAACTAATACACTCACAAACTATAATTAAGTAATAAAAAGATAAGAGTAGTTGATACCAATATTAATTTTGTATTAATAAGTAAATCCAAGATAAGATGGCGACATTCATTTCTTGCTTCTTCCTAGCTACTTACATAACAACACTACCTGCAGGTAAGGTTCTTACAATCAGTCACAGAGTCAAATAAATATAATTAATTTTTCTCCTTTTTATTTAATACTCAATTTATTAATCATTACTGACCCTTCTGCCAGTTGCCCATGCATGCATTTTGTCCTTTTCCGTACAACCCAATTCAGCCGCCACTTATGAACGCCACCTTTTTAATATATATACTCTCTGGGAAAAACAAAGCTAGATTTTCCCAGCAAAGTTATTAAACTTATGTCTTGAAGACCATGTAAGTCAGAACACGACATCTGATTTGGGACGAAAGGAGAAGTTGGTTATGAACCGATAAGTGGGAACAGCCGTACATACATCAACAATCAACATCTAACATCAATGTATCTGGTACTCCGTAGGATATTTATCTGTAGTCATAAATACTACAGAGGATGGTGCTACATGAGTGAGGTGGTGCATCTACAGTAACACCCAACATCAGTTGTCAATCCCTAAGATTCTATCTCAACCCAACATTCTCATCAAGTCATTATCATATACAGAAAATATTTGGCTCAACATTAATCAGCCACTAAGCTAGCTCTACTGTAATTTTATGATCCAGAGCAAACCCAGCTCACAAACGACGATATTAGTGATAAACAATTCGGAAGAAACACATACACAGATACCGCCAGTAGCTCAAAATATATACTCGCTATATATATGTATACTATATAAGTTCATATTCTACCTCTTTACAAACGTTGCTCAATACTGATCTGATGATATACCTACCATTTTTTACTAATAGCCAAAAGGGGTAAGGAACAAAAGAGATGTGCCTTTCCTTGCACTGTCAGATCAAACCACATCTTATGACAATATGCAACTTAACTTACTAATCCATACTACAAAAAAATTGACCCGACCTTTCTGGTCTTTTTCTTTGCAGGGGCATCCTTATTCTCTGCTTTTCTCTTCAAGTCCGACTTCAAAGCCTTGGATTTGTTCACAAGAGTCTTACCATTTCCCCGCTCATTTTTGTCACCACCAATGTTAGTTAATTGTTTGGCTTCATCTTCAGCTTTAGCTTTCAATCTCTCTACAACAAAATACTTCAACCTCCGTAAGGTGGATTCACTCTGCAAAGTGCCAATCAAACATCACCATCAATTCCATGAAAACTATCCATTTAGAGAGATACATTGCCCTTATTCTCCCCATGAATCATTGTCAATTACCTGAGCATCTATGTCGAGGTCCACCTCTTCTTCTGTTACTTGGAAGGACGGATTTCCCTGAGCAAGAATCTCCAAAGCTTTTGTTAAATCATCCGCAGATAGCTTTGTCAGAGCTCTTCCAAGTTCTCTTTTCTGCATTGTTGACATTCTCCTGAAATTCCATGTTCTCATCGTTAACATATCAATCCAAATAAGGAAATCAAACAGAACATAACCAACTCTTCACTGATGCAAACACGTGAAATTTATGCCACACGTGAGAGGGAAGGGACAACCATGGCTGAACAAATGAGAGTACAGGACTAAACCACCACATAGTACAGGTTCATAAATTGACTGACCTGCACCTTTGGAGCATGAGTTCTCTAAGTTCATTTAGGCGCTTATCAACCTTGTAAAGCTGCACACACAGAAAATGGGAAAAAGAGCAAAATGCAGCACATTAATTATGAAAATTTGAGTCTGGTGAACAAATACGTGCATGTAAGTGAGATAACTACAAGAGCTTCCCACCTCACAGCTTACGTCCTTTGCCATCTGAGCATGATAAGTCTGTTTCAAACCTGCCTCTTCATCTGTTCTTTCTTCCTGTACAAGCAAAATCGGAAACATATATCAATCAATCAATCGGAAACATACACCGATTAAAATGATTATACGTAACAGCTTAAAAAAAGTTAATGGGCTGTGAATGAAGCAAGTGGTAACTCAAACATGAAGCTACAACTTTACCTCTTGCATGATTTTTGGCAAAAGTACGAGCCACTTTCCCTCAAATTTTGCCAGTAGAGTTTTGGCTGTCACATGAGCATCACTCCTTTCATCATTACATTTCATAGCATTCTTCAAAATCCACCTCACATCAGCGTAAATCTCTCGAACATGCTTGTAGCCATTATCACCCTTATCTTCCATTCGCTTCTTTATAGAGTTGAAATCCCTGGGCTTTCCAATAACTGACTAAAAAAGGAAATGACATGAAAAGACACTGGTAAGTCAGGACCTGTCCTTCAAATTAAGTATTTCTATACAACTTGTCTAAGATATTTAGCAAAAAAACAGAAATGTCAGGAATCCAATTTTCAGTTCTATACCTCAGAGGAATCATGTAAACCTAGATCATTCACATCTACAGAATCCAGAGAAGAGCATACATCTTTCTTTTGAGTAATCTGGAAAGAAAAACAAAGGATCCGTGAGGTAGAAAACTATATACTAGTATATAATACAATAGTTTGCAAGCATGTGCAAGTGAAAAGGTTTAACAGCAAGAAATGCCACTACAGTATGGTTTATCTGCAATAGAATTTACATAGTAGAAAAGAACTAAAGCACAAGTATCCCTGCAGATTTTGAGGCTGATAGTTAACTGGGGTTGGTAGCATAAGTAGACAAGCACACTAATGGAAAATTAAATACAGCAAATGATTTACTTATTCTTATGTTTCTCCGAATGTAAAACAAATAAACAAAACGGCGAATGGAGCTTTAATTGAACAGGTAATATTAGAACTTCACAATACCAATCTAAAGACGCAATTAAAAAGGGAGCTCGGTTATTCACATGATGATGGTGGACATTAAGCATGATACCTGATTCAAAATAACACCAAATTGCCTGATGAGGTCCTGCATTCTCTTAGCTTTGGAATCGGAATGATTTAGCCTAGTTGTAACATGTCTCCCTTTATCTTTATAATCCCTTGATAGATTGTTTCTAGAGTCTATAATTTGCTTTTTACTGTTGTTGGAGTAGAATTGTTCAATCTCATTTATTTTTTGCTCTAGCTGCAAGTAATTTCAGTGTTATTTCAAAAGCATATTGCAAGCAAATATTGTAATTACACATATTAAAAAAAAAAAAAAAAAAGTTGAATATCAAACAAAATATACAGAATTTAACAAGTAAGATTCGTGATCAAATGCCTACAATTAATGACATGAAAGAATTAATGGAATGATAATGAAGCGGAAATTAGACAAAGAAAAATGAATAGAATATTTATTAGTAAATAAAAGAATTAACCTTGTCAACTTGAAAAGAAACCTGATTCACATGATTTTTGAAATCTTTGAGTTGGTCATCAACATTCACATTTGCAGGAACCTGAGACCCAGAATTGTCAATTCATGCAATTGATCATAGTGAGTCAAAATTACAAGTTTATTAATTTCTGATTATCATAAGTGAACAATAGCATATCAAGAAGGTGAACTGCAAACGATAGATAGATTAAAAGAAAACCAAAAACTTAGAATCACTGGAGACTATGAATGAATGAATCAAAAGCAAGAAGATGTAAATTATTCAAAGAAATTACAGAACAAATTGTACCTTGAAAGTAGCGGGGGGTTCTACCCCTTTCCTCGAGATACCACATCATCACAGATGTTTCTTTCTTTTTATTTTTTTTTTTTTTATTTTTTTTTTCCCAAAAGTTAAAGAATGATAAACCCTATTTTACAAAGAAATAACAAATTGTTACACCTAGCTCATACTCCTACTATGGAGTGAATATCTTTATTACGGTGTGTTGCATTTAATTACTTTACTCATCATAATCTCTTCTTATAGATTTCTAAACACAATAGTATTTTTTTTTTTTTTTGTAAATATATAATCAACGAAAAACTTTATTTGACTTTTAGCGTTTTCTTGGTATTTGATAAAGAGCTATATAAAACAGTGTTATTAAACGTAATAAGTCAATAAAGACAACCATTTCAGTCTTTGTCCCCTTTAGTTAGTACCATATGACTCATAAAACTATCACAAAAGTGGGGCTCATGGTGCCAAAAAAAAGACTAGAAGAGTGCTTACTAATTACAAAAAGCTAATTACAACATGTTAGATAAAATAACTAATGCAAACAATTATAGGCCAAGACTCCAAGAGTTATTTAGAAGAGGGACTACAATTGATATTGATTGTTGGAATTCAACCATTCAAGATAAAGATAATGAAATTATCTCAAGAATTCTCTTCATCCCAAAATTACAAAACAACGATACACCCACTCAAACATTTATACTCCCTCCGTGTTTTTATAAGTGTTACAATTTGACCAGCACATCCCTCCGTGTTTTTATAAGTGTTACAGTTTGACCAGCACATCCCTCCGTGTTTTTATAAGTGTTACATTTTGACCAGCACATCCCTCCGTGTTTTTATATGTGTTACAGTTTGACCAACACATATTTTTAGGTATGTGGGGTAGTTGGAGTAATAAAAAATTGTAAAAAAAAGATAGTGCGGTTAAATAGTTGTTAACCCCAAGTAATGAATGTGAGAGGAGAGATATAATAATAATAATAATTAAAAAAAAAGTAATAGTGGGTTTAGGTGAGCACCATGAGTTGAAAGATATAATACTACGTATTTTAATGTAGCTTTTTGTCAAAAAAGATAGTGTAACACTTATTAAAATGCGACCGAATTTAGTTAGTATAACACTTAAAAAAACACGGAGGGAGTATGAAACAATGAAGAAAAAAAAATTGTCATGCTATATTTATGTATTTGGATTTTTAAATTTTCTCCATTTTTTTTTTATTTTAGTTCTTGTTTGGATTTGTTAAATTGTTTTCATTAATTGTCAATATTAAATATTGTATGACTTCAAACAAAAAAATTAGTGTACTTGGGGTAAAAAATTAAAAAATTCCGTATTAAAATTGGTGTTTGAAGTCTTAAAAAATGGCGTTGATGTAATGTGGGAGGTTATTGCGTGATCCTAATTGTAGGTTCAATGTGGTGGACTCGTGGTCACGTTTCTCACTTTTATCCGCAGCCCAATTGCCCCAACCAAATGCATACTATGGCCTATGGGCTGCTTGTTGAGTTGTTGCATACATGAAGTTAGTCCTGGAACTTTCTTTGATATACACATTTGTAATCTCGTACAGAACTTTAACCAAAACTTGACACCAATGAAGAACAGAACATTTTTACACATCGATTACTACCACAGCCTAGTTCAGCAAAGTGCTCATTGTCTCACATTTCACCTTCATCTTCCATGAACTTTTACTTGGGGTGCCAGAACATTCCCTTGATTCCCTCTGGATCTGGTTCAAATCCTAAATTTTGATAGAAGTCAACAACTGCAATGAACATATATATGTCAATGTCAGAATTCGTTTATTTTGCTGAAAATAAGTCAGATACAAGCATACAACACGAACAATTTTCCGAAGAAGACTTGAAAGAGGGAAGAACAAATTATCCTTGTTTCACACGACATCTTCATGTGAAACCACTTTCATAGACGCTTAGCTTGTCATTGTGGATAGTAAATGCATATCTTTTCAGTGTCTATGTAATAAAAATCTTACCTTTACTATCTGCAAAGAGAGAAATGTTGCCAATATCCCTCTGTAACAGAGCCCTTATCATCTTCTCCACAAGAGCCTTTCCAAGCCCTTGACCCTACATCAGAACCAGATGGTGTACTGTTATGCACCTAATATACAGTGTCCAGCTTCCGTCAGGAAACACACACACACACACACACAAACAAGCAGTGGCACAACAAATTTGTCCGCCACACATCAAGGAAGGTTATGCAAACTGGTTCAGGCTCAAGGAAACTAGTGCTATTTGATAACGATACCCACCCCGCCCCAGCCTTACAGATAAAGAGATTAAGGTTTTTGCAATGAAAATGCATGATCTGATAAAGTGATAAGTAAAAACATAGACCTGGTCACTCAGAATCTTGCACATATTAGAGCACTAACTTGCAGCAAAGCTAAATGTCCAGATAAATCGCATGCATAAACCTAGGCTGACATTCTGAGACTTCTCTGAGGACCTCATATGCAAATGGCAAGACAAGCTATACTCCAGTAACACAAACAACTAATTCAGTAGCATACTATAAAATACAATAATAAATAAATAAAAAATTAAAAAAAAAGGCACAAACTTTATTGCACAAGCTATGCATGATCCTACTTCTATGTTCTGCAAATACATGCTTAATCCAAAATAAAATCGTAGTGAATTTCCCTAGTCAAATGTTCAAATTTTATCTTAATTTTGATGACAATATATAACTACGAAGTATAAATTTTAATTGACTAGTTGGAAAATTGCAACCTAAGATCAACAAGTTTAGTTTAGGTCACCTACAGAATTTTTTTCAAAAAAAAAAAAATTGTTTGAGCAAACAATAGTCAAAGATGAATTTTGCAGAACGCCAGAACTCAAGAAGTTAACCATGACAGTTGACTTGTATTCAAGTTTGATACAGCTTGTACAAAATTGCTTACATTCACAGTTTTGCTCTTTTAGTCATATAAGACGGGAGAGGGATATGTTAGCAAACTATGCACAGCTTCATCCTCTTGATGATTTGGTTACACATATAGTATATAGCTTGAGAATTTTACAGAGATAACCTGTGATGTAGCTAGTCAAGTCAGAAACATTTGTTATCTACAAAATTCTCCCCTTGTTGTTGGTGATCAATATGTTATAGATAATCAGAAAGCACCTAGCTTCACTAAAATTTGAAAATTGAACACCCTTCCAACTCAACCTTTCCCATAGTAGTCTAAATGTATGCAGATAACCACATTAATAAATAAATCTCAATTAATCTCCAGTTAAAAGATAACCTGGTAAGATGGATCAACAAGAACATCCCAAATTGTAGCATTGAAGGCATGATCAGATGTAGCACGAGCCATTCCAATGAGCGTCTTGTAGTCATCACCTTCTGTTAGATAACTTTGCACAATAGAATAAGATGTCCATCATTTACTTATACAAAGAAGTGGGATAGAGTAAGGGTATTGGGGGAATTATGCACAATCTCCACCCAATATATAGCCAACTTTAGGCAGGGTCACATTGTTAGAAATTTGAGATGCATCTACAAATTACCTGCATCAGGTGATTTACGAACAGAATGCAGTGTGGCAACCATGTAACTATTTTTCAAAGCTGCACCAAGTTTTGAGAGTGGCCTACGGGGCCAACCTACCTGTCGAGGTGATAGAGTACGGTCAAGCAGTGAATATAATCAATAGATAGTTTAATGGTAGCCAGACAAAACATACTCACTCCCTGACAATGACTACTTTTCTTTTGTGTTTAGCTATAATCCATCCCTCTTGGAAATTTTTAAGAAAAGCCCCACAATCACCTTATCACATAATGCCTGTAGGTCATACAAATCAACATCTCCACCAGAAGAAAAGATTATTTGTTCAACAGACCCATCTGTTTGAGATTTTTCAGCAAGCACAAATTCTTCAGGCAAAGGCTCCTCCTCTTCTTCAGTAGGAATTGTTGGTTCAATAACTTGTGTTGTATTGTTTTTCAAGATTCTGTAACAGCAAGCATGTTATCTACTATTCAGATTCCATTAAAGAAGACATAACTTAAGCATTAAGGGAGTAGGTATCACACCATCTCCAATCACTCGGCAATACAATTTACTCCCTCCATCAGTCCATCTCCAAATAGAAGTCTCATTTCGTCCACAAATCATGTCCTTATATAAAAGTCTCAATTCACCTTTATCTATTCACTTAAAATCGACAAAGCCCTACTATCATCTTTTTCTATCCATATTTGACCAACTAAGCCCCCCTATCTATCCACCTATAACCAACCAAGCCTCACTATTATACACCTTTCTAACAATGTGAGCAAAAGGCAAATGAAAATGTTATTTGGGGGCTGGGGGAAGGGGGGGGGGATAGTTTAAAGAAATACCTTTCTGAAAGAGTTCATTAAAAGTTGCAATTTTATGCAAAAACTAAATGTTATGCGTGTATATAACAATTTGACAAAACATATATGCTCCTAATATCTTGTTATTTTGGATGGTTATCAATGTGCTTTTAGGGTATATGCTACTAGTAAAAGTATTAAGTTGAAAAGGGAGAAACATTGTAGTAGATTAGGAGTATTATCTAAGAAGGAAATGTGCATGAGGGTTTCCTTAATTGGAGTAATTCCAAAGTGATCTCACTTACTTGAGTGTTTGTACAACACAGGTGTTTCTCATCTAATTAGGTGTTAAGAGAAGGTCTTTCCTCTTCCTCTATTAATAAAAAACTCAACATTTTTAAAAAACAAACACTAGACCCAAGAGCAAGAAGCTGGTAAAAAGAGCTAATAATGGAACAATAATATGGTTCCATAAGAGTCTTAGAGCACAATAGTAGCACCTAGGGACATATATTTTCTTCATGGGCCTCCCTCATCTTCTATTGTCGCGCATCGCGTCATTTAAACCAACCTTAGTGTATGCATTATTATCTATCCAATATACATATCCTACTCCAAATAAAAACTAGTAATTCATTTAATCCTTTGTTAGTCTGATCAAACATTCAACATTACAGTACATTATAATCTGTGTTTCTAATTGAAAGGGCTTCAGAAAGAATGAAATTGAGAAGGAAAAGAACATACCCAGATCGAATGGATTCCCAAAAACTAGCCTTGAGCTTGAGGGTACAAAATCTAAGCTTTTTGGTTCCTGCAGTTTGAGATGAAGAATCAATAAGTTGAATAAGTTAAATTAATCAACCAAATAGTTGGAGAAATAACCTGTAGTAGAGAATCCATAATAATAAATGGGATTGGGACTGAGACTGAGACTGAGATGAGAGAAGAAGAGTTGTTGAGATTGATTAAGAGCAGGAGCCCTGCAACAAGATTAGATGAAGAAGAGAAAGGGCTAATTAGATGAAGTACACAACAAAATAGAAAAGAGAAGAAAACGCATAATACCGAGAAGAAAGAGAAAGGGCAATTGAAGAAGAAGCGTGCATAATTGCCGAATTGTTGATTGTTTTTTAAATCCAAAGAATTGTTGAATGTTGAATGTTGAATGTTGAGGAAAATAACAGTGACTACAGAGCTACTGCGGTAGTGTCTGTGTGTCTGTGTGCCACATCGCGCACGCTTTCCTTCATTCAATCCTGTTACTCACCCATCCTCAATTCTTCATTACTCAACCAGGAGCCCAGGACCCTACATCCTTTTTTTTTCTTTTCTTTTTTTCTTCTTCTTTTGTATTCCAAAATTGACCTTTTTGCATAACCCTTTAGAATGTGAGAATAAAGGTCCGTTCTCATACGTTAATTTCAGTTCAGTTCAGTTCAGCCCAACTCTTAATTTCCTTCTCTTTTAAAATATTCATTTCAGCTTAGCTCAGCTCAGTTCAGTTCAATTCAGTCGATTTCAGTCTATTAGAACAGACCCTAAGACTACGTTCTTTTGGACTTATTTTTATTTTAGTTGGTTTCAACATTTCATTTAATTTTACTCCTTAGTTGAGAGTAAGGAATAGCTCAAGTGGTTAGAGTATCCCTTTCGATTCCAAGAGATCTTAGGACCGATTCTCATTGTTTAATTCATTTTAGTTCAATTCAGTTTTATCATTTCAGTTTAAATAGTCCAAAAGAACAAGGTAAGAATTTTGAGGACTAGTGTTGTCTATATAGGTAAATTGAAATTCAACTTATCTAAAGTTTCTCATATGTTATTAGGTAAATTGAAATTCAACTTATCTAAAGTTTCTCATATGTTATTTAAACTGATATAGTGGTTTTTTTTTGAAACTAATAAAGATTATTGAAAAGCTTAACACTCATTTCAAGATCTTATTTAAGTTGAGATGTGTTTTATGATTACCTATAACTTTATTTTGCCACCACTGATATGAGTTATTTTGTGACAATTGTTCCAAGGGTAACACAAACCTTCTAGCACCCTATTGGAAAGGTGGAATTATATTTCAAGAATAACTATTCATATTCCTAAGGAATAGTTTTATTTTTTTTAAAGCTCAATATGTTTCTCTAATTATTAAAAAAAAAAAAAAAGAGTTGTATGTGACCAAAGCCATTCAAATTTGCCTGATCGTTTTGTAAAAAATAAAAAAAAAATACCTGATCGTTTTGTCAAAAAAAAAAAAAAAAAAAAAAAAATTTGCCTGGTCGAGCTCAAGAGTGACATTCTTCGCTTTGCAATACAACTCCAACAGAGTATGTGATGAACATTTTGCTCTCAATTGAACATACAAATATACAATACAATATAGTATAAAGGAAATATCACACATATAATTGTACGTTCTTTTACTATAATTTTTTGATTTTTTTTAGTATCATAATTAACAATCATGCATGCATCATATATTCATATGCCTAAGTGTAAGATCTTAGCTTTAGCAAATTACAACTTCATATGGGATATGACAAACATTAACTTGTAATTCTCATCTCAGCATATTCTTTGGCAATTAAAATGAAAAATAGAAATAGCCTAATAGACTTATAGACATGACAATTAACAAGGCGCTATAAGTTGACGAGTAAACCCAAAATAAAAGTAAGAATCTTGGTCTTGGAGATTACTTAGCTTGTTCATTCTAATTAGATGAGAGGCAATAGAGTGATTTATTGGGATCCTAAAAAGGTAGAGAAGAAGGGAAGGCGTGAGATTAAGGAAGGAATTTTTTGGATCATCCCTAAAAATGTAAGGAAAAAAAATGGTTGTTTGGTGATCCAGTCAACAACAAAAGAGTAAAAATAATTATCCATAAAGATTAAAGGGACAATACATGTGTACTTTCCCATTCCCATACCCTTAAATATTATAAGACATCCCCACAAACACACCCAATTATTCACTTTCACTATTATTTTCTTGAGTTCCGGAGCTCCCTCTCCCTACCTTCCCACCTTTGTCCCCACTCTCCATTCCTTGCCTTTTTCCTTTTCCTAACATCATTTGAAATAAAATTAGAATTTTTGTCTGATTAATTTTATATACAACATACAAGATTTGATTATTATTTCATTTTCCGTGCTAGATGATAAATTATCAATTATTTTTAGGGGAACATCCTAAGAGACTGTTACATAATTTTCCGTTTGTTTTAAAGATGATTTATAATTGATGACACATTGTCGTTGAGTTGACACTTTAAGATTTCTCCCTATAGTTGTAAAACGGAATATGTAAAGATGATTTAAAACCGATGATATATTGTGGTAGGGGCACAAACTCTAAGCTGTAGCTAAAAGTAAAATTTGAATGTGAATTGAGAGAAAGAAGCATGTGGTGGGGAGGGTGATAAATGAGGCAATAAATAGGATAATAATGGGGATGTAATTGTGAGACAAAAAGCTTCCAAAGTGAAATCAAAAAAAGAGAAAGCAAAAGCAGCAGTCAGTCAGACAGAGACTCAAGATTGAAGAATTGAAGCTCCAGAGTCCAGAACATACAAACAAAGATTTTCCCATCATTTCCTCTTTCTTTTCAATACTAGCTACAATTTAGCCTAAAGAAGAAGATAATGAGTGTGAAATGATTGAGGAAAAAAAATAGAGAGAAATTATTACTTGTATTAAAGATAGAGAAAACTCAAACAATGGTAGCAGAAGATAAACACCAACTCTCTACCCATCCTTTACCTGATTCCAAGCTCTGCACTACTTTGAATAACCGGTAATTTTCTCATATGATGAATTTTGATCTCAACAATAATATTATTACTGTATTCATGGTCATGCCGACATGTATGTTATGATTACAGCACTCATGATATTCTTTCATTGTTGCTAGCAGCATCTTTCAGGACGTTGCTGGGGACATTACTGTTGTCGTCGATGGCGAATCCTTTCTACTGCACAAGGTCAATTCTCCTAGTATCAATTCTTTTGTTTCAGCTTGCTATCTATCTAGAGGAATATTACAGTATTACTATCTGTCAAATGTCAATTACTGTATTCATGTACCGATGACTGTACTGTTTGGTTTGTGGATTTATATTATAGTTTCCCCTAGTCACTCGAAGTGGCAAAATCAGAAAAATGGTTGCAGATGCCAAGGATTCCAAGGTCTCCAAGTTGGAGCTTCACAACCTACCAGGGGGTTCTCAAGCATTCGAGCTCGCTGCCAAGTTCTGCTACGGCATGAACTTTGAGATTACAGCAGGTAATGTGGCCTACTTGCGCTGTGCTGCTGAGTACTTGGAAATGACTGAAGACTATCAGCAAGAGAACCTAATTGTAAGAACAGAAGCTTATCTTGATGAGGTGGTTGTTCAGAGTATTGAGAAATCTGTAGAAGTTCTCTCTGCCTGTGAGTCCCTACCTATTTCCATGGTTGAAGAGGTGGGAATTCCAAGCAGATGTGTGAATGCCATTGCTGCCAACGCGTGCAGAGAGCAGCTGGCTTCGGGTTTTTCACATGTAAGTTGCCATGAGGATGACTCGGCAGAATTAAAAGAAGCTGCAGGCTACATTGAATGGTGGGTTGAAGATCTGTCTGTACTCAGGATAGATTTCTATCAGCAGGTCATCTCAGCTATGGCGAAAGCAGGTGTTGATACTTGCAGTATCATCGCGTCTTTGATGCATTACGCACAAGAATGGTTAAAGGGCATTGGAAAACTTCAGATATGGAATCCAGCAAGGTTAAGACCACATTGTGGCACACAAGAGCATGACCAGAAGGTGATTATTGAGGCCCTTGTCGATCTTCTTCCAACAGAGAAATCGAAATCTTCACCAATTCCCCTTAGTTTCCTGTTTGGTTTGTTAAGGATGGCAATCATAGTGGATGCCAACATCTCCTGCAGGGTTGAGCTGGAGAGGCAGGTTGGTTGTCGGCTAGAAATGGTGTCTCTTGATGATCTGCTTATCCCGTCTGTTCACAAGGGAGATTCGTTGTTTGATGTTGACACAGTCTGCAGAATACTGGCAAACTTCCTTCAGCGGATGGAGGACGAAGAAACTACTGAAGATCAAAGTGGGTATGAATCACAAGGTTTTGGCTCTCCCACTCATGGTTCTCTATTGAAGGTTGGACGTCTTATTGATGCATATCTAGCAGAAATTGCCCCTGATCCTTACCTGTCCCTGCAAAAATTCACTGCTATTATTGAGGCTTTGCCGGATTATGCCCGAGTCATTGATGATGGGCTTTACAGAGCACTTGACATCTATCTCAAGGTACTTTAGATTACAAAACTGATACATATATATTTATTTTCACCTCTGGACCTGCCAATTAATAATTTGCTTGTGCAGGCTCACCCAATGATATCTGAAGATGAGCGCAATAAGTTGTGCAAATACATTGACTGCCAAAAGCTCTCAAATGAAGCTTGCAACCATGCTGCACAGAATGATCGGCTCCCAGTTCAAATGACAGTGAGAGTTCTCTATTTTGAGCAGCTTCGATTGAAGAATAGCATGTCAGGAAGTTCAGGAGATGCACTGTTCTCCCAAAAAATTAGCAGCGGCATCCCAAGTGCTGCAATGTCCCCCAGAGATACGTATGCATCCTTGAGGAGGGAGAACCGAGAACTGAAGCTTGAGATCTCAAGGTTGAGAATGAGGCTCAATGATTTGGAGAAGGAGCAGACTTGCATGAAACAAGATATGTTGGGCAAGTCAGGAAATGGTAAAACATTTTTAACTTCACTCTCAAAAGGAATAGGGAAGATTGGGATTTTCAGCACTCCAATGGGAAACAAGCGACAAAAATCAGGAAGGAAAGGAAAAACTGCACGTAGTCGAAGGCACTCCGTTTCTTAGGATAATCAGATGGATCCAGAAGCTGCCTCCAGGTGGAATACAGTAAACAGAAGATAAAGACATGGAACTCAAGAAAACATGGTGATATATCAGGTCAAATTCTATCTATGATAGTACTATAATTTAGCATATATGATAAATTCTTGAGCACTTTACCTTCTTACTGCAGCTTCTGTATCCAAAATGCTAAGGCTTTTGCATCCTAATAAACACCAACAGACCTTTGACCTCCAAAAACATGAGCATGTATGGTATATACATCAACAAATTTGTAATTGTCATGATTTACAGAAGGGAAAGCATGCTTAAGTACCTATTTTTGTCTTCCCTATGTGTTCGAGCCTTGGAGACAAACCGGTATTTGATCATACTTTCCTGCTTCTGAAACAGAGATGAGCGAGGCACAAATCTTTCAACAAAATAGTGTATTAATACTGAAGTATTGTATTTATTTCGAATGCTCCAATATCTTGCCTCCTATATATGTGCTTATCATCAATAGACTAAAAAAATGAATTATTCTGACAAGTAAACAAATACAGTTAATTGCCTTGAACTCAATCTTTGCATAAATGAAGTTGCAAAGTATTGTTCTGGGAAATGGGAATTATTACATCCTCCAATATAACATTAAGCTCTTGTGCAAACTCTCCCAAATGAAAAAGAGGTTTTCAAACAGTTAGCAGAATGTCTTTTTATTCTAGGCTTGATGAATGATAAATACATTATTTTGCTTCTTATTAGCAAAGCCAAATCAGAGATAATGCAACTCATATGCAAGCATCAAGGACTCTGTATGTGTCCATTGAATGGACCCCAATACAAACTCTATCCGAAAATGTGCTTGCGTATCTGCAATGAAAAGTTAAAATCAGATAAGCAGCTTGTCGGAAATTCGTTTGATGCTACACACTTGTTGGCTGTTGCAACAAAAATTTCTTGTTAATAGCATAAAAAACATTCGTCACTAGTACAGACCTGAGGTAACTTCTGCTGAAAGGCCACATTCAGACGTGCATCCAAAGTATTTTCACACACTATCTTTCCATCATTTGAAGCCAACACTACTCCTCCCGAGCTTTTAAACACAAGAAAAAGCAACAGCAACTTAGTATCATAAGCATTATTTTGCTAAGCTAATCAAGTACCATAGCATTATGATAATATAATCCTACTTGTAGGTATCAGAAATGACATAAAGATTAGTGATTAGAGGCTCACAATATATATCTTGTAAGAAAGCAAATGAATGACACAAATCAGTAAGGCATAAAAACAGAAACAAGGATGCAGTAACAACTAACAGCGAAGGTCCAGTATATGGAAAAATTAGAGAGGCGAAAGAGGTGAGATACCATGAGGGACCATGTTCTTGTGAGGCAGAGGGAGGTGAGATATCATCAATGGTAATTGTGGGTGCCTGTACTTTAGCTTTTTCAGCATATTCCCTCTTAGAATCCTCAAGAACATACTCAACCGCTTTCTTATCCATCTCCCTGCAGCGTAACAGTACAGAAGGTTCCTTTAAGCGTAGTAACCCCTGAAATTAAAGAATACTAGAGTAAGTTAGAAGCAGTTCCAAGATTCCAAAACCAAATAAATAATCGAGCTTATAATACAAAAAGAAAATAAGACCTGAACAATCAAGGCTTGGAGAAGCTTGTTGTAGTTGTAGGGATTCTTGTCATCAGAAAAGGCTTGGAGAAGTTTCTTGTAGGAGTAAGCATTGGGGTTGTCAGAAACACGAAGAAGCTCCTTAGAAGCTGCTTCCTTCATGTCATTCACAATCTCATCTTGAGCTTGTAAGTACTTAATCCGCGAGGCATTCAGCTGCATCGAATACTCGCTGCATTCTCCAAACAATCAAACAATTTTCAATGATTTATCTATCTACTGTAACTTTACATATTGATGCTTACATCTTTTTGCGAACCTCGACTTGTTTATTCTTGCGTTCATAATCTTGTCTAATCTTTTTCTTCTCAGCTTCAACTAATTGTAATTTCTCAATGTTGAATTCCTAACAATGTACGGATGTACCATACATTACCCAAAATCCAATTGTGAATAACACAACTTATTTTTATTCTTAAATTAATTAATTGACAAGCAAACAAATATGATACGAGTAAATAATTCGTTCAGGGAATTGAATAATGAGTCCAACCAACTTTGGAAATGATACAAGGATTTAAAATAAATACGACATTATCTATAACATTCGGAACAAGAACATCTTTTAGAGACGGAAAGGAGTAATAATAAAGAAAAAACCTCCTCAGCAGAGACAGAGATTTCGTTGGATTTTTCGAGGGCCTCTTGGCGAATGAATTCGACCATTTGCTGAATCTGCTTGGATACGTCTCCATCGTCCATGTTAATTAATGAAAAGGGATTGAAACAAAAATTGAATTGCAAAGCCAATAATAATCTTATAAGTTATAAAATAAGGATCTTGTTTGTTTGTGTAATTATAATTTTGTAAAATGCTTCCGAATTGCCGGCAGATTGTTCAACCTTTGAATAATTCCTCTTCCATTCATTCACTTAACTTATAACTCTGTCACCCGTCTTTTATTTTTGCCGCTTACGTGTACCCCATTTCTTTTTTGCTAACCAACCAACAAATTTTGTAGCCCATTTATTTCTCTTTTAATTTTCATTATTATTCTCTTACACTAAAAAAAAAAAAAACAAATACAAGTAAATGATTTTTTTAGATTCTTGACAAAATAATAAGGGATAGGGGCGTGTATTTTAATAAAATTGTTTATGTTAGATGTAATTCTCCATTCAAATTAAGCTTTTAAATAGTTACATTTCAAATGTTCCAAATTTACATACATGTAGGAATTAGGAAATTAGCACATCTCTAAACATTACTAAAATTGATCAGGGAACAAAGTACATAGGATTGGGAAATTTAAATGTTCGATCACCACTAAAATTGCCTTGAAGATCACTCCATTGGTCTCCTACATTTCCCCAAATCCTATACCCTTGCTCCATTATTTGTCGGCGAATCTCAGACTTGTACATGACTGCACTCTGTCCTCTATACTCCGGCGACCTTAGCAAGTCCAATGCAATGATTCACACACGAGTAAAGTAAAGTTAGCAACATGGTCAAATGCCAACAACGTAACTATATGAAGAAATAATATAATGCATGTACTAACCTCATTATGAGGCGTTCATAGCCAACAAAACCTTGATTTAGTAAATTATCAACAGTAGCTTCGCCAAGGGTCTCTTGATCTCTCCCAGTCAATAAGATGACCTTAAATCCAACTTGAATTAATTTGTTAAACAAATCCAACACGGCGGGAATGGCTGGACTCTCTCCTTTAGAAGCCCACGTTTTAAACTCCGTTGGATTATATGGATCACACCTACAACAAAACAGTAAAATGAGACACAAGTTAATTAAGGACGGATAATATAAATTGGTTGCTAATCTAAATTAAGGATGGCCTAGCTAGGCGTTACCCAAAGCGCTTGGCTCGATAGTAATAGAGGTTGGAGAGGCAAGTGTCGTCGACATCAAAGATCCAAGCATCAAACCCATCACCAAGGGGAGTAACGCCATCCAAATAACCATAAATTTGGTCAATAATCAAGTTAATATCGCGGTAATATTGGCCTCCCACCATGTAGCCCTGTACATGGCGCCAACACTCAGTAGGGATGGTTCTCCAACCTCTCATGTTGTTAGCTTCGACGGCCATCCTCCAGCTAAGGCAGTAGGCTTCACTACTATTACTACTTGTCCCGTTTATTATTGCTTGGCCTCCTGTTGCTGAATGCCGCTTTCTATGCCTCCCTCCTTTCGCCTTTCTCACTTCCTTGGCAATTGTCGTCGATATCAATAACAACAACATCATCACTATAACCTCCCTCTTCCATTTTCCCATTGCTGCAACCGTCCATGCCATGTTACAACTTGGTTCCATTGCATGCATATAAAGATATTCAATGTATAGAATGTTCTAATAATGCAATTAAGAACTAACAAATAAATACTATACTCAAGTGCTCAACTAGTCAACTCTACTAAAATCAATTAATGACTAGACCTTTTTTATCAAAAGCGTGCAGATTCAACCCTTTTAAATGTTTAATGATAGATACTGCGCACTTAATTATTACCTATTGTTTCGGTTGAAAACAATGGGACCTTGCCGAAGGTCCACTGAAATGGAGAAGACTGGATTCGATCCAAGCTGTGTTGGGCCGAAGGTTTCCTGCACAGTGAACACACGTAAACTAGCCTCGGGGGTGTTTCCGAGGAAGGCCCCTCCGATGCTAAAGTCAGTACAATGTGTAAAAAGGAAGACACTATGCAAGAGAGTTTTGTAGCTTGAGGCTTTTGTGGAGTATTTCTCAATGCAAGAATGAGCATATGAATTGGAATAATCAGTGTATGTGATAATGTATGTGATCTCCTCTTGAATGTGTTAATATGATGGCTTTTATACCTTGTCATACTTGGAGAGGTTGGGCTTTAGCCCAATTGGCTTACTTTGTGGGCTGACTTTTGACTTTTGAGCAATTGGAGAGTTGAACCTTGACCTTGGGCTTTTAATTGGATCATTTAGTGCTCAGGCCCAATTTTGACTAAATTGGACCCAAACAACTTGCCCCCCAGACCCGATTTGGAAGAATGACGGGTCGGGTTTGATTTAACTCAGAAAAGGAGGGAAGTAAATGATTTAATTGATCCAAAAATTTGAATTTAAACCGTAATTAATGAGATAACAACGGTTAATGATTTGCGGAAGTTGGACGGATAATGGGCGGTTTAATCACAAGACATGTGTTTAATGGTTACTTAGTGGGTACTTAAGAGAAATTAAAGCACAGACTCTTCGTATCCCGTACCTGGAGATATAAACAGAGGCGCGTCATTCTCCTCACTTATTCACCAACACAAACCCAGAATTCTTCGAGAGAGAAACCAAGAACCCGCATCAAAACTTCGCAAATTCCCCCGAGCATTGAGCTTAGAAACTGAGACTTGCCACTACGAACTCGTAAATCGGCAACTTTCGCTTCAGATTAAGGTAAATTCCTTTGATTTCAGTTTATTTTTCTTCGAATTCGAACTCCTTCCCCTTTTCTTTCGACTTTTCTCTTCGAAATAATCCATGGCAAGAGGAGTTAGAGGTAGAGCCCGTGCTCCAAGAAGAGCAAGGCCGATTCCCGATCCTAGGAATAGGATTGGGACCTGGAATGGTCAAAGGCCGGAGTCTGACCCTGCTGAAGGGATTAGGGCGACTCCCCTTTCCTCGGCTCCTCCTCAAAGAACGGATGAGCCGAGTGCTTCTGGACGGGACGATGAAATTCCCGCTGTCCTTTGGGATATCCTCCCTGGGTTTTCAGAGTGGGAGAATGCCGAAGTCGCTTCGGCCATGATAAAGAACCGCCCCTACTCATGGTGGGTAGAGAACGCCGATCAATATCGATTTGCTGAGCAAATTGAGTTGCACTACGGCATTTTTGAAGCTGATGGATATTGGTGCCGAATGCCCTCAGCATCCGATAGAATCCATCGTCCACCCCCGGGGTATGTGGGGGTGTACACGAGACAGCTTCAGTATGGGCTGAGGTTCCCTTTGGACGTTTTCGTCCGAGACTTGCTGATCCATTACAACATTTCCCTATGTCAGCTAACCCCCACCAGCATCCGAAGGGTGATGACATACTTATGGGTCTGCAAGTTCTTCAAATACGTGCCGAACCTGCACTGCTTCAGAAAGCTCCATCGGCTAGTGCCAAATATTCAGAGTGGGCACGGAAGCCATGGTTCTGGGTGGTATCGGATTGAGTCCCGGCCCCAATACTTGACCATGTGGCCAAATGACTCTTCAGACAAGGACTGGAGAGGTCAATGGATTTGGGTTAGGGCACCCATAGATCCGGGCCACCCTTGCGTCTTCAGCGCTCCCCGGTACTTAGCTGAGCCTGATCCCGAAATGGGAAGTCTAGGTCCCCCCGCAGATAACGGGGCGGATCCGAACCTGGATCAGCAACATATCTTCGGCAAGCTGCCGAACCCGGGGGGGAGTGGTCGAATGCAGCATATCCCGGAGACTTGGCTCCCCGATACGCATTACGTTTTCCAAGAGAATATGCTAGCAGCTGTTGGCCTCAGCCGAAAGTTTAAGGATGGTAAGCTTCTTCGGCTGGGGCCGAGGCTTTTAACTACCTCTTTTTCTTCTCTCGCTTTGCTTTTTTATGCTGTGCCAACATATCTGAGCTAAACTTTTTCCCTTTCCTTTTTTCAGAGCGGGACGAGACCAACGTTGGTATTAACTACGCTCGTCTTGGTGTTAACCGAGAGCGAGTTGTAACTGAACGGGCCCCGTCTATCACTGAGCCGAGGCATAGGGAAGTTCATCTGGACTCTTCCCACTTCCAAATTGAGGCTGTTGCTCTGTATCAGAGGCAGAAGCCTTGGTGGAAGAAGAGAGACCCTTGGTTTCAGCTGCTGAACGAAGAAGCTGAAGCTGCCCGCACAGCCGAAGAGGTTGCACGGGTACTTGAGGCTTGTGAAGGAGGAGAAGGGTCCTCCAGAGCTGCTGAAGCCGAAGCTGCAGCTAGAGCAGCTGAAGAAGACGAGGCTTTGCTGAAAACCTCGGTGAGTTTTCAGACAACTTTTTTTTTTTTTTTTTTTTTTTTTTTTTTTTTTACTCACACTCTTCTTCCCCCCTGTCTGTTACAGTCTGAAGAGAGTAACAGACACAGAGAAGGCAAAGCTCCTGTTCGTCCCGAAGATCAAATACAAGAGTCTTCAGACTCAGATATGGACGAGCAGCCCCTTCTGAAAAGGCGCCGAAGGATGGCCATCATCGGCCCTCATGATTTTCAGCAGAGGCCGATGACCATCGGCGTCGCAATAAGGGAACCTGAGGAAGGCAATGGATCGCCGAGGGTTCCCCAGCCAACACCCCAATCTCCTCAAAAGACCCCTCCGCCACCTCCTGAGATGGAGGTGGATCAGAGAACTCCCGAACCTAAGGGAGGGGTCCAAGAAGAAATCAAGGAGAGTGCTGCTGAGCACGAAAATAAAGATGCCGTGATGTCAAGTGCTGAAGGCTTCACGGCAGATATCGCAAGAGAGGTTGAGGCTTTCGTCCTCACCCCTGAAGAAGAGGAGGTCATAGTACTTGACTCCTCTGAGAAGGACGATGCTGAGACAACCAAGGCTAATCAAGCTCCATCGTCGTCCTTCCCTTCTTTCCAGACTCTGCATTCTGGAGAAATGGGTTTCTCGGCCCCCCGAATTCCAATCCCAGATCACATCTGGGACCTCATATGGGGTCAAAACCGAGAAGGAGCTGCAGCCTACTTCGGCAATTTTGCTGGCATGTCCGAAGTAGACAGGGCAAGGATCTGGTCGCTGAAGGCCACTGCTGGGATGGGCGAATCCAGTAGATCAGTTCCTGACCCAGCCAGGTCTAACCAACTGCTGATGATGCAGGTAATTTTCCTTCATTTCCTCCGAAATTCAGCTCTATTTTTTTCTTATTACTTATTTTTTTTTTTTGTCTTCCTGTTTTCAGTTCGTGCACAATCAGACTCTCACTGTAGAGCTGATTGATACCCTACAAGATAGGGTAGACGCTGCTGTGCACGAAAGGAAGGTGGCTGAAGAGGAAGTTAAGCTTGCTAAGCTGAAGCAAGCAGCAGCTGAAGAGAAGCAGCAGGAGGTTGAGGAGTACGGTAAAAAAGCTGCCGAAGCTCTGAAAACCTTCTGCGATGCTATGGAGATGGAGGTTTTTCCCCCACTGATGGAAGGGGAAAAATTCCTCCAGGAGCATATGGGAGTGGACGTCTCCAAATTCAAGGCTGCTATTGAGAGCCGAATTCAAGAAGGAACTGCTGCACAAGCTGAAGTACAGCAGCGTCTAGAGGCTCTTGAAGCCAGCCGAATGGCTGCTGAAGAGTTGCTCCTGGCCAAAGACGTCCAACTCTCAGAGGCTGCTGCTGCTGCTGGAGCTCAAAGAGCTAAGTTCCAAAAGGCTGAGGATCAACTGCTGATCCAGAAAGTTGAAGTGGCCCAGGCTCAGACAAAGGCTTCCCAAATTCAGCAAGAGCTGAATGAGCTGAAAGGCTCCTCCTCCCAAGTCGCTGATGAGCTGAAGAAATCCAAGGAAGACTTGGAGGAGACCCAGAAGAAGCTGGCTGATGCTGAGGCTTTACTCAAAGTCCGTGTCTATACCCAAGAGGAATATGAGATGGGTTTCAGAAACGGATTCCGAGTATGCCGAAGAGTCTGCCTTCATGCTGAGCCGAAGCTGGACTGGTCTAAATGTGCTGAGTGGGTCCAGAATCCCGAAGACCCTCACATGAAGTTTGCAACTCCAGCTGAAGCTGAAATTCTTAAGGCTGAGGAAGCCGAAGAGGAAGCTGAAAGACTGGAGTTGGAAGCTAAGCAGAGGGAAAGGGAGGCTCGGCAAAGTGCAAAGCCCGCCTCTTCTGCTGCTGGGGCTGAGGCCACCATGGGACTCAACGCTGATCAGTCTGATCCCCCGGCTGAAGCATAGGAACTCGGGCAGTCGTCTTCAGAATCTTGCGGTTCATCATGTGCTTAACTTTAGACTTGCCGCTTTCTGAGTTTTTTGCCTTGTTTTTTTGCTTCAGCTTGCCTTGTCGTACAGCAGTTTTATTTTTTTGCTTATGTACGTATTTCGGCAGCTGTTATTTTCCGCTTGTGGGCGGCTGCCGATACTGAATTATTGAACTTGTAGCTCAATTTTTTTTTTTTTCTTCAGTTGCTTTATTTTTGAATGCTTTACTGTTTCTTTTCTTCAACTCTGCCGAACATAGCTGCACTGCGTGCTTCTTGCCCCCACAGAAATTGAAGTATGACTTTAGTTGAATAAGCAATTTCTGAACTTCTTCAAAATGGATATCCGAAACACAGGGCCAACTGAAGGCAATGCTTCTGGGATACAAGTCTTACTGAAGATTGACTGTCTGAAAGTTGGATATCCGAAACACAGGGCCAACTGGAGGCAATGCTTGGGATATTAGCTTTCTGGGACTAACCTCTTTAGAACAAGTCTTACTGAAATTTGACTTCAGCTGAAAGACCAGCGTTCTTAAAGAAGACGCATATCCGAAACACAGGGCCAACTTAAGGCAATGTTTCGGATAATGGCTCTCTGGGATACAAGGCTCAGTTAAGGCAATATCCCAGAATTGTCCATGGACTCATGTCTTTGGAGAACAGGTCTTACTGATGTTTGATTTCAGCTGAAAGACCAGTGTTCTTTAAAAAGACTGAGTTTTGTAAGCCATCTGAAACCCAGTTACCCGAAGGCGAAGGTTTCAGACGAGGCTGATTTAAAAAGGCTGTTATCCTTGATTTTCTGTCTATCTTTGAAAAATGGATACCCGAAACACAGGGCCAACTTAAGGCAATGTTTCGGATAATGGCTCTCTGGGATACAAGGCTCAGTTAAGGCAATATCCCAGAATTGTCCATGGACTCATGTCTTTGGAGAACAAGTCTTACTGAAGTTTGACTTCAGCTGAAAGACCAGTGTTCTTTAAAAAGACTGAGTTTTGTAAGCCATCTGAAACCCAGTTACCCGAAGGCGAAGGTTTCAGACGAGGCTGATTTAAAAATTTTCAACTGTTGCTGTTATCCTTGATTTTCTGTCTATCTTTGAAAAATGGATACCCGAAACACAGGGCCAACTTAAGGCAATGTTTCGGATAATGGCTCTCTGGGATACAAGGCTCAGTTAAGGCAATATCCCAGAATTGTCCATGGACTCATGTCTTTGGAGAACAAGTCTTACTGAAGTTTGACTTCAGCTGAAAGACCAGTGTTCTTTAAAAAGACTGAGTTTTGTAAGCCATCTGAAACCCAGTTACCCGAAGGCGAAGGTTTCAGACGAGGCTGATTTAAAAATTTTCAACTGTTGCTGTTATCCTTGATTTTCTGTCTATCTTTGAAAAAATGGATACCCGAAACACAGGGCCAACTTAAGGCAATGTTTCGGATAATGGCTCTCTGGGATACAAGGCTCAGTTAAGGCAATATCCCAGAATTGTCCATGGACTCATGTCTTTGGAGAACAAGTCTTACTGAAGTTTGACTTCAGCTGAAAGACCGGTGTTCTTTAAAAAGACAGGTTTTGTCAGCAATCTGAAACCCAGTTACCCGAAGGCGAAGGCTTCAGACGAGGCTGAATAAAAAACCCTCAAAGAGTAGATAGAACAAAGAAAATTTTGAAAGGATAAAAAGTTGTAAATTTTATATAAATGGCGGCTCCAAGGCCTGTCATTAGTTCAAAATGTACTTACAAAGATTGTTCTGCCCCGAAGGGTTTACACATGGTATTTTTTCAGTACATCAGCATTCTAGTGATTCTTCAACTCAGTTCCATCCAACTGCCGAAGTCGGTATGTCCCTGGCTGAAGCTCATCATAAATTTCATAAGGTCCCTCCCATGTAGCTGAGAGCTTCCCATGGATTCGGCCTTTCTGAACTGCAGCAGCATTCCGAAGGACAAGATCCCCAATTTTGAGAGGCCTTGCATGGACCTTCGGTTATGGGAGATGAGGTCTGAACTTATCCCGGGCATATCAGCTGCCGAGAAAGCAAACACATCTCTGTTATCCCGCAGGAGCTGAATAAGTTCACAACGGGTGTTAGGATCAAGGTCCATCCCGATTGTTACACATTTCTCAGCATCTCCTTCGGCCAACTCTGCTGTTTCAGTCTGTTGGTCCATGTCCATTGCCGATGGACTGGACTCTTCAGAATCTGGTCTGCTGCCAATGTCAGCAGGTGTCCCAGTCTTTGTGTTCTTCGGCTGGCTCTCTGAGTCTTTCGGCTCAGATGAAGAGTCAACCTTTTCCCTTTCGGGACCTTTTTCTCTGGGCACTGATCCTTGGG